>NW_026622930.1:33358099-33661129 GCF_023065955.2 Ursus arctos | reverse complement strand
ATTTGACTAAATAAAAATTTAAAACATCTGTATATATGTAAAAAAATCAATGTCAATATTCAAAGACCAACTATGAAAAAATGGTTATCAAATGAGGGATTCTGGGACGATAGCAGTGACAGTGACATGGTTTTTAAACCTCCCAGAATTTCCACATGAAGACAGATGAAGCAGCTAGATAGCATAAAATTAAACAGCTATGGACAACATTTACAACAAGTTGAAGTGACAAGATATACCCACAAACCCCAAAAACACAAGTAGGCAGGGCAAACCACCAATATCTTCAAGATCTGCCAGGTATTAGCAGGTGTATCAGAGGAAGCTGACAGAGGGGAGGGAATCTGATGGAAGTCCAGCAGACCAGCTTGAGAACAGCAGGTGAATGTAGGAGGGGGTTTACTCAACCCAATAGTGGTGAGTTCAAGGGGGTCGGGATAAGGTCTTGCGGGGCCCCAGAGCAGTCTTTCCACTGCCAATCCTTGAAAGTGACCAGTCAGAACTTTTCTTGGGAGACTTCTCTGTAATTACATAGGTTGTGGCAATTTTTGTACCGTTATTCTGAGGCTGTTTGTGTGTGAGAGAGGGGATAAAGCAAATGAGTAATTATGGAATATTCTATCATCCCCTACATCCTTGAGAACCAGGACGTCGGCATGGAAGAAGTGAGATACAGATGTACTCCAGATGAGGTTAAGTAAGTAAAAATCTTACAGTGCTGAAGTAGAATTGGAAGTGTCAGTATGAACTCATGAGGTGTGTGCATGTCGAACGTGACATATGTGCTCTGAGGAATTACCGGATGGAAAACCATTCCCTAAAAACCACGAGCCTTATAGCAAAAATAGGACTAAGGGCACAACACTCAAAAACCTCATCGATGACAATTTTTTATAAAAAAAAGATAGACAGCACAATTCTATACATGTTAAATGGGTAAGAAATACATAAATATGACAATAAATATGGCACTTTGCCTTGGAAAGGACCTGAAGATTGCTTGTGGAAGTGGGCTTGTTAGTTATTGTGAAGCAATGGAAGGAAACTTACTTGAAATTGGGTAGAAAGTTGGAAAACCTGCTGTGGGCAGCTAGCTCATTATCCTCTGCTGGGCACTGGCGCTGAACACCCGAGATACGAGATGTTTTATAGCCTTAAATCCTGGGACATGGTTTTCTGCCTTTGAGATGGAGGCCCTCTGAGACACGCACTTATAATAGATACCTGTTTCATCACCACCGAAAATGTTACCCAGTGCATAGCATCTTCGGTTAGTGTCTGTGTCATTGCTGGAAGTTCTGTTTGCTGCTTTCTTGTCTGCACTTGTAGCTTCACCTGACAGCTGAAAACTCTGGGAACTGTAGATATTAGAAACCACCAAACCAGCCACTCATGCATGGCAGCAAAAGGTGCCACTTCGGCAGGGTTTGGCAGTTTGGGTTTAAGGTCTTTGTAGATAGATGGGCTTTCTCTTTGGTTTTTGGAAAGATGATGCCTGAATTTTTTTCACTGTTTCGTGTCTTCTTAAGCAGCTCAGATCAGCTGGGTGCAGTTTTCTGCCTTCACCTAATATTTCTTCTGTATGAAATCTCCCACAGCCAAATGCAAAATTTGTGTTAGGCTCAAGTCGTTCTTTAATATACCAATCGTGTTTGAACAAGTTTACATTTTCAGAACAAGCATTATAGCAGAACTGACTGTATATAGATTTTTCCCCTATTAACTCCCTAAGTCTGTCCACTGAAAGGACTAAAAACAATGACTAATATTGTAGCAAATTAGCAACGAGCATCCCCGGCATCATATCCCACTAAAAAGAAATCAGGGCTTCTTGGAGGAAGGGCTGGTTTCAGGTCTGGGGCTGGTGTCGATGAGCCTTGTCACCCCCGATAGCAGGGAAGGTATCAAAGATACCAGGGCCGTGCCCACAGGACTCAGGAGCCAACTGAAGAAGCTCTCACTGCCAAAGATGGGACAATTTATATGTAAATAAGGGTAATAATCGTATAAATGTATTTAAATCCATCAAATATGTTTAAAGCCACAGGTTCTTAATGATATCTGAAAAAACCTAATTGATCACTACTGAAGGATGAGAAGCATTTATTCATTATCTTAAAAGCTGATACACAAAGATAAAGAATCAGGCATTTGTCTTGCATTTCCTTTGTGAACTACAGCACTGGATAACCAAACTGTAGATGAGAGGAAACATCTCTTGGTGGGAGTATGCCAACAAGAAATGACAAAGAAATGATAGAACATCACCATTCTGCCACCCCAGTGAATGAATGGGTCTAGGCATTAACCATCAACAGCTGCTAACATCACATGAAGGGGACGTGCAGACATTATGCGCCTTCTGATGAAAAACGCACCGCATCTATAATCCCACCGAAGAGATCAAACTTAAGCCTAATCAAGCCTTTGGATCCCGCTACTAATTTACAGGAAATACAGTGCTCATCGGAACATATTGAACTGTTCCTTGAAGATGCAATCAGCAAAATCCAGACTGTGGGAAACTTGACAGGTTAAAAGGCTCAGGTTCTCAAACAGAAAATTTATAAAAAATAAGAGGGAGTCTGTGTGGAACTTGTAGGTTAAAAATGATTTTAAAGTCATACGACATTTTAGAAGTGGGCAAGTTTACCTGATAGTGTTTTAAGGGATGCACTTTTTAGTGAGAAAGCTATCGGAAAAAACGCAAGGACGCGGTTGCTGTAAGAATCAGAAGCAACAGTAATTAAGCTACAAGAAGTAACAGAAACCGTGTTCCCTGTGCAACTGGGTGTGCGGGTTGAGACTTATGCTCAGCCTATGCCTTCTTGGCTCTGCTTTTCCTCATCGGCCTTGTCCCAGGATCCTGCACGGGTCTGCCTTTCTATTGGATTGGGGGCCTTGCGGGAGCAGCCATAGGGCCTCCCCACGCTGAGCCCCTGCCATCCTCCCTCCTGTGGGCTGAGGCAGTTCCAGGGGGGAGGGGGGCAGAGCTGCTACGTGATCCCGGATCTCCTCTCTAAGACTGCAAATTCGGCATTGGCTTTTCTACCTTCAACCATCCAGGAAAACAGAGAGCAAACACAAACCCTGGGCCTGAGTTGTCCTCCTCACTGTCCCCGCAAGAGCCCGTGAGTCCTATTTGGCGGTTTCAGGACAAGCCAATTAGATCACCACTGTTAATCAGAGTAATGAAGGGAGAAGGAACCTGAGGGAAAGGAAGGTGGGAAGGAACGTGGGGGAGGCAGTCATGGAAGACCGCAAGCACTATCCCCCTCCCCGCTCTGATGTTTTACTCAGGCTATTTGCAAAGGAGCCAATGGAAACAGCATTAACAATAAATGAGGTGCAGGAGGCTGTGGAGAAGAGGGAGGGAGGTTTGAGCAGCTCTGCTGCGCGCCAGTCAGCCGGGCTCGGGGCACCCTCTCTTACCCACAATGTGGGCCCTTCCTGCTTCTCACCTGGCTTTCCCTGCTCACCCACCTGGACTCAGGCCTTCTGAAGACGTTCCTATCCCATTTAGCAAATAATATGAAGAAGTTCAGAGATGTTTCTAATGCACAAGAGCCAAACCCAAAGGCAAAGCCAATAGAGCAAGGGCCTGAGGACAGGAAGCCTTTCCTCTCAGCCCCAGCACTGAAGTCACAGCCCTAGCACTGTTAGGTGGTTGCCCCACTTGATTAAAGTGGTTAATGCTTGATTTGTGCTTGACAATTAACCAAGCACTTTGGCATGCATTGTCCAGTGTGTCTCAGAATAACCCTGTACAGTACTGGTATGACCTGTTGTATAAATGAAGAAACTGAGCCTTGTTACTCAGGGCCCGGAAGCTCTCACTTTAAAGAATTCTGGTGTCTCCATGATTCTTTCCCTCTGGAAAACTTCCATAAGCTCAAATCCCCCCAACTACTAATTTACCTAGACTTGTATAATTCCTTCCTTCCATCCAACAAGTAGGGACTGAGCGTCTCTGAGGGCCAGACACTGAGCTAGGTGGAGAACAGGACCTCCCAATGGCTAAACGGTCCTACTGTTTTATTCTATAAGCTACCAGGCTTCCCATTTCCGCTTCCCTCTTGTTGTAGATTCTCATTCTACTCATTCTCATTCTTGTTAAAAAAAATAACAATATCTCTCATTCATTATGCACTCTCTAAGAGCCAAGCGGTAAAAACAGTTTACAAATGCTATTTCATTTAAACATCTAAGCCCAGAGCTCTTGCTTTTAAATGATACGCTGTAACACACAGTTCTTTCACAAAGGGGAGAAAATCTTACTTTTCCACACTGACTCCCTACCCTTTTTACAGCCTCAGTGAGACCCGACTCCCAGTAGAGAGACACTTTCCACCCGTCTGACCTGGCAGCATGATTCTGCCAGTGCAGACGTACCCCATTTCACCATGTTTTGCTTTATTGCACTTCACAGATGCTGTGTTTTTTACAAATTGAAAGTTTGTGGCAGCCCTGCATCGAACAAGCTTATTGCTACCATTTTCCAACAGCATTTGTCACTTCGTGTCTCTGTGTCACATTTTGGTAATGCTCATAGCATTTCTAAGTTTTCGTCATTATTCTATTTGTTACATATATACTTATATTTGTTCAGTAAAAATGACCTGCTGAAAGCTCCGATGATGGGTAATGTTTTTTTTAGCAATAAAGTATTTTTAATTAAGGCATGTACATTGTTTTTTGGGCAATGTTATTGCACATTTTTAGTGGACTACACTATAGTATAAACATAAATTTTATATGCACTGGGAAACCAAAAAAATTCATTTAATTCGCCTTATTGCAATATTTGCTTTATAGTGGTGGCCTGGGAACCGAACCCACAATATCTCCCAGGTATGCCTGTGTATCTCTTACACTGTATTTCCTCTTCACACCTGTCAGCACTCTGGGGAAGGGTCTTTTTAGCAAAGGGGGATAAAGGAAGGCAGGTTTCCTTCTGAAGCTGAGACAAACGCTGTCCCTGGCATGCAGACATTGGATTTCTGTTGTTTACACCGATGAGACTTTGGAAACTTAGTTTAGAATGATACTCCCTGGCACCCCCTCTTTCTAAGGCCCTCCAAAACATCCCCAGATATCTAAGGAAGGCATAAAGGAAGGAAGAGATCTCTGTCAAAGAGGACCAAGGCTCAAGAAGGGGCTGGCTTACCTGAGCCTTGCTTCTGAGCATGTGGTCCTCACCACATCAGCATGGCTACCAAGCTCCACTCCAACCTACTTAATCAGTCTACGCTTCAACAACCACATAATTGGAATACACATAAAAATCAGAGCATGTGGGGAGGCAGTGCAGCATAACGTGGTGGTTCTCAAGGTGTGGTCTCCACAGACCTGCAGCATCAACCTCACCTGGAAACTTGTTAGAAATGCGTGTTCTAGGGCCCCACCCTAGACCAACTGAATCAGGAATGTTGGAGGTGGGGCCCAGCCATCTGTGTTTAATAACCCTTCCAAGTGACCCTAGTGCACACTAAAGTTTGAGAACCATTAGTTTAGACAATTACCTCTCTGAGCCCTGGCTCCCTTCCTCCTTATACATCTCTCCTTAGGCTGCAATCTTGGCCAACTCTCGGGGAGTGGAAGAAGATCTTGTGTGCTTGGTTTTCCCTTTTCCATTTTATTACCCTGGGGATGGTTCTGAAAACTCAAACTTCTGAACAAAACCTTTTTTGCTTGTACTTTAAGCCATCATTTGCATTGCCAATAATGTAGGAGGAAAGAAGTTCCAAGATACCAACTGGCTTTTAAGTGCTTTATTGTATCTGCTCAGAAGCAGGCTCGGGAATGGAAGGCCCAGTTTTCCCAGCCCAAGAATAAGCAAGAGCTTGGAGCCACGAGGCAGAGGGGCTCTTATGGTCACAGGCTGGGGGTGTGTGCAGGCATGGACACACCAACACTGGCATAAGACAGAGCCAGACTGTGGGAGCATCTCCACAGATGGAAGAGACAAGAGGATATGAATATCCCCCAACTCAGAGAACTGCTGGCTGTCAGAAAACAATCTAGTCTACCCCCTGACTCTGATCAGTGCCATGTCTACTCCTCTCCAGAGCCCGGACCTCCATTTCTTCCGTCGGGGAAAGTGCTAATACCACTAGCTGATATTAAAGGAAAGAGCATGATAGCGTCCATTAATTTTTCCAGCAAATTGTTTTTTTTTTTTTTTTTTTTTGAGATTGTCCTATATGCCGGGCACAATGCCAGGTACACAAAGACAGACACTACTCCCCATCTCAGAGGGCATACATTCTAGTGGAAGAAACGGGCATCAATCTCAATTAAGTGTATAATTACAGGCTGTGAGCTCGGCATGGGAGTGTGTAACAGCGACCCAGCCTAGTCTCAGGTCAGGGAAGGCTCCCCAGGGGATGGGGTTGTTTGAGTCAGGGTCTAAAGGAGTCTCCTAGGCAAAAGTAGGTGTTGTGGTGGTGGGAACACTACAGGCAAAGGCACAGCATGTGAGCTGAAATGGAACATGGCAAGTTTGAGGCTCAGAAAGAAGACCCAAGGAAGGGACCCAGACCATGACAGAGGGAGGCACGGCATCAGAGGACACAAGAGTGGGGGGCAGGGACCAGGCTGTGCAGGCTTATAAAGCTTTGGGTCTTTATCCCCAAATCGAAGGGGAGCCTCTGAAGTATTTCAAGGAGAAGGGTATAAGGGATAGGATCACAAGTTGTAACCCTCCCTCTGGCTGTGCCATGGAGAGGGCAATGCAGAGGGCAATGCAGACGGCAGGAGGATACGCCAGTTGTGAAGCTAGTAGATTGGTCCAGGGGGTCCTGACCGAGTGCTGGTGGTAGAGGTGGGGAGAAGAATGAAGAGTAGGGAGACTTAGATGAATACACAGATCTTGAGCATGGAAGCACATGGGGCAGAGGAGGAAAAAGCCTCGGGGGCGTCTCCTAAGTCACTAGACAAGGGCTGCGCATGGGGTGAGAGATGGATTGGGAATGAGGTCGAGTGGATCCGCTACAGGGGTAGAAGTGGCGCACCCAGAAAGGACAAGTGATCTAACTGGAACAGTCTGCAGTGAATAAGACTCACTTAGTGTTTAATTACAGCAGGTGTCCAATCTGCTCTCAGGTATTCATGGTGATCTCATGTTGATTAGGGTCCCTTCCTTCTAATGGAACCTCTGGGCTTTGTTCACTCACGCCTTTATCAGCAGGCGGAAGGAGAAGGGAAAGGATAGGGTGGGAGACGAGGTCACTTAGTCATGTGTATCTGGGGGAGAGACGGGCACTAAATGTCCTCATCTACCTGGATTGCCTTTTTTTTTTTTTAATTTTATTTATTTATGTGAGAGAGAGACAGCCAGCGAGAGAGGGAACACAGCAGGGGGAGTGGAGAGGAAGAAGCAGGCTCCCAGCAGAGGAGCCCCATGTGGGACTCGATCCCGGAACGCCGGGATCATGCCCTGAGCCGAAGGCAGACGCTTAACAACTGCGCTACCCAGGCGCCCCCTGGATTGCCTTTTTATCGTGACTGTTTAGCTTACAGAACAGCAATCCTCTTCCTGAAGGGGAAGGCTGCCTAGAAATGCAATAATGTATATCCCCAGCAGCTTTCTCCGACCATCCCTCAGTGAATTAGTCAAACCATCAAGGCATCAGAATTGGTTCCTGTGATCCTTTCATCTTCCAGGTTGTTTGCCTTTAAAGTTTAAAATGGAATTAAAGAGTATTTATAGCAATGAGAGTTTTCTGTGAGCCTGGAGGAAGGGGTCTTTGATAAATAAACACTTGAGAATTACAGAAAATGAACCCAGCTATTGGGGTTTTTTAGGCAGGTTTGCAGTGACTCGTGCTGTGTCTTGGAAAGGTGTGTGGGCAGCAGCCACCACGGGGCTTGGAGACTGCGTGTGTGGCAATGCGTATCAAAACTACAATAAAATTTTAATTATACATTTGATCTGTTTCAAGGTGAAGACTCCGGGTAGATTTAGGTTTCTGCTATAGTTGGGGTTGGGGCAGGGATCAAACAGTACACACAGGATAGTGAAGCACCCAGACTGTCTGGAAAGCTCTCCCACCCCAAGGCATGAAAGGGGAAGAAGAGAGCGTGGTTAGTCTTTCCTAGAGCTGTAGGATTACCCTGAATCTGCAAAGAAATGGAGCGGCTGCCAGCTACAGCCCAGCAGGGAGGGAGCCTGGGGAATAAATACGCAAACCTCTCTTTCTGCAGGTGCTTCTCATCCGTCCATCCGAACTAGAAACCAGTGAACAAGGGACTGTGACTCTGTCCACACAGGCAGCCTCCCTGAGTACAGAGCAGGGCAGGCAGAGGTAGAGAAGGATGAGCGGGAACCACAAAAAGAACCCAGCACATGAGCTGAGAGAGGCTGACTCAGATTCGCAAATTCGTGTAGATCAATAGATTTATTAAAATCTTTGCATTTCACTGCCAAAGCTCTTCCAGGTTCATGATGGTACAGCTAATCCCACATTGATAGTATTAGACAAACAACGGAACACACTTACAGACCCAGGACGTACCTGGGGTGAGATGGGGTGGGAGCTGGACTGAACAGCACTGTCTGTTGTTTCCTCAGTTTCCCCTCTGAAGGAGCCGGGCTTGCATTATGGATGGAATCAAAAAGGGTAACTTTGGGGATCACATGTTCCCATCCTACCTCTTGTTTGTCCAGTAAATAACATTTCCTCTGTAAAACTTGAGCTTTCATCTCAGGTGTGTGGACCAGACTTAAGCAGACATCAAAGCTTTCCTTGGAGAAAACCCTCTGTGATCCTGGCTAACTTTGATCTGTCCTTTCCCCAGATGCAGTCATAACACAGAGTACACCAGGACACTCTCCCCTTGGCCCTGTTTTATTTCCCACTGGGTAGCACACTCGCAACAGACTTTGCCTCTGGTCTTTTCCCTGACTAGACATATTTTCTTCTCACTGGCACTTGCTAATTTTAGAGCAGTTAAAATGTTCCCTTTGGTGAGTCAGGGAACCCCTGAGGGCCCCAATATACGGAGGCAGACCCGCTCAGACACTGCCCTCTGCTGGAAACTGTTACGTTTGCTCAAGTCGTCTGTGAGGGTTGAGTGACAGTTCTGAGCTGTCAGGGCCTGAGCCTCCTGCCTGGACCGTAGATACACCTGTCACGTAGATAATGTCTTCCTTACCTAGAATACCCCTCTCAGTAACAACCTAGGATGCGAGGAAACATTTTAATATGATGCAGGAAGATTTTTTTTTCATGGCTTGGTATAGAAAAAGATTTCTAAGCAAGGCACAAACACACATAAAAGACTGATAAATTTGACTACGTCAAAACCAAGAACTTCTGTATGACAGAAGATACCATAAACAAAGTTAAAAAACAAAAGGAGAACATCCTTGCGACAAAGGATCAGTATCTAGAATAAAGAACTTCTACAGATCAAAAAAATAATAATCCAGTAGAAAAATATTCTAGATATAAAATTCTAATTCACGAAAATATAAATGCAAAATATAACTGTAAAATTTTTATGAAATAAAAAATGTAAAATATAATAAAAAAGAAATATAAATGGCCCCAAAAATGTGTGACCAAAATATTCCATCTTACTGGTAATCAGAAAAATGGAAATTTGAACATGAGGGAACTTTTTTTTTTTTACCTACTAAATTGGAAAAAGTGAAAAAGGAAAAAAAAGATTTCCATGCTGTGTAGGTGGGATTGTAAACTGGTATGATCACTTTGCAGAGTAATATGGCAGTATCTGTTAAAGTGAAAAATGTTCGTACACCATATGTCAGTGATTCGGCTTCTCTGTATCTCCCCCAGAAAAACAATTATTCATGTGCTCAGAAGGCAGGTCCAAGGATGTGTGCGACAGCTTTGTTTGCAAAACATAAATGACCATCAAAATGGGATTGGCTAAATAAAGTGTAGTTTATACACACACACACACGTATCTGTATAGCAGTTTTTTAAAATGTACTCTATGTACTGACATGGAAAGATCTTCAAGACCTATTGTGGTGTGTACAAAAATCCAGCTGTCATATGACACATAATGTGATAACTTATAATAAACACACCCATGCACATTAAACAATATTATATATTTTCTGTGGGCATTCGATGCATGGTAAACTGTGTAGAAGATGACACATCAGACTGATGGTGTGAGCTCCCCCTGGGGTGGAGATGAGGGCTGGAGATGGTGTGCAAAGGAGACATCAGCCTCCTCTGGACTGTTTAATTTTTTAAAAAGAGAATATATTCCTGTATTGCTTGTAAAATTAAAATTAATAAAATCTATTCTTTTCCTAAAAAGAAGAAAACCTTCCTTAATCTTCATTCTTAAAGCTCCTGGAAGGGCCAAGGAATCTTTGAGCTATAAGCAAAATGGTGCCTGGGGTGATCTGTCAGAAAACCTGCTAAGTGGAGGGCGCTGTGGTTGTCATGGAGATGGCTGTCTTCACCGCAAACCATCCTGTGCTCCATCTCCCAGTCAGTGTCATGCTTTTAAATCTTGGCTTACAAACTCAACAGTAATAATGCAGTCCCCAACACTTACTGAAGGTGTCTGACGTTAAAATGTAATATCTTACTTAATCCTTTATTTTCTCCCTCTCTCTATGTCCAGATGAGGTTACATATGTTCAGAGATGTTAAATAACCTGTCCCGGGTCTGTTAACCAATATGTGGTAGAGTTTGTTCTAAACCCAGGGGCTACACTTCCAACCATTTAAAATGTTACAAAGTCACAAACATCTTTGTAGTTTAGTTAACTTCAGAACTTCAACTTCCTATCAGGACCTTTCCTGGGTTTCTCTGCCCCTCAGGTCATGCCCACCTGCCACACTGCTCTGTGACAAAATGACAGCTGGTTCATTCTCGGAGAAAAACCTACCACAGGATGAGCTGTTATTCAAGCCAATGCAAGGGAGAAGCTCAAAGACAAACACACACTAAAGGAATTACTAAGAGATTAGGAATAATCCTCAACTGCAAGACTACTTCAAATATTTTTAAAGTTAATTTGAGGAACAAAACCAATCAGTAATAGCAAAGGTTAAAGTCTGACAATAATGTAAGCCTTGCAAGATTCTCCCAGGATACAATGTGCTCCATCTTCTAAATTCTGGACGTGTTTTTTTTTTTTTGTTTAAAGATTTATTTATCTAGATTAGATGGGGGGAGGGGCAGAGTGAGAGGGAGGGAGAGAATCCTCAAGCAGACTCCCCACTGAGTGCGGAACCAGATGATGACTCGAGGAGTAGGGGCTTAATCTCATGACCCTGAGATCAGGACCTGAGCTGAAAACACGAGTTGGATGCTTATCCAGGCACCCCTGGATATTTTTTTATATCAAAATGAAATGCTTTCTAGTGATGCAGGCCTGCTCTCACAGCTGAGCCATTCCTGTCAGGCAAAGAACACAGCTGAGCAACATCAGGGATAACAGAGGTGTGTCTCTGTACACAGGTGCCCCCAACAGGGCTCTTGAGGTCCCCTGTGGAGAGGAGGCAGGCTTTTGCTGTGGAGAAGAGGGCTTTTGAGAGACGTTTTGGGAATAATTTCTGCGTGGAGGGGGCAGCATGTTTAAAAACCAGAGCTGTGATTCCTCCTCTTCCAATTCAAAGATTAATTAATTAATCTCTATTTGGTTTCTTTCTTGAGAACAGGTGTGTCTATGAATAATACGTAGATGGGCAGGCCACACATGGATCTGAAGGCCCAGACGTCTGAAAGCAAATGAGACCCAGAGTGTGAAGATTACACGTAGATTTTATAGCATCACGTAGGCAAGGAAAAACCTGGGAAAGCACAAAACACACTCTGCAAATAATAAGCACATCTAAGCCCCTGGCTATGTTCGCAAACACATCTCTCAGATAATGGTAATTGCAAGTCACTAGGCTCCTATTTGAGGAGGGGGAAGATCAATCAAGAAATGCAATCTAAAAAAAAGACCGAAACATTAGGGTTTTAATGAATGATGTTTCAGGGCAGAGAATTAAGGATATTTAAATCTTCCTTTCTCGGTGAGAACTGCACCTCCTTAAGCCCAGCAGGGACGGGAATAGAGGAGCAATGGTTAGGGCAGCAGATGCGGGGTGGGGTGGGTGGCTTCAGAACTCTCAGGTCCATTCCAAGATCCCACTCATGGCCTCCTACAGCTTTCCTCTGACTGGTCTGTCTGCCAAGGCCAAGATGTATTGTTTTCATTTGTTAAACATGAGATAATGCCATGGCGTTGTATGGATTAGGGAGATTAAATGCCAGCAAAGCCTTGTGATGTAGGATTTCTAACCAGCAGGGTCTCAGCCTAGAGCTCTCTGGGGGAAACAGAAAGAAGATGTTGAAAAATGTGCCCTAGGCCGGCCTCAAGAGCAGGAGAAAGGATCTCCTACTGCTTGATTTGGTCCTTCAAAGCCCTGCAGTGTTCCCAGATAAAAAGGAAGCCTTGAGCATCATTGAGACTCCTCATCTCTCCAGTAAGGAGGTACTGCTGACCAAGGAGGGGTAGTCTGAGACCTCAACAGCTTGAAATGTGCAAGCCTTCATGGGCATGTGCACATGTGTGTGAACGCCCATGCACGCGCGCGCGCACACACACACACACACACACACACACACACACCAAGTACAAATGCTTCTTATCAGCTCTGTTGAACAAAGAATTTTCATAGGTAAAGGATTTGGGTTTTTATCTTTTCCAAATCCCTTTGGGTATTGTCTTGAGATAGGACAAGTCCCTTTAACCTTGCCCCATTTGAAAATGTAACAAGCAAAATATTATCTCCTGTCCACCCCCAGACCTTAAGTAAAATGGCCCGTTTTTATGAGCAGAAGATATTTGGAGCTGTGGCAGAGAGCAGATTAATATGGAACTGAAAACAGATCCCTTAAAAGTCTGCCCACAGTGCAGAATTGAAAATAGATGAACCTCTTTCCCATTACAGCAACAATACCACAAGGCAGGATTTGTTTGCAAGAGAATAAATTGGCAAACAAGCCAGGACTAGAAAGAAGGTAGCTCCCACCTCCCTCTGCAGCCTGAGCAGAGCTGAAGACCAAGGGAAGCCCAAGGCACTGGCAGGCTCCCAGGGGAGGGGCGGCAAGGGGAGGCACCGAAGACCCCACTCCATTATCTCTCTCCTGCTGGCTTGGCCTTACAGATGGAACTCCCCACTCCAGTCACTCACGGTTGGAGCCAAGTAGGGTTGGGTTGGGTGGGCAAGTAGCTTGCCCTTTATTCTCACCCTGATGGGATCATCTGTCATGGAGACAGAGGCATTGTAGTGGAGGGATAAAGGGCAGACTGCCATATGTGACCGACTTTGTATTCTGGTTCCATTGTGTACAAGCTGTGTGACCTCCGACAAGGCAGAATACGGCGTGCCCAGCAGGTGGATGAGAGTGGTAGGAAGGAGCCCTGGAAAGAGCTGCAGAGCCTTGGATGCCAGGGTAGGAGTGGCCCCTTTATTCTGGGGCGCACACCATGGGTCCTTGCTGGGAAGCCCTCACTCTGGCTCCCCAGCCCCAGCCTTCTGGTCTTTGCTCTGGGGGCCGTGAGTCACTTTCTAACACCTCTCTCCTGACACTTCTCCCGGCCCTCCCACACACCCATTTAGCACTGCCTGAGGCATGCCACCGGGTCACGCAGACCTTTAATAGCAAGTGAAACAGTAGCAGGTGTCAGAGCTGAGAGAGGAAAAAAAAATCTCAATCCCCACTGGAGGGCGAAGATCATTTTCTGCATTTCCATTTAAAGGGAGAAGTGAAAAGCATGAAATCACATGCCAACAGGGAGAAAGAGTTTAAACCAGAATAACCTTGACAGGAGCAGGCACCAGCAGATTCCAGGTCACAGTTCCCAAAACTGAACTCCTGGGAAGAAATGGGACATGCATGCAGGGAAACACAGGTAGAAGTCACCCAGCCTTCCAACCTGAATGCCAACCCTCCACCTGCTGGCCGCTTGACCTTTCCACTTGGACGTTGTCTCAGGCTCTTAGGCTCACCCTGCCCCAAACTCAGCTTGTCATCTGCCTTCCCAATCTGCTCCTCTTCTGGGTCCCTCATCACATAATGACTCCTACCCAAGTCAGAAGTCTGGGAGCCTCCCAGAACTGCTCTCCCCTACCCCCACCCTCCTGCACCACCCCCAGCTACTCAGCATCTCAGCCTAGGCAGTTCTGCCCCAGCTTCCTCCATGCCCATGGCCTTTGTCTGGCTCCATCTTCGTGCATGGACTCTGCAAGCAGCCTCCTGCCAACCCCAATGCCCACTCTTTCTCCAACCCAGCCTGTTCTGCTCCCAATATGTACCCCCATCATGAAATGCAAATCTAATGATGGAACTTCCCTTCCTAAATTCCGTGAGTAGTTTCCCTCCACTATCAGGATCAATTCTAAACTCAGGCTTTCCAAGCTTTGCCCCTGTCTAGTCATCTCACTTCATCTGCTCATCTACTTACCCACCCCCGACCCCATTCTCAACTCTTTAGCTCCGTGTTTAAGGGCCTGTCCCACGCCCATGGCTTTGGAAAGCCTGTCGCTTTGCCTTGTCTCCCTGATGAACTCTTGCTTGTCCCTGCAGGCCCTGTACACGTGTCTCCCCTTGGGCCCTCCCTCCCATCACCTCATGCATGTCCTCTATCACACCAGTGTTGCTCAGCCACCTTTCTGCCTCCCTCACTGGTTCCTTGAGAGCAAGGACTTGGTCTTATTCATCTTTGGATCCTCAGGCCCAGGACAGAACTTGACACAAAAGTCTAAACAAATGTCCGTGCAAAGTGTGAGTCTGTGAATGGTGCCCTCCTTGTGGGGGACAGACTGTGCAGAGAGACCATGGACATGGAAGGTGAAAGAGGAAAGATGCCCCTCCTCATGAGAGGGCTGGAACCCTGCCTGGGACAAGTCCTGGGCCTCTAGGGCAAAGGGGCAAACCGAGTGTAGACATCAAAGTCCCTCAGAATAATAGATGAAATATAAAAATGTTAATATCTGTCCCCATGCTGTCACAGGGGAGAAATTATCACCTGCTCCTGGGATCAGAGAGAGGCCGATCTTGCATTTTGTCCTATTCTGAATCCTGAGGTGGATTCAGGCCCGCCAGGCTTCAGGATCTGTACGAGCCAGGATATAAGGACGTCAGAAACACCACTGCCTCACCAGGGACCTCTACACACATAGGAAACCGAAAGCTGACTTCACTTACTTTTTTTTTTTTTGAGATAGAATTCATATAACATAAAATTCACCATTTAACCATTTTTAAAGTATGCAATTTCATGGTTTTTCTTTTCACAAGATTGTGTAACCATCACTACTGTCTACTTCCAGGATGTGTTCATCAGCCCCAAGGAAACCATACCCATTACACAGTCACTCCCCATTCGCCCCTCCTCCCAAACCCTGGTAGCCGCTGATCTACTTACTGTCTGTAGAGTTGCCTATTCTGACGATTTCATACGAATGACATCATGGAGCACCTGGGTGGCTCAGTCAGGTAAGTGCCTGACTCTTGATATCAACATGGATCTTGATCTCATGGTTGTGCGTTCAAGCCCCACATTGGGCTCCACAGTGTGGAGCCTACCTAAAAAAAAGAAAAGAAAAAGAAAGAAAGATAAAAATAAAATCACATAATATGTGGTCTTTTGTGTCTGGCTTCATTCACTTCGTATGATGCTTTCAAGGCCATCCACATTACAGTGCGTGTCTGTACTGCCTTCCTGGTTTATGGCTGAATGATATTCTGCCGTACCGCGAGCCTGTATTTGTCTATCCATTCATCAGTCAATGGAGATTAGGTTGTTTCCACTTTTTGGCAATGATGAATATTTGGCTGCTATGAAATTTGTGTACAAGTCTTTGTGTGAACATATGGTTTCGTTTCTCTTGGGTGTATAGCTAGGAGTGAAACTGCTTCATCAAATGTTTAACATTTTTTGAGGAACTGCCAATATGCTTTCCTCAGCAACGGCACCAAATTTTATATTCCCACCAGCGATGTATAAGGGTTTCAATTCACTCACTTTCTAAAGTCTTAGATATCTTCTGATTCCTCAGATTGGGACCTTCCTTACAGACCTTGCAGAAAATACAACCAACTGGAGAGTAACAGAGTCGAAATCTAAAATCTGAAATGGAGAAACGGCCTCCAGCCGAATGTGAGCTGACGTCTGCCACCTCCAGTCACACATCCTCCAAAACGTGCTCCCTGCAGCTGTCACCAAAGCAAGGCTCCTGTGAAACTTAGAATTGCAAGGACATCATAGAATTGCCCTGTCCTCTAGATCTATTAGGTAAGAATGTGCAAGTGTAGCACCTCCACTGACCCCACTTCCAAAGCAGGTGAGGAAAAAAAGGTGAGTCTAGACCTCACTGGGAAGCAGGAAGGAGAGGAGGCAGGCCAGATTCCAGGGAAACATTTTAGTAACCAGAAATTAGTGTTTCTTTCTGCAGAAGCCCGAAGACTGGGGAATTCTCTGGACCAGGGCAGGTGGACCAGCAGCAGGACACGGGGTGGTGGGCTGCCAGGCAGGCAAAGAGCAGCTTCGGCCCCATCTGAGGTGAGGTGATTCACAGAGGTCCAGGGAGGTGGCCTGGCACAGCTGCAAGGCACAGGCCTGAGGAGTTGGGCCAGGCCCCTGCACAACAGAGGAACACCAGGCAGGGTCCTGGCAGGGCCCAGAGGCTGGGCCACAGGACTTCACACTCCACCTTGGCTGCTGGGTTCACCTCTAGCAGGCTGCTGCCCCTCCTCGACCTGCATCCCAGCAGTAAAAACAACAATAATATCTAGGTCCCTGAACACGGGACACCACTTATCCCCTTGTCATCAGCTACATCATTGGCTCCCTGAAAATTTACACTGCCACCCCATCTCTAGAAAACTCCTATGTAAGCTTCAGGTCTCAGCTCAAGCTGGTGGCTTCTATGACCCTCCCCCACATACACACGCTCCATGCCCTCCCAGGGCCACGAGGGCTCCTTCCCCCACACCCTTTGCCCTGTGGCGCTACACCACGGTGCCCTCTTACTGTCCTGATTCGTGGCCATCTCCCCTCAGTGGTGAGCAATGCCAGGGCAGGACAGACACTTCGCCCATTTGTATGCCCAGTCCACTGCCGAGGCAATGACAGGCTATTTTGTGATACGTCTGCTCCTGGGGAACTGGACAGGGAATGACCAGAATTGGTGACAGGGAACCAGGCTAGGTGTTCAGGGTGAGAACAGTCGCAGGCTGAGCAGATGACGCTCCAAGCCAGGGGTTGGACAAACTATGGCCCACAGGCCAAATCCTGTCCACTTCCTGTTTTTGTATGACCCAGGAGTGAAGACTGCATTTCACATTGTTTCTAAAGATTTTATTTATTTATTTATTTGAGAGAGAGAGAGAGAGCACCTGCGTGCACGAGACTGGGGTGGAGGGGCAGAGGGAGAGGGAGAAGCAGACTCCCCGCTGAGGAGGGAGCCAGACATGGGACTCAATCCCAGGTCCCTGGGATCGTGACCTGAGCCAAAGGCAGATGCTTAACCGACTGAACCACCCAGATGTCCTTCCCTGGACTTTGTGCTTTTAAATGCCTGAAAAAACAAAATCAAAAGAAGAATAATGTTTCGTGATGCGAAAATTATATCAAATTTAAACTGGAGTACATAAATAAGATTTTTAATTTTCTTAAGAGTTTATGGGAATTTGTCTTTCTTCTTGTTACATGATTACCTATGTAATATTCTTGATTTTGCTTCTTGGCCCACAAAGATTAAACTATTTACTATGTGGCCCTTTACAGAAACGGTTTGCTGGCCTCTGCTCCAAATGGTTAGCCACAGGATGTTTCAGTCCTAACATCCACCCCCGCCCCCACAATCCACCTAAGACCAAGCCTGCCAACTCCCTTCCTTGAATCGCAGCATTCTCCGTGGAGAAGGACTCCATCCCTCCCGACGCCTAACTCCATGCCCACACCCACACATGCCTCTTATTCTGTTATCAAAAGGCTTCAGGAAAATACAAAGCAATTCCAGCTCACAAAAAGATTAACAACCCTCAGTGACAAAGGTGGGGTAGCCCTAATGTTTCATGTTTACTGAACACCTACTACATGCCAGGCACTGCATTAGACACTTTAAAGACCCTTTCTAAAAGTTCTCATCATTATAGCCCTCATATACATGGCAGAGCAGAGGTGTTGGTCCCCCTTTCCCCTTTTATTCTCATTTTCACTCTGAGTAGAAAAGGAATCTTTAGCACAAAACATCAAAGTCACACCAACTTATATAGCACTTTTCATGACCCAGGCATTGTTTTAAGTCAGGATTTCTCAACCATGTCACTACTGACATCTGAGCTGGATAATTCTTTGTGGTGGGGGCTGTGCCTTGTGGGATGTTCAGCAGCATCCCTGAACTCTACCCACTAGATAAATGCCCGTAACACCCCTCCTCCAGTTGTGACCACCAAAAATGTCTCCAGACACTGCCAAATGCCCTTCGGGGGTGAAGTGGGGGCAAAACTGTCCCCAGTTGAGAACAATTATTCTGAATGTTTTACATATAAACTCACAAAAACTCTATGAAATAGGTCTTGTTATCTTTGTTTTAGGGATAAGTAATCTATGGTACAGAGAGGCTAAGTAACTTCTCCAGAGTCACACAGCTGATAATGGATAGAGTGGGATTTGAACCCATGTAGTCTACCTCCTGTATCCATGTTCTTACTACTGTCAATTTTATCAAGATTCAGAGCCCACTAAGCCAACCCCACATTGTAGGGGATACCCCTTTTGCCCTGGTAAGATAGAATCAGAACTGAGGGCCTTTTTGGCTTGACCACAGGAAGCATTAGCAAGATAAGACAGAGACAGAAAAGGAAGTAAAGACAAGGCCAGGGGAACACAAAACTCCAAGGCATCCATAGACGCTGACTTTGTGTGGCCTGAGAAGAGACAAGTCCTATTTTGTACCACACTCTGTGCTATGGGTGTTCATGACCAGCTGGGAGAAATTTCTTTCCTGTATCTTTCCTCCTTTCCTCTCTCCTTCCTACTCTTCTTGCCCTGCTCCTTCCCTTCCTCTTTTCCTCCCTCTCTCCTTCTCTCCTGTCCTCACATTCTCTTCCTTCTTTGATCCTGGTAATGGCTGTGCACCTACTTTTCCACACATTATGAGACGTAACATGAGAAATAAGAGCAAATAGGTAAACTGAGGCTCAGAGCTTAACGAGGTAGAACACAGACATGCATACACACCTCCCTCACTTGAGGGACCTACTAGTACAGCTGGGATTTTCTAACAATTATGATTGCTATGGGCTGCAGGTAAGAGAAACCAGACTTAGAGTGACTTCACTAAAAGGGGGATAATTATTCTTTTTTCCAGGAGGGTCAGATGTAAGTCCTCCAGGACTTCTGGACGGTTTTGCAATGCTGTTGACATCCCAGGCTCCCTCTGTCTTTCTGCTTCTCCATCCTTGCCTTATGGCGTTCATCCTTTTGCTCACGAGAAGGCTCCTGAACTTCCGGGCATTACAAGCAGGGGGAGGAGACAAGATGGAAATGTGAGTGCCAGCCCGGTCTGTCCTTTTGGCTTATATCTCATTGGTCGGACTGTGTCACATGTCCACTCTACCTGCCAGAAAGTCTGTGGAGGTGTTTATTTTTAATTGGGCATATTACCATCCTGCAAAAAGTATTGGGGCTCAGTGAGTAAGGAAGTAGGGGAGAATGGGTGTTAGGAGGCATCTAGCAGTGTCTGCCATGGATTCCAAAGGCACCGTTTTTTCCACTAGGGAACACTGTTTCCTGAGAGCCGCAGACTGGGAAGGAGATACAAACTCTGGGAATGGTGGCTAACCTTAAATCCTGGTCCTTTCCCTTACTTACTGTCTGTGTGACTGTGGGCCGATTGTTTTATCTTTTCAAGTCTTGTTTTCCTCATCTCTAAAATTTGGGGGAAAATATCCCACCCAATTCGCAGTATTTTTCATGGGGATAAAGTCAGTTAGCACATGTAAAATGCTTAGAATAGTGTCTGGCGCATAATAAGCCCTCGATAAATATTAGCTATTTTTAGTTGTTATTATTTGCTGAATATATACTATATGCCAAATGCACCCAAGTTATCTTCTCTAATCCTCACAACAAATGCCCGAGGGAAGTAAATGTCCACCCACATAGTACGAGTTCAGGAGGGATCCCAGGCCCCAGGACCTGTCGTTTTGCCATTTCATGGAAGACTTCTAATCCTTGAGAATTTCTTTAATGAAAATATCTCTAAGAAAGGTCTCTATGCTCCTTTCAGCAAGCAGCTTAGCAGCTGACACTGGGGCAGAGATTAGTAGCATCAGCACCACAGGATGTCAGACAAAGCCTTTCCCTGGCACTTTCGAGGAGGTCTTGCCCTGGGTTTAGTTCCAAGTTTTGAGTGAAGATTTATTCTCATTTCTATTCTTTTTTGCTTGATCTGCAAATCGACTCATCCATCCCAGATACTTAAAGATACGTGATAGTGGTGCTCTGGGAATCAAGCAGGGGCTGATGTACTCAGAGCTTTCGTAGTCAATTAGGACAGGGTGGAATCTATAGAAATGTGGGTGTATGCTAGTGAGGAGCATGGGGGTGGGGGAGACCGAGGGTCACAGATTTCATCAGCTGGCCCCTGGTTAGGTCAGACTAGGCCAGAGAACAATCAAGTTCAAGCCCCACACCCTGACATTAGGGAGATCCCAGGCTCTGATAGAAGGGCAGCCAGCAGGAGAGAAGGCATCCATTCTGCTATGAAGGTGAAAACAGACATGACCCCCACCCAGAAGCCCCAAAATCAACCATCACATTGGGGCTGACTCCTGGAAATTTAGTATAAATAAAATCATATGTTCCTGGAAGTGCTCTGAAAAATTTAAAGACTCCTATCTTAGAATAAATTCTACTTCTAGGAATATTTTCTACAGAGATAATGTGCAGAAGGATTTTGCACTGTGGCATTGTTTGTAATAGTGACAAAACTGGGAACAGCCAAAGCATTCATTAATAAGGGGCTAGTTAATTTATGAAATACATATTTTTAAAAACAAAAATGTACATCAGAATTTATTAACTTGAAAAGTTATTGCTGATATGTAGTTAAGTAGGAAAAAGCACGGTATGAGGGAGCATGTAAGTACCATATATGTGAAAATAAAAAATATATGCTATACATATTCATATATATACACCTGTATCTATTTAGAAAAATATTAGCAGAAAGGCAAGAACACCGAGCAAGATGAAGACAGAGATGTTTGAAAGAATTTCATCAAAATGTTAACATTGTTTATCTGCATAAAAGAGTTCCTGCAGAACCAGGTTTCTCAGTGTTGGAGTGGAAATTTACAGACAGGCAGGGGGAGGAAGCAAGAATAGTCCATATGGTAATGGAATTAGAGTTTGAGGCATCAGTATGAACTCATGTTCAGCTTAATATAGACACAGATGGTGGCATATAGAATATTTATAGATATATGTATACACACAGGTTAATATACACACACATATTTCTTTGTTCTGTCAGCTGAGGGGGACTAGAAGAAATGACATCCCAGTAGCAAGGAGCACACCTCATGCCCAGATATTTATTCATTTATTTATTTATTTGAGAGAGAGAGAGAAAGGGTGCCAGGGGAGGAGTAGATAGAGAAGGACAAGCAGACTCCAGCTGAGCGCAGAGCCCAACACAGAGCTCTATCCCACGACTCTGAGATCATGACCTGAGACAAAATCAAGAGTCGGACGCCCAGCCAACTGAGCCACCCAGGTGCCCCTTCCTCCAGCTCTTTATTTCGAATACCATTCCCCAATAAAAGGAACCAGGTCTCCTTGAAGAAATGGCTGATCCTATAGGGTGTGAAATATACAAGATGAGCCTAGAGCATCTCCTAATGCCATAGAGTAAGAAAAGACAAAAAAAAAAATTTAAAATAAAGTAACCCATATTAATGGGTATGCCAAAGGAGCACAGAATTCTCAATGGCCAATACTGGAACAATTTGAGCAACAAAAAACATAAAGTAGCATTAGATTATAAATACATATCTATGAGCCCATGTTAATATAAATAAATTATTAAATAAATTAATAAATGGTGGAGAAAGGAGACAAAATAAATGTCTCATGCAGAAGAATTCCAAATAATCCCCCCCAAGAGAGGGAAGATATGACTTCTTACTCAGGAAGTGTGGCTGTGGACAGTGGCCTCCTTGCAAAGAGGACAGCTGGGAAAGAGGGAAAAAGAATAGCCTCACAGTGGAGAAGACTGACAAGCTCATCTCAGTCTGGTGGTCAAGGTCAACAGCAACAGTCATAAATCACATTAATAGTGTGTAACTTTGATATGATGTGATAAAAAGACACTTTGCCACCGTGATCTTCCTTCTCAAAATTCACGACCCCAGCCTCATCATGAGAAAAACATCAGACAAATTCCAGTAGAGTAGTATTCTCCAAAATGCCTGAACAATACCCCTCAAAAAAATGCCAGATCCTCAAAAACAAGGAGAAGCTGACAAATGGTCACAGCCAAGAGGAGCCCACGGAGACAAGTAAACCTAGAACTGTTAAAAAAAAAAAAAAAAAACCAAAGTTTTTCTCTTTTTAAAGTTCCCACAGAATGATCTTTCCCTAAACAAAAGAATCAAAGTGAATTTTGATCTCAACCTTTAATGATGCAGAAAAGCAGTAAGGGCTTTGAAAATGAAGCTTTTCTTTAAAGGTTTTCCAATATCCGGGATCAAATTCTTACATGGGGCTTAAGGTCAAAGTTCTTGGACTTTCTCCAGGAAATTGAAAGATTTTCCCAAATATATCAGAGGCAGGCACAACCCTCATTAAGGGGAGGGCCTGAAGAAGGTGGAGGCTTCCTCTCCTGGCCTCTCCGTGTTCTCCTTATCGCACATGTGCATCTCAGCACACCCTTTGTGAGATGGCAAAGCCTACTGTTTCCAGGGACACTTGCATCAGCCCCTAATCCATCTCAGTGGTTGACCACTATCTGTCTACAGAACAGACCCAGAGCAGCTTCTCAGAAAGGCCGTGGAGTCTCCAGATAGAAGTGCACGGGCGGTGGCCAAGTGCATGGCCTCAGGCCCCTGATTCCTGGGGGATGGTCTGATTCTTAGCCGTGAGCACATCTGGAGGACAGACTGGTTTATAAGCTCTCCCAAAGATTCCCCCAGTCAGAAAGAAGAATCCTGAGAGACCGCACATCAAGCTGAAAGGGGCAGGCCATGGAATTGTTGTATTTCTTCTTAATGATTTTATACGTGCACAGCTCAACTAAGTAGAATTATAGCAAATTGTGTTCCTGATGACCTGGGAAATATGCTACAAAAATATTTCTTCTGAATGGTCAGAAAAGTCCCTGAAGTTAGCACTAGGATTTAGAAACAAGATCAGAAAATGACGTCTCTGAAAACTGGAAATGACAAAAATCAATATGCAATGAATGGGATTAGTCCCCTATAGTTATTCATCCCCTATAAGTCATCCACCTCAGAGATCCTTGACAAACATATAGAGAAGACTGGAGTGCCTCCCAGGTCCAGCCAAGGACCCCAGGGGTCTTCTGCATTACCACCAGAAACTAGTCAGGGGACTTTAGCTTATTGAGATAAACTATAATTTTGAATATTGTAACATGCTAATGACAAATGCAATAGAAAACTCTCCTTAGAATCTAGAGATAGGAGATAAATAGAAAAGTCCTGGTCAGGGTTTTAAAAATAATTCTACAGGAAGAAAAGGCACAGCATGGGGAATATAGTCAATGATACTATAATAGTGTTAGATGGTGACAGATGGACGCTACACTTGTGGTAAGCATAGCATAACGTATAGAGATGTTGAATCAGTATGTTGTACACTTGAAAGTAATGTAACATTGTGTGTCAACTATACTCAAATAAAACGTTTTTAAAAAATAAAAATGAGTGTCACCAAGAGTGACCAAGTTATGGTTTTTGGTTGCTAGAAAAGTGTCTTTTCCTGGGAAAATTGGGACAACTCTTCAGGATCTAGCAGAGTGGTCCTATGAGACTAGGTAACCCTTCCTTCAATTTCAGTTTTGCAAGGAACTTTAGGATCTCCAGGGAAGACACTGGGAAGGAAGTGATCCAGATAAGCGGACATGAGTATCCAGTTAGTAGGAGTGTTTCTAAATCAGTGTCTCATGAGTTTGGAAAGCATCCCTCCATACTCCAGAGCTAGCACAAACCTGCATGCTCTGAGGCAAGGGAGTTCCCAAATCACAAGGCTAAGGACTCAGATGCTGGACTAAGATGTCCTACCAGTGGTTACTTCATGAAGCCTGCGTGGGCCACCAGCTGGCCTCGTTAAAAAAATAATATCCTACATCTTAAATTCTATAAGACTGCCTATTTGCTTATAGAGTCATCTCCTTTGGGGGCTGACTGGCTAATGTTACAGTCAGTGAAGACGATTGGTCCGTACTACCCACATCTTCCTCTGTTTGTTGATTTTTCGAATTCATCCAAACCAAGAGGGTTGGGTTCTTGCTTAAATGCATTGAACCACTGTACGGCCCCTACCCAGTAGTTAGGTATCAGTGAAGAAACCATGACAAGACATATTTGGACTACAAAGTCTGAAGCCTGCACCAGAATCCTTTGCTTGTGCTGGGCACAAAGACTTTACCATCCATTTGTACTGCTATCAACTTCCATGGCCTGAAAACAGCACTACTTCAGGGACTCCACAATTTTCCAGTTATCACATAAAAAGCAATACCCACAAGAGGGGAAATTGTGCTAGCTGCCCAGATGCGGGGCATAGGCCACAGTTTCCTTGAAGAAGTTTTATCCGTGGGTTACAGAGAACATATGTTTTAAAATATTTGCCTGTATGTGAGTAGAAACAATTTTATTCCCCATTGTATGCTCTTAAAAAAAAAACAAAAACTTAATTTGGACTCCATTCTGCTTTCTGAGACAACAACCATCACTTCTCCTTTCCTACTTTGCCCTCTCCTCTCTGTCAAATGTCTTTTATCACAAAGAAATTGCAAGGCTTCGGGTCATACTCAGCTTTCCCCTTAGTTTCTGCAGGCCTCCTTGGGGCACACACACCCTGTTATGATTACAAACATTTGCCAGCTCAAAATGTCTTCTCCAAGCCCTTCTATAAAAGAATATTAAAATCAAGGCTCATGCTGTTATGAGTTTCTGGAATAACAGTCCTGGAGGCAACAGCTGCTCTTTCTTATTGTTGTAACAGCAACTCTCTTGGCAGCACTGAGATGGGCTTTTCTAACTCCCCTGGAGGGAACCCACTAAAGTTCGAAAGTGATTCCCACCAATTCCCAACCTCTGTGTGATCCAGACGAACTCCCTGCCAGCCACCAGCTAGCAAGGCAAGGTACAGCCCATGAGCCCCTCTTCCTATGAACTACACAAGAAGGAAATGAAAAAGAGAGAGAGAGAGAGCTCTCCAAGAGCCTGGACAGCATTCCTCTGTGTCTAATGGCCCTACTCTGAGGCAGCTGCTTCCTTCAGGCATGACTTTCCTTCTGGAGTATCAGGAAGGCCTGAGGTCAGGCGTCAGCACTTTGCACCAAAGATACTCCTGAGTTTTACCTCCAAAAGAACAAGGCAAGGATCCTCTTTGCTGAACAGACTCCAAAGGAGAACAAAAATGGAGGTTTTTGGCAAGGAGCCTGACCTGACAGGTCTCTGGTTTGCTAAGGAGACAGCAGCAGTTCTTGCAGGTGAACGCACAGAGAGGGAAGGGGACTCCCTCCTGCAGCTTGAGAGGCTCAGACATCAAAACCAAATCTGCGTGTTTGGGGGAGTACAGCATTGGGCCCATGCTTTCCCACTCACTTCTGGGAGGACAGATAAGCCTGGGTTCACCTCTTGAATGAGCACAAGGCTATTTTTCCTCACTGTCTGCTTCTGTCATCCTTGGGAGCCCAGTAGATAAGCCATTTGAACAGGGTACAATAATCATATTAGGTATCATTTATGTTTTATATATAGTGTACTATTAAATCTTCACAATGAGCCAATGAGATAAGCATTATTATATTCATTTTATATGTGAATAACTTAAAAATATTAGGGGATAAATAACTTACTCAAGAATATGCAGCAAGTGAATGGCTAAGGGGAGATTGGAACCTGGGTCCCAAGTGCATACTCTTTGTCAGGCTACCTTCCCTCTCCACCTTCTATGCCGTCCCTGCCCAGAGTGGCTGCACCTCAAGTCTCAGACAAGTGACCTGGTGTGTGCCAAGTCCTCAGGAGAAAGTGACCTCCACAACATTCCTTGAGGTCTCTCATCTGAATATTTCACACACTATTTGCTGAAATTAAAACCTGCATTGGTCTGTCACATGAATGGAGGTCCTCTGTAAATGCCAGCCTCTCAGGGTTGCAAGGCTCCCAAAGAGGCAGCTGACCTTCATATATATCTCAGGAGTTCTGCAGGTCACGGTGTCAGCCCAAATGCTTTTTGCATGAGGATCAGATGGACCTGCTCAGAGAAATGGTACAAAATACCAGGAGGACTTCCACTAAAGGCTGGATATTGAAAGCATGTTTTTATCTTGGCCTTCCATGGAACCATCTCAAAAATGACAGTACAGAAACATAAAGGAGGGCCGCCTGGTTGGCTCAGTCAGGGGAACAGGGGACTCTTGATCTCAGGGTTATGAGTTTGAGCCCCACCTTCGGTGTAGAGATTACTTAAGAATAATATCTTTAAAAAAAAAAAAAAGAAATGTAAAAGAAGAAATCACGTGGACAAAGAGAATGGATGACAAGACGACAGGAAACAAGACAAAGGAAAGTGAATGGATGAATGAAACCTACAGATCAGAGAAAGTTTGAACCCAGCCGCCTTCAGAGGGAGGGCTGATGACAAGCAAGCAGATGTGTGCCGTGGGAGTCCCTACAAGGCTTTGGCTTTGAAGGCACCAGGTACCTCTAAAGGCAGGGATGGGGAGTGGGTCTGGACACAACCTGATGGGCAAAAGCCTTCACAAGGAGCACCTACGCAGCAGCCCTGTCCTTTCCCACAACCCAGGCAATGAAATGGTCAGCATTCCTCTACCTCCCATGGGAGACAAGAGACATATTCCCTGGAAAAACTGAGTCAAAACATTTCCAGGCCTGGAGACACCAAGTTCAATACAGGGTAAAATACTAAATGGATGAATGTCTGCATACTGGACAGTGGGGCTCCAAGCCCTATGCCCACCCCTCTACGAGGGCTGGCAGACAGGTGCTTGGGAGAAAATGAACACCACCAGAGAAAGACTTATCTGTGAAGACAATTCAGGACTGCCTAGCAGAAACATTTCAGAGCTGACTTCCTTATTTTACTAAAAATTTTTAAGCTTTTCTTTTGGAAATAATTTGACTTCCCCAAAAGTTGCAAACATAGTACATAGAGTTACCATAGATTCTTCACTCACCCTTCCCAAATGGTAATGTTACATAAATATAGTACAAAGATCGAAATCAGGAAATGAACATCGATACCACACTATTAATTAATGTAGAGGCCTTATGCAAGCATTGCCAACTTTCCTTCTCTGGTCTGGGATCTAACCCAGGGCCACGCATCGCACTTAGTTGTCATGTGTCTGAGACTCCTCCTACAATTTAGGACAAATGATCATTACTTCTTTATTTTGAATGACTTTGACACTTTTGAAAAGGACTGGTCAGCTACCTTCCAGAATGTTTACTCTAAGCGCATCAGGAAACACATGATATCAGTGTATCTCATTACTGGCTATGTTAACGTCGACTGCTTGGTTAGGGTGGTGTCTGCTAGGTTTCTCCACTCTATTGCTACCTTTCTAATTAATAACTATAGGTGGGGAACAAAATATCCTGTTTCCCAATATACTCTGACCTGCTAATCTTATCATCCACTGAGGCTCTTGCCTGTAACAATTATTACTGTGGCATTTGCCAAATGGTGATTTTTTAAAAATTTCCATAGTTCTTTCTATATTTTTAATTAAAATTCTATAGTTAGAGCTCTATCTTCTCTCCCAGTCATTTATTTATCTATTAAAGTATTTATTTATATCAGTATAGACTCATGGATATTTATCTTATTCTATTCTATCTTTTCTTAATTGAAGTATAGTTGCCACATAATGTTACATTAATTTCAGGTGTACAACATAGTGATTCAACAAGTTTATATGTTTTGTTCTGCTCACCACAAGCATAGTTGCCATCTTTTATCTTGTCTTATTCTATTCTCTTTACTTATTTTGTTGCTCAAATTGTCCCAGATTTGGCCAGTGAAAGCTTTTTTTCAGTTGGCTCCTTTGTCCTTTTGATATGTCCACACCATTTTTGAGTACTTTCTTACTTTTCTTTTTTTTTTTAAGATTTATTTATTTTAGAGAGCAACAGAGTGTGAGCAGGGGGAGGACAAGAGAGAGAGAGAGGAAAAGAAGAACACTTCCCACTGAGCATGGAGCCCAATGGGGGGCTTGATCCCATGACCCTGAGATCATGAGCTGAGCAGAAACCAAGAGTCAGATGCTTAACCGACTGAGCCACCCATGAGCCCCAAGTACTTTCTGACTTTCTGAAACCATAAGATATTCCAGGCTCATCCTGTACTTTTTCTAACCTAGCCTAGAATGAGCTATTTCTCCAAGGAGTGCTAGTTGCTTCTACTAGAGAATGACGTATCAAAACCAGGGCTGGCCCTCGGTGTGCTTGTTGATACTGGGGTGCATCTCTTCTAGACCCTCTCAGCAGACGGAGCTCAAAAGTAAATGTATGGACACATATGCACATACACACACCTATATTCTATAGTTGTTTTAAAATAGAGACTCAAGTTTTAGTTTAAGACTGACATACACTAAAGTCTGCTTCCAAGAGGAAGAATGGAGAAGCACCATACAACTCTCCAGTCTTCTCAATTCCATGAAGTTGTAAATGTTCTTTCATATACCTTCACACAGAACAAATATGCAAAAATAGATTAGTACCTTGAGCAAGCTCCCAAGGGTTTCTCCCTAATAGCCATTTTTCTTTATAGTTTCTATTTATACTATTTACATGGTTTACAGAATATTTATATAGGTTCAAGATTCCTTCCCATAAAATACTTATTAATTACAAAGGCAAAAAGTAACCTTTACAGAGAAGCCTAGAAGATACCTCCTTCATCAAATGATCAAAGAGAACATCACTAGTAATAGGAAAATCAAAATCATGCACTGGATACAATAAGAGGCACACAGTACCCCTTCTGGGATATTTCTACCAAAAATGCATGACTTGACTATAATCAAGGAGACATCAGACAAAATAAATGACCTGTACTCTTCAAAAGTATCAAGGTCACAAAAGAAAGACTGAGAAATTGTTCTAGATTAAGAGACTGAAGAGAAACAAATAAATGTAACATGTGAATCTGAGCTGGATCTTTTTGTTATAAAGGGTCTCCTTAGGGAAACTGGAAAAACTTGACTGGAGTTTGAAATTAGATGGTAATAATGTAGCAATGTTAATTTTTCTGAGTTTGATGGTTGTATTGCGGTTATATGGAAGAATGACCTTGTTTGTAGGAAATACCCACTAAAGCATTTGGGTATCATGGAATTATCATGTCCACAGTTTGCTTTCAAAAGGTTTAGGGAAAAAAAAAGTTATTTCTGCTATATCTGCAACTTTTTTTAAAAAAAGATTTTATTTATTTATTTGAAAAAGAGAGTGTACAAGCAGGGGGAGGGGCAGAGGGAGAGGAAGAAGCAGGCCCCCACTGAGCCGGGAGCCGTACATTTAGGCTCCATCCCAGGACCCTGGGATCATGACCTGAGCTGAAGGCAGACGCTTAACCAACTGAGCCACCCAGGTGCCCCTATCCACAACTTTTATATAAGCTTAGCTTTGCTTTAAATTTTTTTTTAATTAATTAACAAATCGAGAGAGAAAAATCATGGGAGAAAAGATTTTTGAGAAAGCTAGATGTTTAGTCCAGGAAACTCAACATCCAAATACTAGAGCTCCAGAAAGACAAAACAGAGTAAACAGAAGGGGACAAAGTTATCAAAGAAGGGAATGTAATAGTAGAAAATGTCTGAGGCATTTTTCGTACAGGATACCATTTCTCAGATTAAAGGCCCCACCAAGCACTCCGCACAATAAATGGAAAAGACCAAGGCATATCATCATGAGATTTTAGACATAAAAGAAGATGCAAAGAACTTCTGGGGGGGGGGGAAAGTCACATACTCTTTATAAGGCCATTTTTGCAAAGTAGATCATTTCTCTTTGCCAAGCCTCAAATCAATAAAATTCTTTTTATAAGACAGTGACTGAAATGTTCAGAACTAGAAGAGACACACATCAGTCAAAAAGGGGCTTTACAACAAAATCCTGTGATTTTCTACTCAAGATAATGTTAAATTATAATCAGAAAATACTCAAACCAGTTTCTCAGCCCTTTCTTCTAATGAGATTGCTTCTTGAATGCTGCCAAACGTCAGAGCAGAGATTTGAGACCCACCTGCCACTTGTCCTGGGAAGGCTGAATGAAAGAGGATAAGCCTGTCCTCCAAAGGATGTAAGAAGATACAGCAGATAAAGGTCTAAGGATAAGGTATGTGGATACTCGTTGCTCACTGCTTCTCTGCTGGAGGTGAACAGCCTCGTGCATTTCTACCCAAAGCTGTCTAATGGGGATGCCATCCAATTACAACATGCTCTGCGTACAAAACGCCCAACATATGTAGCAGCCCTGGGCATTTGGCCCAACTTGGTCCTCAGCTGGTGAGCTGGCCTGGGAGCAGGTCAGGTGACCCTGCTGGCTTCTTCCCCAAGACTTACATGCTGATTGAAACCTCAAATTCTGGCTGCTCTGCCGGAGAGAAGCACAAGACACACACAGAAAAAGAGGGTATTTCTCTCTCAGGCCTTGGACAGCTGGTCCAAACCTGTTCATGTTTTCCCCTTGTCTCTGCCCTGCTGTCATCCCTGCATGCAATATGTGAGCAGGGGGCCTGCCTTCCAAGCAAGAGGCAGCCCCAGGCCCACAGCATCTGGAAAGAAGGTCAGAGGAGCTTTCTCTGAAATCAATCCAATGATGAAGAGGAAGATGATAGCAGGAAGAAGGGAGCCCAAAAGTGTCACTAAGGAAAATACTGCAAAAGAAGGATAATCCCCTAGAAAACTGAATATGTAAATTCTTTCCTTCTCCTCCCCCCCCATCCTACCCACTCTTTAAGCCAAATGGGTGGTCCTCAAACCAGTCAAACCCAGGGTGTAGGGCTGGCAATGGAGACTTTACTTCCCTAGAGGCTGGAATGGGACTCCACAGCCACAGAGAACCAAGCTATCATTGGTGGCTGTAGGAGGACCTAAATGGTGTCACGTAGAACCCAGAAGCCACCAGGAACTGCATCAGGGAAGAGAGAAACTTGCGGTCCCACTGTCTGGGAACTCATTGTCGAACACGGTTCCTGTTATCGTTCTAATTGCTACATTTTTTGAATGTCCTTCTTGAGATTAGTGTGGCCCGGGGGAGCAGACATTATAATGCAGAAGGCTCCACACACATCAGCCCCATCTGGACGGGAAGCCTCTGAGTCACAGCCCCTGTAGCTCCCCAGTGCTATGGGAAGTGCAGAAGATTTGTCAACAGTGTGTCACTCCCTTTGGACAGCTCCAGGGTCTTCTCTTCATCAGTGTGACATGGAACATCCATTAAATTTATCTGCACACCAAGAGAATTCAGACTCAGTGTTCGCGAAGCCTCTGCTCTATCTGCCCTCAAGCAATCAGCATCATTGAAAAGAAATCCTTCCTGATTCCAGCAAGTAGATTTTGAAAATTTCTATGCATCTTCAATTATTCTTACTGCTCTCCTTCTTGCCCTGCGACCTGACTGGGAGCAGCCCTGAGGGCCCACACCCCCAGACAACCCACCAGCCATCAGGAATATATTAAATTTTTGTCTTGACCTAATTTCACTCCAAATTTGAGAGCCCTTTGGTATCTTAGGAAGTTTTCAAACACTTATCAGGAGCTCAAATTTAGGTTCCCATTGAAGAGAAATTATGGCTTCCTTAGCTACAATAAAACCCTTCCAAATGGCCAGCATCTAATTAGGCACTAATTAGAGTACATTCTCACCTACCAAATATAAGAATCAGCCAGAGCTCCTTCCCTCTCTATGCCTATGAGCTTTATGGAGTCAGACTGCCTGTTCAAATCTTGACTCTGCTACTTACTAGCTGTCCCCTTGGGTGAACCTCTCTATGCCTCAGTTTCCACATCTGTAAGAGGAAAGTAATAATGGTTTGTAATTCATGATTTTATTGTGAGGAGTAAATGAGTCCATATGCAGGACACGTGGCACAGGATGTAGTACCACTAAGTACTCTATAATTATTAGTATTATTGTACATTGTTAGTATTATTATACAACTTTGGCCCAATTTTGCAAAAAGTCTTCCTCTCAAAGTGCTGTCAGAACGCTTGTATCATCCTTAAAAGACAATAAAAAATATCACATTCCCAGCCCCCCCACACCAGAACAATAGCCTGCCTTCCAATATTGATACTTCGTAGGTAAGTTGAGCTCAATGAAGCTTCTGAGTTAACATAACATTTAGAAACAAAGAAATTTTTTCCTTTCTCTGGACCTGCTTCTCCAATTCTGTCTCCTCTCTGACATCTCCATCTGAGTTCAGCCTCCAGGGAAACAAGCTTCGTCTGACCCGGAGAAGACTGATGGCAGGAGACAGCCCTGATATGCAGGAAGAATCACATGGGGTTTTAGTGCGGGATCCTGGTGAATTCCTCCCTAGAAGGCCACGTCCAATCCCATCCAAGCTCCCCTTGGTGTTGCTGGATGATTGTGTTAAAGAGACAGTTGGTCCCAAAGGAGCTTCCGACTGAGTGTGAGGTTCTTTATGGCGTAGGTTTCCAGGGGTTTGGGAGCTTATGGCGAGAAACAGAGTTGGGCCTTATTCTCAAAGAAAGGATTAACGTGAGATCTAGTTTTAGCACTGGTTTGAGACAGGGTTAGCTTCCCCATCCTGCCAAACCAGGATAAGAGAGATAAAGAAAATGGCACTCTAGGAAAGCTAATCTCCCATTTCTGTGTGAGGTGGGCTGGAAGAGATAGATCTGAAGACAGGGAGATGGTCCAGGAGGGGACAGGCCTGGGCCGAGTGGTGCCAGCCATAAACACGCAAAGGCAAGAACAGATGCGCCTCCATGCATTCAGTCTGCTATAATGAAATACCACAGACTGGGTAGCTTATAAACAACAGATGTTTATTGCTCACAGTTCTGGAGGCTGGAAGTCCAAGGTCAGGATACCAGTGAGGCAGGGTTCTAGTGAGGGTCCTCTTCCAGGTCACAGACCTCGCACTGTATCTTGGGTGACACAAGGGGCTTGGAAGCTCTGTGGGATCTCTTTTATAAAAGCATTGACTTCGGGGGCGCCTGGGTGGCACAGCGGTTAAGCACCTGCCTTCGGCTCAGGGCGTGATCCCGGCATTATGGGATCGAGCCCCACATCAGGCTCCTCTGCTATGAGCCTGCTTCTTCCTCTCCCACTCCCCCTGCTTGTGTTCCCTCTCTCACTGGCTGTCTCTATCTCTGTCAAATAAATAAATAAAATCTTTTAAAAAAAAAAAAATAGATAAATAAAAGCATTGACTTCGGCCATGAGGACCCAATCCTCATGACCTAAACACCTCGCCTATAGTCCTTGCCTGCTAATATCATCACCTTTGGGGGGTAGGATTTCAACATATGAATTTTGTGGGACACAAACATTCAGACCATAGCAAGATGAAAGGTGGTTCCAAGGAAGAGCAATCTGAACCACTGACTGGCTGGCTGAATATGGGGCAGAGGAAAGAGCAGTTAAGAAACTCTAGGTTTGGGGTGCCTGGGTGGCTCAGTTTGTTGGGCGTCTGCCTTTGGCTCAGGTCATGATCCCAGAGTCCTGGGATCAAGTCCCGTATTGGACTCCCTGCTTAGGGGAAGTCTGCCTCTCCATCTGCCTCTTCCCTTGCTCATGCTCTCTCTCCTGCTCTCTCTCAAACAAATAAATAAAATCTTTAAAAGAAAGGAAGGAAGGAAGGAAGGAAGGAAGGAAGGAAGAAAGGAAGGAAGGAAGGAAGGAAGGAAGGAAGGAAGGAAGGAAGGAAGGGAGGGAGGGAGGGAGGGAGGGAGGGGAAATTAAGAAACTCTAGGTTTAAGTCTGGGTGGTTAAAAGAATCTGTAAGTAGGAGGAGAGCCCAGTGTTGTGGGAGCTGAATGATTAGCTGCTCTTTGGTGACATCCACCTGTAAAAATCGAGGCAGCTCCAAACTTGGGGTAAAGAAAGCAGTCAGGGCTAGGAACTCAGATTTCAGAATAACACATACCTATCATGAAGTTGTGAGAATAGGTGTCTTCTTGGAGGAAAAAGACATAAAGAGAAACGAACAAGAAGTTGCCATCCAATACTGAGGAAGCCTCTCTTGTCAGGCAGAAGTGGCAATGAGGACTAGAAGTAGATGAAGAAGGAAAAGTCCAAGAAAGAAAAAGTGTTAGAGAAACAGAACCCAATAGGACGTGCACCTTATAGAAAGAGATTTATTTTAAGGGATTGGCTCACATGATTATGGAGGTTGGCAAGTCCAAAATCTGCAAGGTAAGCTGGCAGTTTGGGTCCTGAAGAAGAGCTGATGTTGCAGTCCAATTCAAAGGCCATCTGCTGGCAGAATTCCTTCTTGCTCAAGGGCCCTCAGTCTTTGTGCCACTAAGGCCTTCAACTGATTAGGCAAGGCCCACCCAAATTGGGCAGAGGGGGTGGTGATCTGCTTTTCTCAAAGTCTACCAGTTTAAATGTTAATCTAATTCACAAAATACCCTTATAGAAATATCCAGAATAGTGTTTGACCAAATATCTGGGCACTGAGGCCTGGGCAGGTTGATACATAGAATTAATGATTCTGGAAGAGGAGGGCATATGTCCAAGGTGACCATGGATAGAATTTTAAGATTGATAATGATGATCAAACATGAGCACCACCTGAGAGGCCTAGATGACAAAGGAAACATCCATTGGATTCTGCATCTGTGGATCATTGCTAACCACCTCTCTCCTCCTGTTAAGTGCATGAAAGTGATTAAGAGCCTGAGCTTTGGGTTTAAAAAAAATTCTGGGAGCCCATACTGACTCACCCATTACTTGCTGTTACCCTTGCACAAATCACTCTTCCTCTCTGGGCCTCAGTTTTCCCATCTGTAAAATAGGGATAATTATATCTATTTCTTAAGATTTTTTTTGAGCATTAAATGAAATAATATTTTTGAATGTTTACTACATGCTAAATGTTTGAGAAAAGGTAGTTCATACTCTTTAAATTAAATGGATTAATTAGATTCTTAATAGATTAATAGTATCATTATCTTGATCATTATTGCCTCCGTCTATCCCATATTCTGAGGACACAATTTAGAGTACAAGGATTAAAGAGGAATAGATTAAGGACTAAAGGAGTCATTAAGAATGGAAGGAGGAGTAAGGGAAAATGTGTGCGTGCACTAGATGACAGACCTGGCATGCTACCCTGCAACACAGTCCTGAGACTTGAACACTTTTAATTCATTCCCTCCCCTTTACAAGCAAGGAAACATTCTCCACACTAATGCACTATCTTCTCTCAACCCTTAGTTCACTAATAGAGTCAGAACTAGAAAGCAAACCTTTTCCTCTACTCTGTGACTTTGTCACCAAATCAGTATGTTCTCAACTCCCATGACTTAGTGCTTGATTTTGATGCTGCATTTCCTAAAAAACTTCCATAGAGAATGAGGATCATAGTGGTTTACTCAGGGTTCCCTGACAGTCAAAACTACCTTTCATTTCTTCTTTCAGCCCAGTGAAACAGGGGTTAATGACTTTGTCCAAAGAAACAAAAGACTCAAATCCAATTAAGAAGATCTCAGAAACAAGTCAGGCATAAAGAGTGTTCCAGAAACTCTACAATTGAATTTTTTTTCATTGACAAATGATCCTGCCATCGTTGTAGATAGGGTAACATATCTAATTCCTATAATTCTATATCCTTAACTGAAGCCTGCAGGAGATGCTTTGATGGAAAGAAAGATCAATGGGACTGAAAGGAACATATTCCACTTCATTCCCTCTCTCTGAATTCAATTTCTCACCAGGTACTCTGATAGCTTCTCTCACCCACCCCTGCCTGAAGCCAATTCTCATTTATCCAACCCTAATGAAGAACATGAAGCCAATGGATTCACCAAACATCTAACCTAGTAAAGACCTCAACCCCCTCCCCCAAGCAAACTTCTTCCTCTTGGCAATTTTGTCTGATGTTCTCTATCCAGAAGAGAAAAAAATGAACTGGAAAATGACCAGAAAGAGAAGAGACAGAGAGGACTGAACGTCTTAGGGAGCTCACATACAAGAGAACCTGCTTTGGTATTATAACGCGTTATGTTTAAATTAGACTTATCTGATTCTTTTGAGAAAGCACCAGCATCCAGGTCACTTACCTGGTAGCATATCTGTGGCCTGCTCTATAACACACAAAGCTACACATTGTCGGTATGCAGAGAAGGCATCGTCCTGTAAGTGACATCACTCTGTGTGTTATCTTGGACAAGTGATTTAACTTCCCTGTGACTTAGTTTTCTCATCTTTAACATAGGTATAGTAATAGACTCAACCTCAAAGGCCATGGTGAGAATTAAATGAGTTATTATGTATAAAGCATTATTTCAGAGATATCACCAAAGGAGAACAGAATACCTGAGAATAATTCCACCAGCACCTTCACAAAGAAAATGATGATTGGCTTGGCCTTAAGAAAAAAATGGAGCAGGGGTGTAAGGAAAATGGAAAAGTGGAGAACCCAGCATAACAATGGCACAGCAGTGAACATACACAAGAACCGCTGGCTGACGGGAGGCTGGAGTGGGAGAGAACTGGCAGGGGAGGCTGCCAGAGCTCCAGGGCCTCCTCTCCAGGCTCTGCTAGGCATGTGCATGCAGGGAGGAGGTAGTCCAGGTCATCTGTGGAGCTTCTGCTGTGGAGAGAAGGGGGAGCATCTCCCACCTGCTCCCATCAGTGCCCTCAGCATCTGTTCCCATTACTTCCCCATGGTGGGGGGCAGGAAGGACAAAGGTATGCCTGGCCTGGAATGGAGTGGTTTTCCAGTTAAATTCAAACAGAGCTAATCCTTGGCAAATTTCTGAGTGGAGCTTTCTGTTCTAGAATTTTCCCTCCTGAGCACCACCTTCATAAGCAGCCCCTACACATAGGCTCCCCTCTGCCTCTGCCCCTGCCTCTCCAGAGTACCCGGACACTCTGAGGAAGGAACAGCCCAGGCGAGGCTGACCTGGGAGACCATGTGTGCAGGAATAACCTCAGCAGCCACAGCCTTTGTCCCGATAGGGGAATCAGATGTCAGGGGATGGAGAGAGACAGAGAACATGGAGAAAGACAGGGACAGACACAGAGAGGAAGGAGGAGAGATGGACAGAGAGTCAAAACCACAAAGGGAGAGAGGGTCTGAGGGCATGGAACACCTCTGGTGCCTTGGCCCTCTCCTTTGCAAAGAAGTAACCTGGTGGAAGTGGGTGTGGTCCTCTCCCCACCATCACTGTCAGTGGTCCCTTGTGGAATTCGTGCTCCTGTCTCATGACCTCAGACTCTGCTGGATTAGAGGCCCCGGGTCCCAAGGCAGGCATCCAGCTGGAGTTCTACTAGAAGCCATGACTGCCTTCTGTTCCTTTGAAGCTTCTCATGCCAGTGGACGAGCGAGCAAGGAAAGGGTGTCGGCAGGGGTAACTGGCCCAGGTGACCAGGAGGAGCTGGGCTGCTGCTCTACAGTGGGAGGCAGGAAGGAGTGTGTCTGGAACCCAGGAGAGCCCCTGGGGTGTCTCTCAGGGCTTCCTGTACCCAGTGATGACTATAAAGGGGCCAATTGTACAACCACAACCTGGAAGTGCTCAGAACCCTTGGAGAGGAAGGTCCAGGCCATCCCACCAGGCTAGCTGACCAACTGAAGTGCTCACTGAGGTGAGGGAAACAGAGGGTGTGGTGTGGGAAGTGGATGCTGAATCTGGGTCAAGGCCTGGGGACCAGCTATTGGATGACAAACCATGGTACATTCCACTTACCTCCCATCCAAAGTCTTTTGTGGAGATAGTGTTTGGCAACACCCTGACATCCTTTTGACAAAGGGACGTAACACAGACATCACTAGATTGGTACAGGGTGAGGGAGGACTGGTCCTTGCGTCTTGCCTCACTTCTTCCTGGCCCACATCCCATCCTGCTGTTGCCATGGTAACCAGCTTTGCACAGGGATAAGTGAGAGCATCGTGCCTCAGTTGTGCTGTGCCTCCAGGCTTCCTGGACACAACAGCGTGGAGCCCAGCCAGGATCTGCAAGGAACTTAACGACTCACAAGGCGATTCTGAGGCACTGCATGGACGTCCCTCCCTTCTGTCACTTAGACAGACAATTTTGGGCACAGGGGGTGCTGAGCCCCAGCGGCCTGCAGGAGTGACTCTGGCAAGAACACCCCCTCGTGTGGCCTTCCCACCTTCTCAGTTGCAAGCTTTCCAGCCTCCACCCCTGTGCCCCAGGCAGCATTTCCCCAAACGGGCAGCCCACACTCAAGGTCTTGGCTCAGCCCTTCTCTGAGGAAACGCAGGCTAAGGCACACACTTGGGGGAGGCAGAGGAGGTGTGGAGAGCCGCAGAGAGGAATACGCAGGTAAGCGGAGCCTGCAAAAATCACGAAGGAGGAAGGTCAGAGAAGAGAAGCTGCATATTCTCAGACCAACCAAATCCTAGGACAGTTTCTGGCTCAGGGAGGCAGCATGGAGTTTGAAGTAGGAAAGAGAGGCCAGTGAGGGAAAACCATCCAGAGAACAGTTACAATCCAGACCTCTCACCACCCCTACCTCCTCCCTCCTCCATCCAGATGACATATCTCAGAGCATCTGCGCTGCAGAAAGGACCACATGGGGCAGAGCCGAGGACCCCTTCAGAATAAAGCATCCTCCTCAAGGAGGCAGTCTGAAGAGCCAGGGCATAGATGTGGATGGGCTGAGCCACCCACTTCAGGGAGAACTGAAATCCAAGCTTGGGAAACCAGGCCAGCTTTTAGAGGCAGGAGCAGAGTCATAAATAAGAGACCAAATCAGGGATCGTGAGCCAGGCGCAAATGGGAGCAGAATGTGAGCAGGAAGGACATGCCTGTGCACTGGCAGGGACGACTGTCCCTAACTGTGATGCTCCTTTGCCTGTGCATGGCTCCCTCAAGGGTACAGAGGAGGGTGGCTCGGGGGCAGGGACCTGAAGGAAAAGCAGTCACTCCTGCCAGGGTGGTAAGGACTGGTAACAGCTCAGTGCACTGTTCCAAAGGTATTTACGCTTTAACACAGTATTCCTGGAAGAACGTTTATCCAAGCAATATTTATTTACTGAGTACCTATCATTCGCTGGCTACTGTTACAAGCACAGCAGTGAACAGACTGAACGGACATAGTCTTGTTGGGGAGACATGATGAGTGATGGTAAACACATGACTTAGAGAGAATTCTGAGCAGAGGCAGGGACAGGGGGGGCTTTCCTGGTGTCCCTCAACCCATACCCCATCTGCCACTGTTCAGCTACTGGTACAACTGGCCCAACTTTCAGGCCAGTAAATAGAAAAGAATCCTATAGCATCACTGAGTCATCATGGTAAGAAGTGTCCCAGAAATAGCACAAGGAGAGGTATGGGTTCCGAGAAAGGATGACAAAAGTAGAGTGAGACAGAAGTAGGCCCACCCATGAGCTCACAAAGAGTGGGTGTTGTTCAGAGTCCACGGACCCACTCAAGAAGCCTGCACCTGGCCATTCCCTGCAGATGAAGGGGAGTTTCTTGACATGGAGGAGTCAGGATTCACAGACAAGGAGACTATGGTGTCTTACCCACTCTGGTTCAGCTCCTTTCCTACAACATGAGTCTTTATCCATGACAGGCGTAGATGGGAGGGAATGAGGAGGGAATGAGGAGAAGAAGCTGGTGCAGCCTCAAGGTCCCCCCCAAGATTCCTCTGAGGCACCAAGCCCAATCCCTCCCTTGATATGAGTCAGTCCTACCTTCCCCGTGTCTGCTTGGCTCTGGCATCGACACCAGCCCTGCACACAGCACACAGGTTGTGTAGGGTGTGCCGCGCCTACCCTGCTTGCTGTGCTGGATTCACTTGCTGCCCCAAGCCTGTGTCCCAGGGATGAGTCCCAGGTGCCCCCGGAGCTGTGGCCTTTCCCCCGGCCTCCTCCATGTTTACCTTCTCCCTAGTCTGGCTTGTTCCTGGTTGCTCTGTTGGAACCAGAGCCCTACTGTGAGCCCAAGCTCCCTTAGCTGCATGAGGAAACCATACCTGCCCCTGCTTTTCAGGATGCCCAGCTGCCATCTGGAGTCCTCTTCTGAAGAGAGGAACCACTCAGAACCACAATGCTGCCACTGCAGACCTCAAGTGCCATTCCGGGCACCTGGCTACTCTTGATGCCACACCTCATCCCTCAGAGTCACTCTGAGTGACCCGACGGAGTAGCAAGGCTGGTTCAGATGATCTCATTGCAGTGACTTTTCCTGGCCCTTCCCTCTGCCTGCCAGCTCATTCCCTGCCTGACTCATTGCTGAGCAGCATGGATTTGGATAGCATTGACACTTCTGACCAGGAATTGAATATACTTATTTGTATATTATATACACATATATACATAATACGATATATAGATACAGATATAAACAAATGAAACCTTTCTCTAATATAAAGATCCCAGGCTTTGCAATGTTTCAAATTACCCCATTTTCTATACCAAAGTTCCACAGGCACAAACACACATCCACACCATATCTTAAATATAAATTGACAGGGTGTGAAACTGCATCTCATTTGCTATATAATGAAACACCTTAATGATACTCTTAGAAATAATGCCTTTTCTCTGAACCACTCTTCTTTTTAGTATTTAATGTACGTTATCACAATTTTCATCTATTTTTCAGAAATACTCCGCAAACTCCATTTTCCTTGTTGTGAAACTAAACCCAAAGAACGGGGATTCCTGCCTACATTCTTAACAAGTATTTTGAGATTTCTTTAGAAATGCATAACTCCACAGAACTGAGCTTACAGACCTACAAGATGTTGAAAAGGTGTCATATCAGTAAGGATATCTTGTGGGCTAATTTTAAATTAACACTATGGGGGGGGGGCATATCATACCCTCAGAAGACTTTGCTGGTTTTCTGAGACCGAACAAGTTATAAAGGTAAAGCCAATAACAAAGCAAATGACCAACAAACCATTTTTACATCAATCAGGACTCGTTTTTCAGTTGAAGTGATCAAAACACAACTCAAAATAACTCAAGCGAAAAAAACATGGGGAGAGTGGAGAGTGAGGGGAGTGGGCTCCAACACACCCAAGTTCAGGAACTCAAAGGGAAGGGATCAGACCTCTCTCCCTCCCAACTCTACTTCTTTCAGTGTGATTGCCTCATTCTTCCTAGAGAAGGCTCAACAATCTACCAGTCAGCATTACACAGAGAAATCTCTGCTTCCGGAGAATGAGCCAAATTCAAGTCAGAGGTGATGAATTTGAGCAGGAAAGCTCACATCATCTCGGACCGTTCTGGGCAAGCAGAGGAAACATTAGTCAACACTGTGAAACCACAGCAGAGTCAGGCAGGGCTCAGGGTGAAAGCTGCCATTACCGCCAGCCTGACCAATGCAGTGCAAACACCTGCCTCACGCAGCCCAGCATGACCACATCTACCCACCTCCACTAAGCACTCTGAGCCGAGCACAGACTATAGCTGCGTTGGCCCATCTTCTTCCTATCATCTGCTAACCAGGATTTAACCAGGATTTAACTATCCTTTTGGATTCTGCTTTTTTGCTTCTGTTTCACCAGGCAATGGGAGCTTAGATTTCATCATTTGGCTGATGCTTCCAAAAATAGTTTTAAGGAAACTTCCCCCCCTACTTAAGTAATTCCATCTTCTAGCTCCCACAACTCCCCAAATCCTCAACCTTGATCTGGACAAACTGAACTTAATCACCCTTTCTGGTCTCCACTGTTTTCTTCATAAATACTTCTTTCAAAGAACTCTAAATTACTGTTCTTCAACTAGTTTTTTACATCTCAGCCTCTGGGCTTTTGCCTGTGTTATTCTCATTCTTCGGTGGTTATTTCTCCATCAAAATTCCAGTCATTCTTCAACTGTTACCTCAAAAACAACCTTCCTCATGGAGACTCGTACTGCCACCTCAGCGGGAAATGATTGCCATCACTGGTATTAGAATTCGATGTTGGAGTCAAGCTATTTTAAATAGCTTTCAAGTATGAGATTCCTCTACTTGTCTCTCTGATATTCTGTCACCACTTTTTGAAAGCGATTTCATTCAATTCCAGCCAGAAAAATTAAAACATGTTCTGGGTCTAAAGAAAGTATTGCTTTTTGGATTTTTCTAAGAATTTAGGATGTAGAGAGGACTGTGAATGTGCCATGCAAAATAGAGCCTTAGTCTCATGAGCTTAGGGGAGCAAATTTATGTGAATCTATGACTCTCAGAACAATATATAAAATGTGTGAGGATCTGAGACTACAAGGATTATTCATTTGAAATTTGGAGATTTTGCCTCCAGACTCCATAAACTACAGTACCTACTAACAAATAAATTCATTAGAAGTTTAGCCTACAAAAGACATAAACTGTGTTCCAAGAGAATCCAATATACAAATAAGTTCCTAGAAATTATAAGTCTTGTAATAGAGGACACTAGCAGTCAGAGCTTATGAAACATGTAAACAGCTTCTAAAATATTATTTTCCTTTATAAAATTGCCTGAACGTAACATAGATTCATTTTGAAATCGTCTCTACACAAGAGTTTCCTACTTGTTAATATTCTGTTCTTTATCACAGCAAGCTGTTCCAGAGATTTCCCTGTTGGGCACTTTAGATATACAGATATCTTTTAAAAATATATTTCAAAAAAACAGTAATTCCTCCTTGCAAACAGACTTCTAAAAGGCGTTCCTGGCCTCTTTTCATCTTGTCACCCACTGCAGTCTGGCTGGTGGTCTAATCACTTAAATGCCTCTCACCAAGTTTAGAAACACCACCTGCTGGTAAACCTAATGAGAAACTTTGGTGTCCTCCGTTACTTGACTTTGCTGTGGTGTTGACATTGGGGGCCAATTTCTTGCTTTTGAAATGTATCCCCTAGAGCTTTGTCTCTGCCTCTCCTTCCTTGACATTCTCCTGAGGAACCCCAACTGCCAATGGATTCAGCTCCCCAGTGCACCTCTTCACCTTAACACCCCCTCACTCATCCTTCCCCGGTTTCCCCATCTCAGGATGGGCACCGCCTCATCTCCCTGTTGTTGGGAACTGCTCAAGAATCCTCTTCTCTCAGCCCTCACATCTGATCAGGCGCAAGTTCTTACTGGTTCTGCCTCCCCGAACCCCTCAGTAGGTTGTCTCTCTCTCCTTGTCTTTGCTGGTGCTGGTGTTCAGCACTCTCATGGATTCTTGCCAGTGCCTGGTAGCCTTCTGGCTGGTCTCTCTGCTTCTATTTCTATCCTTCTCTTCTATCCTCCCACGCTGCCAGGGTGATCAGAGAACAGCATTGTGTCACCCCTGATCAGAATCACTAAATGACTTTAAATTTCCTGCAGGACAGATCCCAAACCCCATCATGGCATATAAATGGGTCCCTGCTTCCCTGCCCTCCTCCCCAGCCTCTCCGCACCATACTCTGTGGCCGTGATACTGCAAACCACAACTGGTCCCACAAGTACACCAGCCCCCTCATGCCTCTTTGCTCTTGCATATGTTGTCTTTTCTGCCTGGAATGTCTTCATTTTGCTGGTCTTCCTGGCAATCTCCCTCTCCCTCCTCAAGTCTCGGCTCACATGCTACCTTCTCTGAAACATTTCTGACCCCCTAAACAGTCTTAGGTTCTCTTTCACCTCTGTTTTCACTGTATTCGATGTGCGATGACACTAATTTTCATTCAATGAGCATGAATAATCAATCAACGAATCACTAACTAATCTTATTGAGCGCCTATAATGTATGAGACATCCTTCAAGCACTTTTACAATTTAAATAATCACAACCCTATGAGGTAGGTACATTTATTATTATTCCTGTTTCATCATGAGGAAACTGAAGTAGACAGTGATTAAATAGCTCATTCGAGCTCACATAGGTAGTGACGACGCCAAGATTTGAAGCCTGAAGCCTGTGTTCTAAAAAATTCCCACTCTCCAGCCTTCATTAGACAATCACATTCTTATATGGCAACCATTCCTTGGCATGGTCACGTTTCCCATCAATACCTTTATCTTTGTTTTCCCAGGAACTACACAAGGCCAGGCATGCAGGACTTGATGTATGTTTGTTAAAGAAATGTATGAATGAGTAAGTGAATGAGTGAATGAATGAGTGAGACAACTGTCCACAATACCTCTTACAGGCATTTCTAATTAGTGCCTCCCAAGTCTCTGATCTGTTCTTTCTTCAACATGAGTGTATCCTTCAAGCTGGTGAATCCTGCAAAACTGACAGTACATTCAGTGCAAACAGCCTTTAATGAATAGCAAGAGGCAAAAGCCATTAATCAAGCACTACCTGCATGAGAACCAGCTGTAGAGAGTTCTGCTGAACTATGTCACGGCCACTGCAGCTCAAGCGTACAAAAGACTGACCCCACTAGCCACGGGCAGGAGGAGGCCCGCCCTCCAGGGAAAAGAGGGAACTGAGCCGAAAGACTCACAGTCTGGCCATTTGGCCTGGTGTTTTGTTGCTTCCTCCTTTGTCTTTTTTTTTTTTTTTTTTTTTTTTAATCCCTGGAGAAGGATGGAGAAACGAGGACATCCAGGGAAGAGCACACTTGTTGCCATCTCATTCCCCAAGTTCTCTCTTCCTTCCAAAACAGTTGTTGGCTTTGCTGATTCTACTTCAGATTCTTTACATAGGAGCTCCATATCCATTATCCCTACTTGTTTCCTTCTTGCCCTGCAGAGAACCCTAAAGCACCCCAGAAATGAGTTCATTGGGGCTTGATCCTTTCTCCACTCTACAGGGTTTTCAAGCTGACTTACAGCCTAAATGTTGTCCAAGCATGTGAAATCACGTGACGAAATGGTTACACACCCAGATACCAGAGCCCAGCTACAAATCTCACTGCCACCACTTACGAATTCTAACTCTGTGTATAAGCTTTTTAGACTCCTGATGCCCCAGTTCACAAATCTGTAAAACAGAGATGATCATAATACACATTTCACAAGGTCATTGAGGGATTAGAACAATATGATAAATAAAAAATGCTTAGAAAATTGCTTGACACATAATAAGTGCTCAATAAATTCTCACTTTATGATTATCATTAATAAGAACTGAGTCCCTAGGGAGTCATGTATCCAGTGTTTTGAGGAGATACAAAAATAATGAAGAGCACACAAGAGTTCATTTTTGTCCTCACAAGAGTTCATGAACAAAAAAGAAGACAAAACATAAAAGCGAGATGTTTCCCAAGGCTGGGGAAGCCAATGACATTTCTGCCAAGAGGAACATTATGTTTTTTTCAGCAGCATAGCACATGCTTAGAGTACACCTCTCTTCAAGGGAACTCAGAAAACTTGGGAGCCATTTCTAACTCATCTTTGGCAAAGTTATATTTGGGTCTATTGCAGTGTCCCAAGTTTGGCACTGTTGACATTTTGGCAGGATAATTCCTTGTTGTGGGGGCTGTCCTATGCATTGTAGGATGTGCAGAGGCATCCCTCACCTCCACCCACCAGATGCCAGGAGCATGACAACTATGAATATCACTGGGTAATGGCAAATGTCACCTGGGGGACAAAATCACCCCAGGTGAGAACCACCAGTCTATCAGGATTTCAGAAAAAATACCCAGTGGGAATTTGTTATGAGAAAAAGGCCCCATTTCACTACCCTCGCTAGGAGACCTTTCATCTCACCTGGGCTACCTTTCCTCGATGGTAGAATCAAGTTATTGTGGGCAGCTTCTCAGGGTTGTGGTAGGGATAGGGATTAACCAGGTTTTGTTTGTGAACCCACTTTAACCATAAACCATCATTCCCATGTAAAAAAAAAAAAATCATTTTAAATACCTAGAGGATAATTGCTTCACTGTGATTGTGCCTCTGTGTGGATAAGTAAATTCAAATGGAAACATTGTCACATTGGAGTCTAAGATTCCAAACCCAGATGATTCTGAAGCTAATTCATAGTCACCTAGGACCTCCTTAACTGTAGGCACCAGGCCATGCCTTCTAGAGACCTACAGATGGATTAGGGGCAGCTTCTACCTCAAGGTGCTTTGGTCAGCAGCCCGGGACTGGACAAATCAGCCCTTTGTGTCACAACACCAAAAAAAAACAAATAAATAAAAATTGAATTGCAAGGTCTTATCTAGTAATACTGCCCTGTGTGGTTATCTGGCATTGGAATTTCATGGAGACTCTAACTTAGACCTTAAAAATCTCTCAGAGGACATAAAATGAATATTTACTGAGTCTGTGTCATGTGCCAGATTCTGCTCAGGTTCATTCAGGACTCTGAGAAAAGAATTATTATCCTGTTTTTTACTGATGAGGACACTGAATATCGTAAAAGGAAAGTCATTTTCCCAATGTCACAGGGTAAGTGGCAAAACTGGGATTTGAACCAAACATGTTGGTCTTAATCCAAAGCTTTTGCTACCACACCATGCAAATGGAGGTATATTTGGAAATGACACTATAGATAGTAGGACGCTGTATGCATTACTCAGACAATCTATCCCATGGATGTGAATGTCAGAGGAAGACGTTCTGCTCCCCTGTGTAAATGCCTCATTTTGAAAATGCGGGGTAAATGGCTATCACGGTGACCTGCAAACCCTCTGTTGAAGAGATAACATCTAGGCTGAGCCAGTAGAATCTGGACACAGAGTACAAAAGAGGGGACTCCTAGCCAAAAGGAGCAACAGCAACGGATGTTCCAGTCTATGGCTTCTTGGAGCCCAGCTGTCCCCACAGCCTTACAGGACACGAGGAAAAGATCATCTCTCTGAAGCCAGCTCTCCAGGAATCAACGAGGTGAGAACAAACACAGAGGCATAGAGTGGAAGACATGTTGCCCATAATGCCAGATCCATAGAAATCACGCTCATGGTCATCCTTAACAAGTAACCACAGCATTATGATTTTGCAACGCTGTAATTTCCATGACAATACATGAATATGTTTGCGGACCAGAGAAAGGCAGATTGATAAATTCATTTAGAGCAAATCAACTGTACTCCACTGAGAGATTCATGAATCATCCAGGAGACAAACAAGGGGTATCAAGGAACACTAAGTTTTCTCTCCTGGTGATTTTTACAAGCCTCATCAATTTCTGTCCAAAAAACACTTCCCTTTGGGTTATTAATATAAAAGTTCTAGAATTCATGAAGTTGAATCTTATCTAAAATTCTGACACCTTGGCCAGCAAAACTTTGCCATTGCACCACTGATTTAATTGACATGAGTAAAGGAAAACTATGCCTATACAAATGTGGGCTAGTTAGCCATGACACTTGGAAAAAAAGCCATAAAGGCTAATATTGTCAGTGTCTATAAAATCAGTGTCCTAGAAAAAGCAAGACTTAAGTGGTCTAGATGTCCTTGTCAAAAGATCTTAGCCTCAGGCCATTATGCCCTTGTTCTGATCCCATATGCATTGAATGAGCTGGAACTGGCTGAGTTAGGTTATCCCCCTCCCCCACCTCCAATATATTCATTTGTATTCCAGGATTTGCATAAAGGGTGAAAAGTCCCTAGGGTGAAGTCTCAAATTCTGGAGTTTAGTTACAAACAACACAGCTGGTGAGCTAGATAATAATGAGGCTTGGTACAGTGGTAAGAAGGGGGTATAAAATGTCCAAGGTCACCTTCATATTGTTTTCCACAGTGGTTGGACCAGTTTACATTCCACCAAAGATCTTATCATATGATCTAGATTCCATTTCTCAGTATATACCCAAAGGAAATGAAAACAGGATTTGGAAGAGATATAATTACTCCCATATTTATTGCAGCATTATTCACAATAGCCAAGATATGAAAACAACCTAAACGTCCATCAACAGATGAGTGCATTAAAAAGATGTGTTATATACACACAATGGAATATTTTCAGCCATGAGAAAGGAAGGTGTCTTGCCATTTGCGACAACATGGATGGACCTTGAGCACATTATGAGATAATGTCAGATAAGTCAGACAGAGAAAGATAAGTACTAGATGATATGCTTTATGTGGAATCTAAAAAATCAAACTTGGAAAAAACAGAGAGTAAAATGGTAGTTACCAGGGGATGGGGGCTGGGGGAATAAGACTGATGTTGTTTAAGGGTATAAACTTGCAATCAGTAGTAAATAAGCCATAGAGATCTAATGCACAGTATAATGAATATAGACGATAATATGGTACTCTAATTTTGTAATATGATAAATATTGCTATAACAGAAATCATACTAAATGTAGAACTGTATCAAAGTAACATGTGGTACACCTTAAATTTACACAATGTTATATGTCAAATTTACTTGATAAATAAATAAAGCCTTTTCCACCTGTGGCAAAAAAAAAAAAAAAAAAAAAAAGACGCCTAGGTACTATGTAGAGTGTGTGTGTGTGTGTGTGTGTCCCCTCCCTCTCTATATTCTGCTGCCACAACCCTGAAGCTAGCAATTAGTGAGTTTCTGGTGCCCACATATGCAGACACCTGGAGACATTGGTCTTTCTCTGCCCCTTGCCACTTCTATGCCATTTGGTGGGGAGTGAGGAACTAGTAAGATCCAGCTTAAAGGAGGCAATAATGGGGAGTGTTGAGAGCGAACTCACCATAAGGGAAGAACTGTGCAATGATGAGCTAAACCCAATGCTGGGGCCTGATGTCAGCAGGGGTTAGTGGTTCTTGGTGATGTACAACAACTAACATGAGAATCTGTCATGAATCACGTGCCTATCTTGTGAGAAAGAGGTTGTGTAAACAACCTTACTCTGGGGACTCTGCATAACTAAGAAGAAATACTTCTTTAGAGCAGGGATAAAAGATCCTTGGCCCTGAGTCCTGTAGAACTGTCAGAGTTTGAGTGTGTGATTTTTTAAGTTCATCCAGCTCTGATAGCTATTAATAAACAGGACTCACATCTGTACAAATATAAGAATCACCTCTGGGTTTCTAAACCTATTTGGGGAACACAAATCTGGAAAAAACTGATACTCCAGCAGCAAACAGAGGGACTCAGAGCCGTGAAGATTTGGATCTTATTGAGACTACATCTGTATTCTCAAGCTGACAAAGCCAGATACCTGGGATATACACGCTTACCACTCTGGCCCACCACAAATACTTTCTGTCTGGAAGGCACTGATTTCTCGCGTATTTGTTGATTTCTTTTTCCTATCTAAAGCCAGTCCCTCTACAGGTAACTTGTGACTGGATCCCAACCTCTTCAATTACCCAAAGATTTTGCTCCAGCAATTCTCTTCCTTCTCTTACATCATCAGTTTTGTTTTGTTTTTTCTCCCATTGGGTCATTACCGTGAGCATACAAGCATGCTATTGTTTCTCTCACCTTTAAAACAAACAAATATTCTTTTAATCCTACTTTCCCCAGGAGCTTTGGCCCCATTTCTTTGCTCTCCTTTGTATCAAGCTCCTCAAAAGTGTTATGTGTACTGGTCAAGCACTTTCCTCACATTCTCTCAAATACTCTAATCAGGTTCTTGCTCCCCGAATTGCTCTTATCAAGGTTACTGGTTACCTACACATTCCCAAGTCTAATGATTTTTAGTTCTCATCTAACTTGATCTACCAGCATCACTTGGCATGACTTGGCATGCCTTCTCCTGGATTCACTGTTCACTGGCTTCCTGGAAGGAACATTCTCTGTTCCTCCTCCTACCCCAGTGGTTCCACTTCCTTTGCTCTTCTTCCTTTTCTCCCCAACCTTTTAATGTTGGAATCAGTCTTTTCTCTATGTGTCTTTTCTCTATGACACTATGACATTGATGATCTGATCCAATTTCATTGTTTTAAATCCCATCTATTCCCTGGTGACTCCCAAGTTTATGTCTTCATCACAGACATTTCTTCTTAACTCTAGGCCCGTATGTCCAACTCCAAGGGGCAGTTGGACAGATGCCTTTTCACTTGACATAACCAAAACTTTAACCCTGATCTGCTGTTTCATGTGCATTCTTTCTTATCTCAGTTGATGGCAACTCTATTTTTCTAGTTATTGTGCTCCAAATCCTTGAGTTCATCATTGACTCCAGGGTTTTCCTCACACTCTCCAAGAAAAATATGTTTGGAAATCCTATATTTCAAAACATATCTAGAATTTGACGGCTCCTTAGCACTTCCATTTCTACCACCATTCTCTCTCTTCTGGATGACTGTAACAACCCCTTAACAACTTTCCCTATTGCTATCTGTGGCCTCTCCCAGTCTATTTTCAACATAATAGTCAGAGTAATCCTTTTTAAAAGTGAGAAGATTGCTGAATATTTGAAAATCTATCAATGTAATTTATCAGTTTAACAGAATGAGAAAAACCACAAGATCTTTTCAATAGATGCCAAAAAATCATTTGATGAAATTCAAAACCAGTTCTTAACTTTAAAAAAAAGTTTCAATAAACTAGGAATAGGAAGGAACTTCCTTAAAATATCTACAAAACCAAAAAGTATCTTCAAAAAACACCACACTCAATGGTGTTATATTGAAATCTTTCTCCCCTAAAGTCAGGAATAAGATAAGGATGTCCACTACCACCATTTCCTTTCAACAGAGTACTGGAGGTCCTAGCCAGTGCAGTGAGGCAAGAATAAGATATACGAGGTTTAATGATTAGAAAGGAGTAAGTAAAACTCTTTTAATTCACAGATAACATAACAGTATGTTAAAATTACAAAAGAATCTATAAACTGTTAGAATTAAAAAGTGAATTGGCAAGATTTCATTCTTTTTTATGGCTGATAATATTCCAGTGTATATACACATACTCTTAACTATAGAGAACAAACTGATGGTTACCAGAGGGGAGGTGGGTGGGGGGATGGGAGAAATAGGTGAAGGGGATTAAGAGTTATACACAACCACATCACTTAATCTTGATGAACACCGAGTAATATACGGAATTGTTGAATCACTATATTTACACCTAAAACTAATATAATACTGTTTGTTAACTATGCTGGAATTAAAATAAAATAAGATAAATTTTAAAAAATAGTCAAATTCATACGAAAAAAAGAATAAGTGAATTGAACAAGGTTGCTAGATACAAAGTGAACCTATAAAAAATTAGTTCTATCTACTTGCAAAAAAACAATTGGACAATTAAATGAAAAAATGTCATTTGCAATAGCCATCAAAATGATCAAATACCTAAAAAAAATGTGCAAGACCTCACACTAAAAACAACTAGATATTGCTGAGAGAAATCAGAGATTTAAATCAAGAGATAAATATTACATGTATATTAATGGAAGGAGTCAATGTTACTAAGATGTCAATTTTTGCTGAATTGATCTAAGGGTTCAATTCATTCCCAATTAAAATCACAGCAAGATTGTCTTCTGGAAACAAAAAAGGTCATTCTAAACGAAAATGCAAGGAACCTAGAATAACCAAGATAATGCTGAAGAAGGATAACCAAGTTGGAAAACTGCAAACTATTTGATTTCAAGACTTATAAAGATACAGCAGTAAGGGCAGTGTGGTGTGGGTGTAAATACTGACAAAGAGATCAGTAGAAAATAGATCAGAATGGACCCACACCTATGTGGTGATCACTTGATTACCAAAAAACAAACAAATGAACAAACCTGTGCAATTCGGTGGAAAAATCTTTCCAAAAAAGGATGCCGAGGCAATGAGACATCTTATGGGGAAAAAAATTAACTCTTGACTTCTACTTCACACCATACACTTAAAATAATTAAAAGTAGATCACATACCTAAAGTGGCAGCCAGACTATAGTGTAAAAAGAAAAACATGATGAATTAGATTTCAGTAAAATTAAGAATGATCAAATCTCATCGTTAAGAAAGTTAACAGGCAAGCTATGGACTGGAAGGAGATACTGACAATACAAATATCTGACAAAGATCCTGTATTCAAAATAAGTAAAGACTTGTAAAAACAGTAAGAAAACAAACTTTTTCAAATGAGCAAAATATTCAAACAGACACTTTATGAAAGATGAACCCAAATGGACAACAAGTGTATGAAAAGGTGCTCAATAATATTACTCCTTAGGAAATTGCAAATTCCCATATCCACCAGAATGGTTAAAATTTTAAAACTGACAATGCAAGTTTTGGTGAGGATCTGGAGCAACTGGAACTCTTATGCATTACAGGACAGAGTGCAATCACTTCAACAATACTGGAAATACCAGCTAAAGCTAAATATTTGCCTCTTCCATGAACTGCACTCCTGGATACAATAATCTTAGGTATCTATCCAAGAGAAATAAGTGTATGTGTCCACTAAAAAACATACACGAGAATGTTCACAGTAGCCAAAAATTATAAACATACCAAATATGAACAGGAGAACTGATAAATTGCGGTATGTCCATACAATGAAATACTATATATCAATTAAAAATAACAAACTTCTACTGCACACAACTACATCAATGAATCTTGCAAACAAAATGGTAAACTAAAACAGCCAGACACGACAGACTACATATTGTATGATTCTTTCTACAGGAAATTCAAGAACAAGCCAAACAAATCTGTGATAATAGAAGTCAGAATAGTGGCTACCCTAAATGGTGGTGGTGGGGTTATGGATTTGGAAGTTGACAAGGGAATCTGAGTGCTAGAAATATTTTATATCTTGATCTGGATGGTGGTTACAAGAGTATATATACATGAAAATAATCATGCAGCTGTTCTTTACTGTAAATTATTCCTCAAAAATATATTATGTAACTGAAATATTTACTGGTTAAATGATAATATATCTGGATTTAGAGAGGAGGAGAAGTGAATGGGGGTATATAAAAGACTGACAATAGATCAATAATTTTAAAATTGGGTGATGGGCACATAGGGTTCATTATACTATTCTGTCTGCTTTTGTTTTTTTAACATTTTCATAATAAAAAGTTTAAAGCAAACAAAAGATCAATGAAAAAATAAGTCAGATCATATCATCTCTCTCCTTATAATCTTGCTTTGACTTCCATCTTATTCAGAGTAAAATGCCAATGTCTTCACAATGGCTACAAGGCCCCATATGCTTGTCCTTATAGCCTCTGCTACTACTGTGTCCTCACTCACCCATCCCAGTGACACTGGCATTCTCTCTCCTCAGGGCCTTTGCTTAGACTGCACTCTCTGACTAGAATGCTCTTTCTTCACACATCCACAACTCCTTCAATCTTCGCTCAAATGTCATCTCAGTTAGACCATACTGACCACCATATTTAAAGTTGCAACCCACTTCCTTAGTATTCTTGATTTTCCTTACTCTGACATATTTTCCCCCTTTTCCTTCATAGGACTTATACCTTTCTAACACACAACATAATTTACTTATTTATTGTATTTATTGTTTAATACGTATGTCCCTCTCTATCCTAAAATTTAAGCTCCTCAAAAACAAGTATCTTTGCCTGTTTTGCTCACCAAACTATCCCAAGCACTTAAGGTAGTAACAAGGTCCCAAAAGAGTACCTGGAACATAATATGTGCTCAATAAATAACTTGTTTAATGAATTAATGAATGAACAACAGTGCAACAAAAACATCTGATTCTGTCTTGACCTCCCATGCACCTTGATTACAGAAAAAGAATGTGCTACTCATGCCACCATAATTGCTTCTGGACCACATAAGAATTGTGTTTTTGTTAAAATGGCATATGTCAGCTGTTGGTGGTATAATGAATGTTAAACAGTGTGCCTGTTTTCTCATTGTCCTATTTATCCTAACAGGGAAGATCTTCAGAGTCCTGAAGAGGGATATTGGGAGCCCGTCTTAGTCATTTTGAGTTGCTGTAATGAAGTGGCACAGACTGAGTGGCCTGTAAACAACCCATTTCTCACAGTTCTGGAGGCTGGAAGTCCAAGATTAGGGTGCCAGCATGGTCAACCGAACCCATCTTCTGGGTCACAAACTTCTTGTTGTATCCTCACATGGTGGAAGGAGCAAGGGATCTCTCTGGGGTCTCTTTATAAGGGTACTAAATCTATTCATGAGGCTCTATCCTAATGACCTAATCACCTCCCAAAGCCCTACCTTCAACTACCATCCTCTTGGGGGGTAGGATTTCAATGTATGAATTTGGGGGACATATTCCAAGCACAGCTGAGCCTGACTGACCTGGCTTCCTCAGCTCCAGTCAGTTTGACTGACAGTGAACCCAGAACACAGGAGAAGCCATACCACTGGCAGGCCAGTGACAAATCTGACCAGTCACCTTTCATCTCTCAAGAATTTGGACCATGAAACAAGAAAACAGTCAGTGTAGTAGATACCTGACCTGAGTAGGTTAGGTCCTGCACAGGGAGAGAGTAAGGCATTAGCAGAACAGAGCAACCTCTGTCCTGACTCCACTCGCATGTATGGTCCCTTTCCCACATAGTCCAGCAGGAGTCTCTCTCCTGGCCTCAGATGCCATGGTGAATTCTTAAAATAAACCCTCTCTACTCAAGATTCAGTGACTCTATGTTAATTGAAAAGGCATTCTCAGACCAGGGCACCCAAGCCCTGATATGCCTGGTCCTTGGGCATTCAAATGCAGGCAGATCTAGCCAGCCTCCCCTTACATCAGCGCATCCCAGAATACTGGACCAATGTGATCAATATAGACTCCTGGGCTGAATTCTCAGAAATATGGATTCACATGCAAATGGTAGGATATAAGGACTGATAATATGTGTTTTTAACATCTCCCTAGAATATTCTAATTTGCAAATCAGTTTGAGAAATCACTATAGGCTTCCATTTCCAGATACAGACATTTCTATGGTGCACACATAGCTCTTTTTAGAATTCTGGACAAAATCTGCATTGCAAATGCAGTAAGAAAGATCTTATTACACATACCTATACCATCTCCTATCCTCATTTAAGATATACCAAGGCACAAAAACCAACCCTGGTAACCCTAAGGTTTCCCCGAAAAGTAAGCTCCCTTTTTTGACAGCACTACCTTGGTCTGTATATACAGGTTCATAGAATGAAAAAGAACGAAGCTCCTCACTTAGTAAGCAGCCAACCCTGTTCTTGTTTCCTGGAGGTCACTGAGTCCTACATCAGGGTCACACTGACAGAGGGGTGGACAGGGCAGCACACAGTAAATTTTACGATCTGTAATAACAGTCCAAGTGATGCAGCAGAGATAAAAGCGCTAATCAAATTTCATGCTTCAAGGCGTGAGCTGATTACTGCCAGGCAGAGAGGGGATTTATTCCCAGTGGTTCTGACAGGCACAGGGGGCCAGGTACACTCTATGAGGCTTCAGACACTACTGACCACTTCCAAAAAGGAGAACCCATGAGTCAGACAGCCCGATGCTCACTGGCTGAGTTTCTGAGGTTTCAAAGATCACAGGAAGAGGGATGCCATAAGAGAAAATTCACAAGCAAAAGATCTGCAAAGAAAAAAATGACAGAAAGAGCTGCACTATAGAATGAACCTGGGGAAGCCCTAGAAAACATGTGTACCAGGTTCCAGTCCAACCTAGAAAGAAAGGAGATTCCTAATGACCTCTCTCTTTTCCATCTGGTGTCTTCTGTAAGAATCAGTTTCACCCTCTATACAATCAGGATAATATCAGTACTACCTCTTGAGACGGTTGTGAGGATGAAAGTAGACAAGATTAAATTATGGGATAGGATTACAGGTAGTACTCCAAAACTATTAAGTGACGATCTGGGAGACATCAGATCACAGGCCCTTGACGGCGAGATAGCAATTCTTATGCCTAAGATCTCTGTGTAGTTAAAATCTTTGGTTCCGGTTCAGAAGCATACAGAGAGACTAAAAGTCTAAAATGTTTTTGGTAAGGCCAAAGAAACTATAAACCTAGTAATCAACTCCTAAGGCAATTCTCAGGCTCCAGAACTTGCACCAACAGAAAGTAGGCTGCCAACACTGTTTGACTTCCAAAACCTGTGTTCATCTAGAATATGGTCATGGAGGACAACAAACTAGGAAGATTCTTCCAGGAACAGACCTTGGCATTGAAGGTAACCCAACCACTGGGATAAGAGTCATAATCCTATCCTCTCCCCAGGACTTGTGCAGCCCTGAGGAACCTCTCAGTTGAAACTGAGAAGAGACCAAGCTGCACCTCCAAGTGCACCTGTCAAGTCCACTCCAGGATGCTGGGTCTCAAGCCAGTCCCCCTACAGGTAGATTGGTCTCTCTTTCCTCTTCCTAAGTCCTAGTCCTTCTTCAGATCTTAGATAAAATCAGTTCACCTCTACCCAGAGTCTTCTTTAACCAGTCATGTCATAGAACTTTCCTTCTTTCAGAATTCCTTATAAATCTTTTTTACTAAGCATCAGTATTATGCATGGCAATAATCTCTATCCTAAATAAAACAAACAAATATAAAGGTAATATATTTCAGAGGAAAGAGCTCTGGCTTTGGACATAGGCCATGGTTCTACCTCTGTTAACTGAATGAGCTGTGGAAAGTTCCTTACCTTCTCTAACCTAAGGTTCTCATTTGTTAAATGCAGATAATCATACTTTGTAGGGTAATTTCAAAGAGTAAAATGATATATATAAATTACCTGGCATACAGTAGGCATTTAGTACTTGTATCACTTGTATTAATTAATATAAGTAATTATTATTATCCGTACAATTTACTTTTTCGTGTGTTCCAGTTTTACATATCTAACTAGAACTGAGGCTATTTAAGGATAGACTTGAGCCTTGCACACTTTCATATTCTTCATAGGTTGATGCCCACAATTAGTGTCATGAAATATTTGTTACTAAGCACTAAAGCAACTTTTGAGTTAAGGCCCTTTTTTTTCCCTTTGGTGTTTCCAAAATACTAGCTTACAGGGATAGAGGCTAAGTTTGTGTCCACAGCAAATGCAGTGTCCTTTTTCTAATAGTTCTGGAAGCAGATGATCTGTGGAGATTCCAGTTGATGATCTGGACCCAAACATCCAGATATTGACAATCCAGGGATAGAGTCCATGTGGCAAGATTAAAAATGTAATAAAAATAGAAATATGGAATAGAAATCTTGCTGTTTCCCAATGGAAACTAGAGGATAGTGGGTGAAAGATCCCAAAAAGGAATCTGGACAATAGGTTCAAGAATCAAAGACCCGTAAAAAGGACTTTATAACAGAATCAGGTCTTCTGACCCAGGCTCCAAGTTTTTATATGTTGTCTGTAGAGAAGGTATCAGTTCTGGTCTGATTTCAGGTTTAGCAGGAACCAGGAGGTGCCTGATTGAGATGTGTTCCCAAAGCTCCCTCCAGGCAGATAATGACACACATTCTCTCTTTAAAACTAAACGAGAAAAAATATTTTTCAAAGAATATAGTCTGATTTATTTTTGATCTTCTCTAAGAGTAACCATGTTCTCTTTATATATTCCTAAAAAAGGCAGAGAAAAGTATTGAGCTTCCAAAACATAAACATAGAAGAAAGGGGCTGCCACTAGTGGGTGGTGTCTAGAAATCCCAGCAACTTGATTGTTCCACATTTGCATCCCAGAAAAAAAAAAATACAGCCACCTCCCATTCACCATCAACCTCCACCTGATCTTTGGGGCATTCCCTTCTTGCTCTCAGTGGTTTAATGATCTTCCTTGAAAGACTTCTGTGTGTACCAGGGGAAAACATGCCTTTCCAGGTCAAGACCAGCTCTCCCATGTCTGGGGTGATCTCCCTGATTTACCACTGGAGCTCCTCACATTTCCCCTCCTCAACTTCCTCCTCTGCCATCAGGCATTGCACCACCATCAGCCTTGGAAAAGCTTCATAACTCAGGATGACAATATACAGACCATTAAGCCTACATACATCAGCAAAACTGCCTCACTGCTGTCTGTGCTGCAGGTTATAAAGATATGTCACAACACACACAGGCCCCTCGAGCACTGGACTTGATGGGTTGTGCTCAGAAGGCCACTTCTAAAACCAAAGCCATTTTTCATTCAAGGACTCTGTCGGGAGGGGGGGGGGTGGCTCCAAATGCTGCACAGTAATGCTGATGGTGATAGCTCTGGGGTATTACCCAGGCATGGCCCATTGCTCAGATCTCAAAACTCGTGATCGGATCAAAATATTTACTCATTCATACACATACACTGAAACATGAATATCAATTCCTTTTACTCCTGATTGTGGAAAACCCACAGCCTACAGTATAAGAATCCACTCACTAGGTTAATGAATGGAATAATCAGGGTGGTAGAAAGTCAAGATCCCCAAATCAAGTCTAATAATCCCCCAAGTTTCCAAAACTAGAAAAATGTCTGGAGCTTCATGAAGAAAGCGGTTTTTCCTTAGTGCCCATAAAACATGAGCTCTGTTGAAACTACCAAATTTCAATGGCCCTGTGCCTAGAAGCTGCCTTCTGAGACTCCTTAGATTGCTCTTCTCAGCCCCACATCCCAACTTTGACCTCTAGGCAGATCACAAAAGTTGATGGGTGACAGTGTCAAAAACCTAGTGATGATTTAGAAGCAAGTGACAAAGTTCAGAGTACACATAACAAAATTCGCAAATGTGTATGACATTTGCCAAGAAATCTGTCCATTTTCTGTGACACTATGACCAGAGACTACAAGATGGTACAATCTTGTCTCTTGTCCCTCTCTAGGGGCTTGATGATGACATCTTACTTGTGAAATGTTATATAGCCTGTACAAACTAAACTTCAAAATCTTAATTTAATGTACACTGGAGTTTATTTAGAATTAGGACTTTCCTTCATTTTCATATCAGATCCCTACCAGTGTAAGCTTCTCATGGCCCTGTCCATTCAAATCAACATTGTCCAATGCCATTTTTGCAATGATGGAAATGTCTGGTCCAATAAAGAAGCCACCGGCCCCATGTGGCTATTACACATAGAGTGTAAATACTCACACTATGGCCAATTTCCAGCTACCAGTCTGAAGTTCCTGAACACATAGTCAGGGATGGATATGCACAATCAGCTTCCTAAGGCAGTGAAGGCCAGCTCCAGCACACCACGGGGTGGATCACCAGTGAGCCAGGGGCTACTGGGAAGTGACTTGCCTAGGGAATGGAGGGTACTCCCCCACAGTGCAAGACTTGTGTGTGAGAGGTCCCCAGTGGTGACTGTGCCTGCAGAACCTAGGAGAAAGAATGAGTTTGCCTACTTTCCATACAGAGTGCAAAAATGACCCAGTCAAGACAGGGCTTGCCTTTCTTCTTACACCTCTTCCCTCCCCTCTGCCCCTTCACCCTTGCAGGATATAAAACAGCAGTTTGGGAGTCTGTGAGCTTACATTTAAAGCTGAATGATATCTCCTGGCCCTAAAGAGACTGCCTCATTGCCACCAAACTCCAGCCTGATCATCAGGGGAGAGTTTCATAACTCTCACACCCAAGTCAATGACTGTCCCTCTTGAAAACGCCTTCCTTCATTCAATGTCTTTGCAAGAAGCTTTTCCTTCCAGATCTCCTATGGTGAAACAAATGAGGGAAAGAAGAATGTAGGCATCTTCCTGCTATGACATGAGATAAACATGAATACATATCCATTGTTCTCCTCCAGCCACAGATGCTTACTCGAGACGTCTGTCTTTGTTTGCCAACGGGGTGCATTTAGGGCAGGCATGTTGTCTGGTCAAAATTCCGCGCAGGAGCCAATCGTCAAGTTGAAGGCTCAGGAAAAAGAGCAAGATTTGCTAATATTTGGTGAGCACCCCAAGGTGCTAATCTGGAGAGAATGGCACAGTTTGGCCTGAAAAACAGTCTTTTTCTCCCTCCCTGAAGGACAGAGGTCATGCAAGGAGCCACACAGAACACTGCTGCTTCCTCTTCCACATTCATGAACTCTCTACTCTCTTCCTCTAGCTTCCTGATGTGAAGCTGAAGCTCAGATGATTCTTCACCCTTTCTGGGTCTTGGAACTACTTAAGAATTGCCAAAGTACTGGGATCCCCAGGATAAGGCATATTCTCTGAAGCCTGCCTATAATTTTAAGAGGGCTTACAGTCCCCCCCCCCCCCCCGAATCAGAGGACCCAGATTCTGGGGATTTGAGGCTTGGAAGCTCTGTTTGAAGGCAGGTGCTCTGGTGCTTGTGCCCTCTAAGAGCACCACCGCAAACAATCCCCCCTTCCCCACATCTCCTTCCCACTTTCTCCAGCTGGCCGGGTTTCAGCCTAAGATTGCCTGCCAGTTGAACTGGCACCATGAACTGTTCAGCAGTGGGTTTCCTGGGTCTAGAGGAAACAGCCAAATTCCTTCAAGCAAATCATGTCTCTGTTATCGATTTTCTCCACTTGAAGCTTTGAGAATCCCTGATTAAATCATAAACTGCTGCATCAGCCATCGGCTGCTTCAGTCTCTTGAACCAAACTTCAATTTCTTTGGGGCCCTTCAACTCAAACACAGCAAGTTCTGGATCTCTATATGTTGTTCTTTCACTCATTTAAACTCTAACATTTATTGAGTATATTTCAAGAACCAGGCACTATTCGAGGCATGGGATATAGCACTGAACAAAACAGATCTTATCTTAATTTATCCTCTTCCAAAATGGCAATTCTAACTATCGTTGCTTTCGAAACAATGGTAATAATTATTATAACAACTACACAAGTCACAGGCTCTGTTCTAAATATTTTATATGCATCACCTCATTATTTCTCAGAAAACTTGAGGTAGATGTTATCATTATCCCTATTTTACATGTGAAAACCAAACCAAAATGTACCCAAGTAATTTGCCTAAGCTAAGGAGAGGAAAAACAAGACGGAACACTAGGCAGTTTGACTAAACTATCTTTAGAGTCAACATCCCTGGTTGTGGTTACAAAACTAAGTTAGACCGTGCACCACCACTGAAATGTGAACAGATGTCTCACAAAAAAATTAGTCTGGCAATGTGCATATATTTAAGCAGACCTGGGGTTATCTGTGGTTGCCAAGAGTATTGAAGTCAGCATGGATATAATCAGAGGGTACTGACAACTCTGTTAACCAGAGATGGCTTGGCGATCCTAGGAAAAAGCAGGATGTACATGACTGGGAATGCAGGGCTAAGGATTACTAGCATAGAATTGGCAGCCAAAGGCCAAACAAGCCAAAAGTTATTTTTAAAAAGTTATTTTTAAAAACCGTGATGGACAGAAGAGATACTATAATCATAAGTGGAGAAAGCACAGAAGTACTAAAAGGACATGCTAGGCTGAAGGAAATATTTTTAAATAGCAGTTTCCTATATCCATGGCTTCTAAAGATCCCAGTCAGTGCTAATAGACATTCAAATGAAATCTGAGGCTGGGCATATATGAGAGCAGTAGTCCCTATGCAGGGGTGAGTTCTTATTTTGCAGCCTCTGATGGCTATACAGTTTGGGTGGCCATAAATAAAAATTGCTAAATACCAAATTCGGTGCAGAACCTTAGAAGGGACCCCAAAGCTTCAGCTACACTAGCATCATGGCAAATCCATCTCTGCCCAAGGGACTACGAGAAATACATGCTTCCTTAGCGTTTGGATCACAGTGACTAAGAGAAGATTAAAAGCCCAATTTGAGGAACTTTGTGATCAGAGAATAATTATTTGAAGGTGTTTGATAAGAAGATGCAAGATAATAGTGGAAGTGGTATGAAAGGAGGCTTTTGGCAATCCAAACCACTGAAAGAGACATCCAATGTAAATTTGAATGAGATACCAATTTTTGCCTATCAGTTTGCCAACTTAAAAAAAATCATACTGTTCAATCAGCCTCTAGCTAGCACATATAGCACCTATGTACAATTTACTAGAAGACACCCACGTAGGCAGAGAAGGTGAAAAGATAAGTCCCCTCTGATCAGGCAGAGCCCCCATGGGTAAATGGTATTAACAATCAGTGGAGCTTTGGGGCATGTAAAAAGCATTCCTTTCTCTATGTGGTGCCCCACTTGCAGGGTGCCAGGATGGGCAAGGGAAATGCAAACTGGATTTCAGCCCTGAATCATCCTCTCAGCTGGGCGTCTTTGTGCGTGTTGCAACTGCACAACCAAACACAAAAGTCTGGTATCTAGGAATGTAGTGATTTTAAAAATATGCCTAAAGGGACTTAAAAATGTGTACTTCCCTGGCTCAGGAACGTCTACTTCTTTGAATTTATCTCAGGAAAATTATCAGTGAAAAGGACAAAGACTTATGTAAAATAAAGCATGTAGATGTAGTATTTGTGTAGCAAAAAATTAAGAACAGGGGCACCTGGGTGGCTCAGTCGTTAAGTGTCTGCCTTTGCTCAGAGCGTGATCCCAGAGTCCTAGGATCGAGCCCCACGTCAGGCTCCCTGCTGTGCTGGGAGCCTGCTTCTTCGTCTCCTATTCCCCCTGCTTGTGTTCCCTCTCTTGCTGGCTGTCTCTCACTGTGTCAAATAAATAAACAAAATCTTTAAAAAAAAATTAAGAACAACCCGTATATCTAATAAATAGGAAACTGGTTAACTAGTGATTCCATCTTATAAGAGAATACTGACCACCCATTAAATGACTTTCAAATCACAGGAGGAAATATTCATGACATAATTGTAAATTAAAAAGCAAGAAAGGAGGGACAGCTGGGTGGCTCAGTCAGTTAAGCATCTGTCTTTAGCTCAGGTCATGATCCCAGGGTCTTGGGATCCAGCCCCATGTCGGGTTCTCTGCTTAGCAAGGAGTCTATTTCTCCCTCTCCCTTTGCCCCTCCCCTGCCTGTGCTCTCTCTACCTTGTGTGCTTTCTCTCTCAAATAAATAAATAAAACCTTAAAAAAAAAAAAAAGCAAGAAAGGAATCTATGCAGATTTTTAAAAAAATACATGTCTTTTAAAAAAGACTAGAAATTTTTCTAAACACTAAAAGTGATTGTCTATGGGTAGTGGGATTACAGGTGATTTTTACTTTCTTCTTCATGTTTTTCCATATTAAAAAACTTTTTTACTTTGCAAATGTCATCATAACCCTCACAGCAAACACACATTTTTAAATAGTATCCAGATTTGCAGGGCAGAGACGAAGTGGGAGCGGGGAATACATGTCGCCTTGACCTCATGAGTGTATTGTCTGCACGTCATTGATTTCCACTTCTCATTAAGTCCCTGCCCTTGGTTGCCTGGCTGCACTTGGCTTCATTGCCCTCTCTGACTTACAGTGATGGGGGGTGGTCACTGAAGGAACATGACGTCTCCCTATGACTGTCACCACCTTTCAAAGTCCTAGGAATGTCTCTGTGTGCTTGAGCACTATGACACAATAGCTTTGGGTCACTAAAGACACTTGCCCAGATGCCATCATAGGAGGTGAAGGTAATGTGAACCAGGCTGGAGCAGCTAATTGACTTAGCTATTTACTCCCAGATTTATAGGATACCACTGCTGAGTAATTAAACTTACTGAGCTATTTCCACAAGATATTAACTTTATGTAATCCTCACTAAACATAAATTGAGAGCTGGGTTTGGGTTTTGTTTTGCTATTTTTCATTTTGGAATCAGTAATTAAAGATTATTCAATTATGATAATGTGTTTCTTTTAGGAATGGTCTTTGTAGCTGAAGCATGATGAATACCATGCAGCTTGGATGATAATAATGACTTTAAAAACTCTCCTGTAAAGTTCCAACTGGAGGAGATGTGCTTTTTTACTTTTTCTAGGCTAGCTGTTCTCCAAACTTCACTCCAGAACCATCTTTAAAGCAAGGCAGATTTTTTTCCGAGGGTTAAAGACGGACAGGGTCAGGCAATGCGTGTTTAGTGACTTGGAGCCCAGACACACCTGACACCCTGGGGGTCACATTAGTACATTGTGGGTAGCAATGGGAAAGGGCTTGAGGCTTAATAATCATGGTTAAATGGTGGCCAGAAAGAATAGCTCGGGACCCCAGGCCCCCAAATCTCTAAGGATTGAAGGGAAAAGCCCCACTTGGGCCACATTGGCAGGTAGGGCTGCAGAGCTTCGCCCAGCCTCCTCCCTGCAAAACAGCTCTTGCCACAGGCTTCCCCAGCAAACATTTATTGAGGGCTAGACGTTGCTGCACATAACATCCCTGGTGAGCATGTAATCAGCACTCCTTCCGATGAGCACTTATCAGCCACTGGTGCGGAAAGTGCATGGACGTACAAAAGACCGATAGGCAGGCTCCTGGCTCAGCTCCTGGCTCAGCAGGAACCAGATCTCTCTTTCATCCAACCTATCTCTCAGGGGATCAGGCAGAAACAGTAGAAGCTTCTAAATAAGCCTAGCCCCAGGTTTTAGTCTTTCTAATTTGGCCAAGTTTGTTTTGCTAAACCTCAGTTTCCTCTTCTGTAGAGATGATACAATGTAACTCCTGGAGAGTACCGTGAAGTCAGCGAGATACTGGATGTAAGTGTGTAACACGGTTACTGACACACGGTGGCTGGCGGGTATCCATTCCCTTCCACAGCTCCCAGTGCCTCCCAGGCTCCTCTCATTCAATCCTTGATACCAGTGGCTACACTTCCAAGTCACCTGGGAAACCTGTAAAAACTACAGATGCGGGCGCATGGGTGGCTCAGTCGGCTAAGTATGTCTGGGATTGAGTCCCACATCCGGCTCTCTGCTTGACGGGGAGCCTTTTTCTCCCTCTCCTTCTGCCTGCCGCTCCCCCTGCTTGTGCTCTGTGTCAAATAAATACAATCTTAAAAAAAAAAAACAACTACAGATGCTCCAGACCAGTATTAACTATGTATCGCTGTGTAGCAAATCACCCCACACTTAGTGGCTTAAAAATCATAAATGTATCATCTCACAGTTTCTGTAGGTCTGGAATCTGGATGCAGCTTAGCCAGGTGGTTCTGGTTTAGCGTCTCTCATGATCCTACAATCAAGGTGTCAGCTGGGGCTACCGTCACCTGGGGCTACCGTCACCTGGGGCTTGGCTGGGGGAGGAGAACGGCCATTGGCCAAAGTTCCTCATCTATGTGCCTTCCATGGGGCTACTCATGACACAACAGCTTGGCTTTCCCCACTGCAAGTGATCTGAGAGAGCCAGAAGGCAATGCTACCAAGTCTTTTATGACCTGGTCTGCAAGTCACATACTTTCACTTCCATCTTATTCTGTCTGAAGAAAGTCACAAAGTACTGCCCACATTCTGTGGGAGGGAATACCCAGGGGAAGGATCACTGGGGGCAGTCCAGGAGGCTGGCCTCCAGAGGCCCCAATCCCAAAGATTTCAACTCAACTGGTTTGGGACTCAAGCTTTTTTTTTATTTTTTATTTCTTCTTAACTCTCTAGGTAACTCCAATGTGCCACCAACGTCAAAAACCACATGCTATACAATCTCTCCTAAGTTACCTTCTCTCTGGCCCAACGTGGGCAATTTAATCCCTTCCCTCAACATGTCCTTAATTGGCTCATTCCCTCCTATGCTAAATTCTCTCGGGTTCCAAGCAGTAAGGCCAGGAGCAGGGCCCTTCAGAATAGCAGATAGCAGCAGCAGAGAAGCTGAAGTCCAGATAAGCAAACAGCACCCAAAACTAACATGACAGGAACACTGGGAGGCCCTGGAGCTCCTGGAGCCAGTAGTTAGGCAAGGAGCCAGGCTAAGTCAGAAATCGGGACTGTTGAAGGGGCCATGCATGTGTGGCCAGCAGGCCAGGAGACGGTGACACGTGACCAAAGCAAAGGGGCCCCCCCAAAGGGGCCAAAGCAGTCTGCTGGCTCAGCCCTGGCTGCCTTTCTGTTCTTTACCCTCGGGAAAGCCAATTCCAGAACACCTCCCTAAAGTGCCACAGGTGATGCCAGCCAAAAGCAGCCTGGAGTGTGAATTCTGAGGAGAGCAGACAGTCCCCGCTTCCTGGCAGAGGCAGCTCCCCTAACACAAGCTACCCTCAACCCCTCTTCCAGTAAGCAAGCTTTCCTGGCTCATTATCATGTTGGCATTGCCATCCACAGATGAAAGTTGCCTACAACAAAAATAAACATGAAATGATTATGACATACACATCAGTGGGGAGCGAGATGTCCATCATCACAGATGGCTTCTTCATCTTTGTATAATGAAACCCAAATTGTAATTGTATATATTTCCAGCCTGTTCTCTCTCTGCTCACTAAAGAGGTATCTGGCTTTGTCTGATCAGTTGCAGCTCTGGCCCTCCAGTCCTCTGGCCTTTTGCAGCACAGAACCGAGGTAGAAGGGGGCAAGGAAGGACAGGAGGGATGAGAGCCAGGGCTTGGGGAGGACTAAGCAGGGATGGCTTTGAAGAGAGATGGGGAGTATTTGCAGTATGCGAAGGAAATGGGTGGAAGAGAAAAGGATTGTAAAAAGAGAAATGTTTCTCAGGATTGAGTCCCTTTAAAATGTCCAAAGATAGCAATTAGGAAAAAAAAAAAAAACTTAGTTATTTGGAAATTTCCTTTTCGTTGATGGGCTATGTTTTTGATCATGATCATGTTTTGAGGCTGGACCATGAGGGTCCCCTTGAACGAGGTTACAATGGTATCCACATTAGAGTCTATCCAAAGGTGTGGAGAGATCACGGCAGTCCACATAGGCACCGTGACGGAAGTCAGGGGTAGACAGGAGGCCACATCAGACACAGACATTTGTGCCTTCAAACTGTATCCTGTGAACAGTGGGGAGCCCGGGAAGAATTACAAACAAAGGAGTCGTGGGATTGCATCAGGGTGTGCAGGTGATGGGCGGTAGGCCATCTCATTAGCAGGTGTCAGTCCAGGTGAGAGATGGTAAAGGCCCGTGCTAAGACAGTTGCAGGGGGAGAAAGAGAAGGACTAGATGTGAGGAACCGTTAGGTGATAAAATCAGCAAGACTTAGTGCTTTTACTTCATCTTTGATGGGACAGGGAGCCAGGGTGTTCTGAAGAAGGAGGAGTCAAGACTGACCCTAAGGGTCCAGCTTTGGTGTCCGGGGTGGGAGGTCATGACAGACTTCACCTACATAAGGAATTCAGAAGGGGAGCAAGCACTGAACTCTGGTTATAGGCAAGATTGATGGGAAAGCACCTGATCACGCGCAGTGACGATGCATTATCCTTATGGCTCTCATTACTAGTTTTCAGCTTTTACAATGGGTCTCTCTCAAACCTTATGGAGGTGTAATATTTAACTTTTTTTTTTTTTTCAATTTCTAGGTTCTGCTATTCTGGGTACTATAGATACCCACATCACCTACAGCTCCCAGATATAATCCTGGGACTCCTTTGTTTGAAATTCTCCACTGACTCCCCACTGTTCACAGGACACAGTTCAAAGACATAAAAGGTTATTTATGATATCTACCTCCCAGGGCCCCTGGGTGGCTCAGTTGGTTAAGCGTCTGCCTACGCTCAGGTCATGATCCCAGGGTTCTGGGATCCAGCCTCCCGTTGGGCTCTCTACTCAGCGGGGGAGTCTGCTTCTCCCTCTCCCTCTGCCCCCCCACTCATGCTCTCTCTCAAATAAATAAATAAAATCTTTAAAAAAAAATGATGTCTACGTCCCTGTGCAATGATGGTGCCTATGTGGACTGCCATGAACTCTCCATACCTTCATACAATTGTGCATTTACTCAGGCTCTTTCCTTCACTGGATTGCCATTCTTTCCCCACAACCTGCACCCCCATCTGGAGGGCACCTACTGTGTCTGTACTGCGTCAGTTCAATTATCAACCATCCTAGATATAATTAATTCCCTCTTTATTTTCCCCACTGTGCCCCATAGGTAATCCCATCCCAGTGTTTATAACCTTAATGCACCTATTATTTTGCATGGCTGCCTTACTCAGTGAGGTTGAGAGCTTCTTAAGGGCAGGACCTTATCCTGATAGCATGTAATAACTACAGTTTTACTGTTATGAATATTGTTCATGACCATTTGTTGAGCACCTAATATGTGGCAGAGCCAATGCTCTTTCTAACACCATGCTGCCTTCTACTTTTTGTTTTAAGATTTTATTTATTTATTTGAGAGAGAGACCTCACAGAGGGAGAATGAGAGGGAGAAGCAGACTTCCCTCTGAGCAGAGAGCCTGATACGGGGCTCGATCCCAGGACGCTGGGATCATGACCTGAGCCGAAGGCAGATGCTTAGCTGACTGAGCCACCCAGGCGCCCTTGCCTTTTTCTTTTTGTTATTTTTATTGCTAATGCCTGGCAGAGTCTAGCATACAGTAGGCACTCAGTAAAAAATTTTAAACAAATGAATGGGTATCTATTTGTTGAGAAAAAGCAACAGGAAGTTTGAGTTTGACTCTTGTTACTTCTCTCCTCCGGCCCATATGAAGCCTATAAGCTGATATCCTATTTCTGAGCCCCAAAAGTAGGTATTTAGGAATAGATGAAGCAAATGTAACAAAATTTTTAATATATCTGCTTGTTTTTATATGAAAATTTCTAGAGCAATAACAGATGATTGGGGAATTACTTTTAACAGTATTTCAATGTGAAGAAGGAAATACAAATATGAATATGAACTTTTAATTAAGTATACTCCATTGTATAAAACATACCAACCTAGTAATTATTTCTTCATTTTTTTGTGTGTGATTTGATCCCTGAAGTTTTGGGCATTGTTTTAATTTTTTCATAGTACAATATCTTAATAATGATTGTATTAGTATTTATTATTATATGATTTATAGGCATAAGAAGCCTCATTTTCTTATCTTCTCTCCTTTTGAGTCTGTTTGGAAGCTATTGTTATAAAAAGATGAAAGCTTTTTTCAGTGCAGCATTGTTGTAGGACCTCTCCTTAGTAGACTCAACAGTAACTTCACAGGGGTTCCCTTTCCCTCCACTAAGGCCTTCCTTTTCCTACTAAGCAAGCAGACCACTCTTGAAGAGGTCACTCTGGTGAGTGAGCCCTAGATCAACTGTGGCACATTATGTATTTTATCTGGCGAAATCACTCCCCAACATGTGCAATGAATTCGCCTGCTCTGATTTGCCTGGATGATGGATGCAGCGTGATGCAGGCCTAAGCAGCCACCTGGAGAGGCAATCCTTCTTCAGGGGACAGCCCAGGGAATATGAGATGTGGTCAGTGACAAGCATGATGACAGCAAGATTTATCCGTCAATTGGGGGCACAGTTAGTGATGTTCTTCTGCTCCAGGACAGGCTCCAGACTAAGCAGCAAAACCGCTCCAAGTCTGTAGCCTGGAGCAAATGAGAGTTTTCCTTCATCTCTGAAAAACCTTAGCCAGACCTCTGAGTCCAGGAGAGCTGCAGCTTGAAACCCAGCAAGCCATTCGTTAAACCCTCCTGAGGGCAGGAGCTGTCATGAGAAGAGCAGATGTGCAAATAAATTTGGTAAAGCATCCAACTTTCCAAATCCTCAAGGGAGCAAAATTGGGTTCCGATTATTTTGTTACATTTTTGGTGAGAGGTAGAAAACGAACATGGAAATAAGAACCAGTTTTAGAGTCAGATAGAGATTTTGATACCAGAAAAGCCACTACCAATTTGTAACTTTTATACTACTTAAGCAGCCTGAGTTTCCACTGTCTTAGGTAAAAGATGGTGAAAATATCACAGAAATAATATATGTAAAGAGTCAGCATGATGCTGCAAGATACTTCATTCTCAACAAATGATAGGTATATTGTCCTCGAAGATTTTTTACTGTGTTTGCAAGGTTCCAAGAGACACACAAGAAAAAAATGTGTTGGTTTCATAGATCAGAAAGAAAACACTGAGGAAAGCAAGAAAATCATAACTTATGTGAAGACAGGTGAAGAAGACATTAGAGAAATTAACAGGCAGCCAACAGGAATAGGGGGAAATAGGGACAGCTAAGTTTCTCTTATGTAGAGCTTAGTTTTTCAGGACTTGCTTCTTCTGGTTTTACAAGACATTAAATTATTGAAATTGAGCTGCAGTCCTGAACATTCAAAATCTCACTGTGATGGTTTGGAAGCTTTTAGCGCTGACACATGCCATCCCTGCAGAGAGGGAGAAGCACTGGGACAGGGTTGGCCTGAATGGATCTCCACAGCCACTGGCCATAAAAAGAAGCAGAACAGACAGTAGCTGAAGGGTTGCTAAACCAAGCCATTAAGTTACACTTCCTCCATTTCCCCAATCTCTGTAAAAACTTTACATTTCATTAATTTTGTGGGATTTCAGGATCCCGAGTCTGTAATTCTTGGTTAGTGCTGTCCCATATGCTCTGGCAGAGAAGATGAGCATACGTGGTTCCCAGCCACACATCAGTGTGGACTCCGGGCTCAGACCTAGAGATGCAGCTTCAACTCGGATGTTTAACATCTGCCTGCTTTATGGTCCCTTGATTTATGAAGAGAGCTGGTAAAAGCTGTTGGGGAGCGTTTTGATGCCACTTGTGTTCATTTTCAGCAATAAATTGTAATGGTGTTGCAAAAGCAAATGTATCGGACAGCCAGAGTCTACTATGGTGCAAGGCCAGCAGCATCCTGGGAAAATCACAATGTATTTGAGATGCAAAAAGCTATCTTTGAGTATCATTTAGGGCATATTTTTAAATACACAAAAATTAGGAATATAGGCATTCAGGATCCCATAGCCACACTAATTGGGCCACATGATTGTCTAACCATCAGGTTGTATATGACATTGAGCAGGACAGACATGTGTCAAAATTAGACCCAAAAGTCATTCAGCCATCTGCAGTGTGGAATTGTCAACCCTAATGGTCTGATTATACTGTGTTTGTACTATGACATTTTACATGGTTTATGCATTATCTCCTAACTTGTTAAATAGCATTATAGTAACTTACCTCTCTCCCCTTCTCTCTTTGCCCTTGGTCTTTCTGTTTCAGGAACCCTCACTTCTTTTCACCCTAAAGCTTCACACAATTCTCTCTGGCATCAGTCACTCCCCCAGCCAAACTCTCCCACAACTGATGGCCAAATCAATCTTTCTAAAGCTCCACTCTATTCATATCATATTCATTCTATTCATATTCTAATCATATCTTTTTTTTGGTGCTCAAAAACCGCCAATGGACTTTCACACCTTTTAAAACATAGTCACGACACATTTCACAACTAATGGGCTATGTGGATCTGGTCTTCAGGGGGACATTCCCCAGATCCCCAGTTGTAGTCAATTTTTGCCTTCCTCATTTGACTTTAAACTCTCTGACAGATAGTGCCAAAATGTAATAGGTGCTCATTAAATATTTGCTGAATGACTAAATTAATGAATCTGCTCATACACAGAGGCTGGCAATATGAACTACTAAAAATTCTTCTGGAAAATAATCTGCAAATATCAATATTCATGAAAATATTCATAATTTTTGACCTTAAAATAATATTTCTGAGAACATGTTCTAAGGCAACCATTCAATGGGGAAATGATGTCTACGAGGTATTGCTTATAAAAATGAAATGTCAGAATGAATTTAAAGCCATAATAAGAGAATGGTTAAGTTAATTAAGGTAAATCCATTCAAATGAATATTATAAAGTCAATAAAAATTATTACAAAGACTTGTTAGTGACATGGAACATTCTATGTTCTATTTCTTTTTGAAAAGTATTGAAAATAAAAATGTATCTAGTTTTATCCACTAACCTAGCAAGGGTGGTAAGTAAAATACTTCGAAGTAACAATGGTGGTATTATAGAAAAGAATTTTCTTTTATTTGGATTTCAGTTAGTGTTATTGTGCAAGTCAAAAGATCATCTTCCTGCCTCATAAATGGGCACTTCCATGGCTCCCTATCTCACAGAATAAAATTCAGACCCAGCCTACCATTCCAGATACTGAACAGCCTTATGTCTGTCTTTCTTCATTTCTTTCTTTCTTTCTTTCTTTCTTTCTTTTCTTTCTTTCTTTCTCCCTTTCCCTCCCTCCCTTTCTTTCTCTTTCTTTTTCTTTCTTTTTTTCTTTTCTTTCTTTTTTTCTTTTCCTTTTTCTTTCGTGAAGTCCTATGTGACTACTACCCAGTTTAAAGAAAGAACATTCAGAACTCTGTCCTAATCTCTATCCTTACCACCTCCACAAAGGAAACTATCATCTTGACTTTTATTGTAATCATTCCTTTTGTTTCTTTATAGTTTTATCATATAAACACTACCCCTGAATATCCTATTACAATTTGTTTTGAACTAACTTGAATGGTATCATATATTTAAAACTTTTGGCTTCTTTTCATTCAATATTATATTTTTTATTCATGTTGCTATGTATAGCTATATTTTGTTCATTTTCTTGAATGTTTAGCATTCCATCACATGAACACACAGCATTCATTTATCCATTCTACTGCTGATGAATATTAGGGTTCTTTGCAGTTTGAGGCTATCATGACTAATGCTTGTACACATTTCTTGGTACTCAAGTGTATATAATTCTGCTGGAAATATACATAGGAGTGGAACTGCTGGATCATAAGGTATGTGTATTTTTAATGTAAGTACATAATGTTCAATTTTCTAAACTGTTTGTGCCAATTTCCATTCCTACCAGCAATGTATTAGAATTTGAAATGCTCCGTATCCTTCCCGAAACTTAATATTATCAGTCTTAGGTTTTAGCCTGTTCTAGTTAGTGTGAAGTGTTATCCCAATGTGGTTTTAACATGCATTTCCCATGACTAATTAAACTTTGTATATGTTTATTATTTATTCAAATATTCTCTTTTATAAAATGCCTATTCAAATCACTTGCCCATTTTTCCAGTGGGTTTGTCTATTATTTTCTTATGCTATCATAGAAGTTATTTATATATTCTGGATGCAAGTTCCTTGTTATGTGTTGCAAATATCTCACCCACTGTGTTCCTTGCCTTTTAACTCTCTTAGTGACATTTTTGATGAACAGAAATTTTTAATTCCAATGAAATCCAATTTGTCACTTTTCCCTTATGATTATATGTTTGCTTTCCTGTTTTGAGAGCCTTTCCCCATCCAGAGGTCCTATATTATCTCCAAGTTTTATTTTTGGTTACTGATGTTTAGAATGTATAACCTGAAATGGATTCGGAGGTAGGGTTTGTGATGGGGCTATTTCTTTTCTTTTGCCCCATTTACTCTTTCCCACCACTCCCAGTTCCCTCCATATAGCCTTGCCTTTTCTTCTGCACACTGCGCTCTCACCTTCCTCCCCAAATCTGCCTGCTTTTTCTATCACTAGCCGCCTAGACTCTACCCACCCACCAAGATCTGGCCTATATGCAATCCCAGCTCCAATGCCCAGTCCCCAGAATTAATTTCTAAGCCCACTATCTTTCCCCACCACATACTCCCAAAGCATGTTTTCAGTATCTTTTATTTATCATTCAGCACATTTGTATACTGAAGACATATAAAAATAAAAATGATGTATCATTAATACATCTAATCAAATTACTAAACAGTAAGTTCCCTAAGGAAGGTACCTATTTCATTTTTGAATCATCCATGAATAATAAGGGCTTGATGTTTCCTACCATTTTGAATCATCCATGAATAATAAGGGCTTGATGTTTCCTACCAACCGAGGGCATGGGGCCTCAAACAGATTCAAGTTAATCAGGGAAAATAAAGGAATGTGATACTTCTTTCATCAGAGCTATAGGTTAAGAGGAACACCCCCACAACTGTCTTATTTTGCCCTTAGAATGTTTTAAGGGTCTATCAAAAACCAAGAGTCCTTCAACTGCATGATTTAGCATAGCCAAGGGGATGCTTAGAATGGCCGAGTTGGTAGACCATGTCCAAATAATTGCTCACTGATAACTGATAAAATGCTAGAAGGTGTTTTAAGAAACAGAGAACCAGTAAATTGCTTAAGATAGTCAACCTGGATTACTGAGGAGGTGAAGTGTCATTCATTTCTTTACATTTATTCAACAAGTACTTATTTACCATGTTCTAGGCACATTTCTAGTTGCTGTTTATGTAGCAATAGATAAAACAGACATAGACCCAGCCATCATAGCTGGCAATCTAGTGAAGAGAATGGATGATAAACTAATGAAATAATAGGCATTGATAAGTGCTATGATGAAAAGCAAGCAGGGACAGGAATTAGAGGGAAGGGCAAAATGGGGGTCACTGTTTAGACGGGGGAGCCAGAGACTTCAATGACATGGCTGAAGTGAGAGAGCAGGCACAGCAGGCAGAAATTTGGTCCCCAGGGTCTCCATCCCTGGTGTCATTCTCATGAATATTTTACTATGTTCTGTTACACGGCAAAGAGACTAATTAAGGTTACTAATTGGTTGGCTTAAAATAGGGAAATTATCCAGGAATTTGGGGGTCAGTCCGATGTCATCACTGAGTCCTTCAAAGCAAAAAGCAGAAGAGGAAGTCAGCACAATTCAAAGGGGAAGGATTTGGCACACGTGGTCACTGGCTTGAAGATGGAGGAGCCTCATGAGAAGGACCGTGGGCTGCCTCTGGATGCTGAGAGGCAGAGGAATGGGGACCTCAGTCCCACAGCCACAAGCAGCCGAATTCTGCCACCAACCCAAATGAGCATGGAAGAGGATTCTCTCCCAGAACGTCCAGCCCAGCAGCTGATACCTTGACTTCAACTTTGGGAGAGCCTGAGCAGAGAGCCCAGACCATCATGCCAGACTCCCGAGAGTCTATGAGAGATAAGAGGAGGGTTATTTTAAGCTGCTAAATTTGTGGTGATTTAATACTGCTGCAATAGAGAACTGTTACAATGGGCCCTCTACTCTCAGGAAACCACAAGGTAGCGGGACTGAGCTGGGAGCACCCTTGGCAGTGGCTAAGAACAGCGAGTCGGCCAGTGCAGTCAGAGTAGAGTGATGAAAAGGGAGAGTGGTGGGAGATGAGGCCAAAGATACAGTGAGAGGTAGGCCGTGAGGGGCCTGAAGGCTTTTACATTTCTACAGGAAGCTACTGGAGAATTTTGAGCAGGAGAATGATGTAATAAGGTTTACCATTTAAAAGGATTTTAAAAAGATAACTCTTGCTGTCACGTAGTAATGCACTGCGGGAAGGCTAGTATAGATGCAGGAAACATTAAGAATCTCCTGTCCTAGTTGCTGAGAGACATCATGATGGCTGGGAGGTGAGAAGTTGTTGAATACTAAATCTATTTGAAGATACGCCAGGATTAGCTGGTGGAGTGGCCATGGTGTAAGCAAGGGTGAGTTGTGGGGATGTGAGACGTGGTTGGATGCACAGCTCTGGAAACACACACAAGGAACTGACAGCAGACAGATGTGATTTAAAGCCATGAGACTGGAGATCTCCTGGAGAGTGAACATAATTAGAAAAGAAGACTGCTCAGCTGAGGCAGGCCATATTTAGAAATCTGGGAGAGGTGGGGAGAGCACCTGAGGTGTGAGGAAAACCAGAAGCATAGTGTCCCAGGAGCAGAAGGTTGTGAGAAGCGGGGGGGTGACCTGTGTGACACACTGCCAGGAGGGGACGAGAGGAGGATGGGACTGAAACACTGGATTTGCAGCAGTGAGGTCGCTGGTGACCTTAATCAGGCTGCTTTTGTGGAGTAGTGATGATAAAAGCCTGTTTGGGGCCATCTCAAGAGGAAATGGAAGAAGTGGGGAGAGTGAGTACGGACACCTTTTTTTGAAACCTTTTACTGCAAAGAGGAACAGAGAAATGAGGCTGTAGCACAAGAGAAATGCAGGGTCAAGAGAGAACTTTTCTCTAATCTGGGAGCTATTACAGCACGTGTTTGCTGTAATGACCTAGTAGAGAATAGGGATTCCTGCAGGTGTAAAATGCCAGAAGAGGGATCCAGGCCCTGCGAGAGGAGGCAGAGAGATGAGTGCAGAGGTCAGCAGGTTGGTACCTATGTTGGGAGGATGTGGATGTGTCCTGTGGAAAGAACAGTAACCACCCGTACCACGTACACGGCACCAGAACTTAGAGAGAGGTGCCCCTTCACTGCCTCAGGGAGACCATTTTATTTCACATGCAAAGACAATTGTACCTCAGAGAAGGTAGGTAACTTGCCTCTGGTCACCTGTCGGTAGGGTCAGAGTCAGATGACAGGTCTTTGAGACTGACTTCAGAGTGTGAACCATTCATGGAAGTTTTGATCAATTGCTCTTCTCAGTCCAGGGGGTGATTCCTGCTTCAGACCAACTGGAGATGACCTGAGATAAGTCAGACCTCCATGGCAGATAGACCTGAGAAAAATGAAGACGAAAAAGATCTGGTTTTGTGAACAGAAGAGGTAAGACAACATACATTAACTAGGCTAGCGGTATGTAGAAAAGATAGATAAAAGGAGAAAGAAAAAGCTAGAAAATTCTAATAGGGATGAGATTTTGTACCTGCACATTATCTATTTGTACAAGGTTTGTGTCCAGAGAGCTCACCCACCATAACGAAGGCTCTTGGTCCTTGTGCTCCAAATGTCACCTGGATCACGTCACAATGATTCCAAAGCCCCCGCCCAGGCTGAAACTTGGTTACCATCACCATTTTACTATGGGATGCACATGGATGTCCACAGAGCAGTCTGTCTGCTTTGGAGTTCCTGGCTTCTGCCTTATTCTTTGCAGGCTCCTGTCCCTGGCTCTTTATAGCCACAACCAACCATGCTGTGTCCCTCCCCACAGCCACTACTCCCTGTGTTCATCACAGGAAGCCCTGTGATCGGGGCAAGGGACTGACTTCTGTGCCTGGCCTTGGGGACCTGGTTGGTGCAAGGTCCTGTGCAGAATCAGGGAGACTGTCTTACTGTCCCTTCTGGGCCACATTCTGTTTCCGGAGCCCTCACAGTGCTGTGAGGCCCAGAGCCTCAGTGTTTCAGAACCTTCTGTGAGCTCCTGGCTGCACCCTTAGCCCAGTGTGCTAGAAAAACAGCTTTTCCATTTTTGACCTCGTTTTCCATTTCTGAGTCAAACCCAATTCAAAGGAATGAACAAGGAATGGATCCTACACCTTTTCATCACCTCTCCTTTCTTTCTCATCACTGGCCCCCAACCCAAACCCCTCCTTTCTCACCATTTAGATCAAGATTATCAACAGCCGGGGATGAAGTGGGGGTGCTCTGCATACCAACAACTCTGAACCCACATCAGCCCCAACCCACTTCTTCCATCCTTTCCCTGGCTAACCAAGGGTGGCCTGGCTGCAGGTGCCTGATCAGAGGGAGAGAATGGAAGGGGGTAGGGGGAGAGGGTAGTTGTTGGTGGAGAACAGCTCACCATCCTCTTCAAGCTCCTTCTGTGAGGAGTCAGAGGTGTCCCTAGGTCTGTTTATGTAGAACCAGTGAACAAAGAAAAGCAGGTTCCAGCTGGGTTCTCTGTACCTTACAAGGGAGCAGGTTGCTGATACTGACTTCCTTTTAGGCTGTAAGGCCCTAAGGGCAAGGATTGTGTTTTGTTCAACCTAGCAGAGTGCCCCATCTGGACAGACAGAAACACTCAAGTAAACTATATACCACTTGAGGGCAATACATGTGTCTGATACTTTTGTTATTTCCACAGGTCTGCAGGAATGCTCATCTCATATTAAAAGCTCATCATATGCCTACTGACTACTGGTCATTGAGAAACAGCTCGAGTAATCAGGCCAAGAGGCCTGGAGTGGGAAACAGAAGAGCTGGCTTCTGGTCCTGGCTCTGCTCTCTGACCCTGAGCAAATCCCACCACCTCCCTGAGACCCATTTTTCACATTTCTGAATAAAGAACACCACCGGCACATCCCAGGACTGTTTGAGGTCAGGGGAAGTAGTGTACACAGAATTCCTGACTACACCAGACTTGAAGCACTGGACAGAGGAAAGGCATTCATTCCTACACCGCTCTCCCCTCTCTCTTCCCACTGGGCACAAAAGCACCTTGTAGAAAACCTTGGAATCAATGAGCCAGCACCTTCCAAGTAGAGGGGACAGGTCTACACTTTCAAGGCTGTTAACCCAACAACAAAGAGAAACACAGAAAGGGGAAGCCACTTCCATGCACTCAAGACAGACGGGAGGGCACCTGGAAAGAAACTCAGGAGCCCAGACAGAAAACTCATCCCCAACTCGGGGGTCACTCGGTTCCTCTGCGGAAGCCCAGAGTCAGGATTCAGTGGGCAGCAAGCGTGTGGCAACAGGAGACTTTAATAAGGAGATGTTGGCAGTTTCTACTTTTCCTGCAACCAGATATGTTAGAAATAAAGCCTCATTTGGGGTCTCCCCAAAGTTAATGAGACTGAGCTGACAGTTCATTGACTTGCTTCGCAGAATTTATTTTATGAGTGTCTCTAATCCACATGGCTCCTCTTCGCTTTGGGACTCAACCAAGGGGAAACTCAAGAAATCCCACCGGCTTATTTATACTTACCATGTGGCCACAGACGCGGTGTGCATTTAATCAACATAATTGTTATTCCATTCAGAGAGAGAAAACATTACGTTGGAGATGATTTTAATTCACACAGATATACACATGCATGTATATGTGATTTTAATTCACATACGTATACAAACGCATGCCCACATATACACTCACATTTGTATGTGTATTTGTGTGTCTGTCTGTCTGCCTGTCTGAATGCTCAAATTACAGTTTGTAAATTTCCCACAGGTAATGGGCTTCCTATTCAATTTGGAATCCAGATGAATTTTACAGGGGAAGTCTCTCCCCAGCAGAAGTCAAAATTTCTCCACCGACACAGGAGAGAAAGAGAAAGATCTTGAACAACTGCTCTATTTCAAGGCAATGTCCCCAGGCAAAAGCCAGACCTCAAAGGGAACATTTACATCCATACTCAGGGAAAAGTCCTGGGTTTCCAGCCACAGTGAAGATTCTGATGCCCTGAACATGGTGTGGGAGGTGTGGAGGATGGGCCTGTGCATGGACCACCAATGCCATCCCCTACCCTCTACGCCACTTGGGACAGAGGGCTTCAAGAATAATTGACGTTAAATTTCCTCCCAGCTCAGTGAAATAGGGACTTGGGGTCAAGTCAGGTAAATCAGAGATTACAAAAGTAAGAATTATTCACTTGGAGTTTATGGATAAGATCCATATCCATTCCAATGGGAAAATGATTTATTACCTAAATGAACACAGTTGGTTTGCTAGATTAAATCCTTTCAAAACAGTGTCTATGGAGAAAAATCAAAGTGGTTTTTTGGGGAAGAGAGAGTCCTTAGCAGCAAAGACACTGGAAATGGAGTGTATGCCATAATCAGCAGGCATGCAGCACTTTTTCCTCACTGTCCTTCCCTGCAGTCTCCTGGACTCCGATGAAGGAAGCTGCCTTGGCTACTGCTCTTTGGCTATAGGGGGTGGGGGGGAGCTGACTTGCCCAGCTGATCAGCTTTTCATCACCTCAGCTACTTCATCACCTGCCCCGGAAAGCCATCTCAAAAGGGTGTGTCCAACTAGAAAGGCAGGGTAAGCAAGATGCATGTTTAGTCAGAGTCTTTGTTCATGTTGGTTCACGTTAGGGGAGTCTGTCATAAGGACATGCACGTGAGCAAGGAGGTGCCATGAAGCCCAGAAACAGCTGCATAACAGGCCTCAAGCAAATACCGGAGTCTAATTCAGACATTTTCTCAGCTGCAGAGTTTCATTAATCCCTACTGTGAACTCCACCGTTAACACTGACAATGGTCCTCTCTATCTCTGCTTCTGCTTCCCCAGGAGCCACGTCAGCCTCTGCTCTAGCGACTCTTCTCGACCTCCTAACTTGTATGCTCATGATTATTACGTTCTTCTGGAACCTTCTATATCATACCTGTGTCCTATCTTCTCTCAGTGTGCTGGCCCATCTCTGCTCCTCCTACAAACTACCCAACCCTCCCTCCCTAATTCCAGTCCAGATTTCTAAGGAAGACTCATGATATCTCAATGTAGCCATGCCATGTGATGTCATTGGCCGTGTGACATCATTGACCAGCCTATGGATTTCCTAATCCATACATTAGATACCTTTTACTGGTCTAATTGGTTTAAACTGTGGCAGTGAGGTTCCACTCCCGAGAACTCGGTCACTACTTCCACAGTTACAAAGCAGTGCACGAGAATTTCTTAGTATGAGGCTGTGGTCGTGGCTGACTTTTCAAAGCTTAGCCTATTTAGAACAAGAAGGATGTCAGGGAGCCATTGTCAATTAGCTGAGCATGCTTTTGCATATCCTTCAGGTTGTATTCAATAAATCATTTTTTAAACCCCATTTTGCAGAAGCTAATCCTCTCCATTTTAAGAAAGAAGTTAACTACAGAGATTTGACCCACTTTCCACTTTAAAGTGGAAGATCTCACTGGGCAGAAGAGGGGGCTTAGATGCCTGACAAGAACCCCCGTTCAAGGGCCTCCAACTTAGCAGCTTTTCAGTGTCAGCAGGGAGGTGCAGCACTTTGTGGGGACTGACCTCTTCCCTCATAACAAAGGCACATGTTTCTAGGCCAGTTCTGAAGAAAACCCACTCAAGAAGGGCTGTCTTGGCCACTGGCTGAGTTCCACCATCTCATCAGTCAGCACGCAGAGCTATGACGTGGGTGTGAGGCTGTCATGTGCCTTCCACGAGACTCGAGCCTCAAGCAAACATCCTCTGGCTCCTGAATCCCAGGTGTGGGCTCAGCACACAGGGTCACCTTGGTCCCCGAGGGCTGAGAGGTCACCTCTGTGGCCTCCGGGGGCCTGTGGATAGGAACTGCTGCCTCCAACCCCATGTGCCCAGCAAGGCCCACTTGAGCGGAGCATGAAGAGGCCGCTGCAATCACACGGGCTGGCAGAATGAGCGCTCTTATGCTCGGTGGTGCATCAGGAAATTGGCCTTCTTTGCTTTTAACAGGTCAATTCTCCAGCAGTTTTATGATTACCAAAGACAATCAGAGCAGTTGGAAACCTGCAATATTTGTACCCTTTACTCTGTTTGGGCCTCAAGCACCAAAAACATTAAGTCAGTGCCCTAGAGGGCCCCTCCCCTTCAGAGAAAATGTTTAGTAATTGAAAGGCACTCATTAATTTTTAAAAATTCCCCAGTCAATATTCTAACAATTAACATGATTATTTACTACTTAGGCATGAGCTGAGGCTATGACAACAGTCTTTCTCCTACCACCTTCTGTTTTCTATCAGGAATAAATAGCAACACTCAACTATTCATAGTATCTATTAGCAGCCAGTATAATTTTAAATAATATACATAAACATCTATTTTCTGTTGTTGTTCCAACAACTTTTAGCAGTATTTCTTGGCCACTACCTACCACTCTGAGGATCTTACTGTCCCTAACCTACTTCTTTTCTCAGCCAAACGTCTGTTGTTATCCATATTCACTTTTACATGGTTGATGATTGGAACGGTTAAATGCCATTCCAAAACCTTAATTACGTCTTCCACACTTTGTTTATAGGGTGAGTCTAAAGACTAACAAGCCGATAAATACCTTTTTTGTTGTAATTACTATGTAAATATTATTCACCGCAGAGCCAAATGGTAGCATATAATTACTTTTCTTTCTCTACAGGTAAAATGTCATAACCCTTGGGACATTTGGAGAAGAACAGTGTTAGTGTCAAGGTCAAACAGATGATTTGTCCTGACACTCAACGAATGCTCCAAATATGTCACAATATAATAAGCATTTACATGTGATTCATGACTTTGTTATAAAACTACTTTTGTCCCAAGATTTCCAATTGCCTTTTGTTTTTCTTGTTGACAGAAGATGAATAAATTGTTTAAAATAGCCTCAATTTTATTTCTGCCTCTCAGAGATAGCATTGCATGGAATCCCCATTTTATCCAGACACAACCTCCACCGGCCTTCTTTCCCTGTGGATCAGTTGTTCACCAGGTCTGATGCACTTGCCATGCTAGGACTTTCCCTTACCACACTTTTGGGTTAGAACCACTCTTTCCTTAATCATGGCTTTCTTTCTCCCTGTTTTTGCTAACATAACTCCCTTATTTTGCCAAGTAGATATTTTCTGTGTCCCTGTGTATCTAAAAATGTATTTCCCCCTCCCACTTGACTGACAGTTTGGCAGGATACAAAATTCTAGATCAAATTAAACAGTTCAAAATAATTTTCCCTTAGAACTTCACGGCATTGCTCCATCAACTTGCATCAGCCAGCACTGTTGATGCCAGCTGGGTTTTGTTACAGTGCAGGCTACCTGATTTGCTAGTTTGTTTCAACCTGAAACTTTTAGGGTCTTCTCTTTATTCTGGCCTGAGTTTGGTGAAATTATACTTAAGTGTGGATCTTTATCCTTTCATACGGTTCAGCCCTTGATGAGCTCTGTCAGACTGAAGACTTATACTTGTCTTCAACTCTTAGAAATTTTCCTCGCAATTAAAAAAAAAAAATTCTACCCTGTATTATATAGTTTAAATGCTGGAACTACTACGGGTCATATGTTGAATTCTGGATTGATTTTCTCTTCTGTTTTTTTTCCCCCTCATGTTTTCTGTCTACCTTTTTGTTCTATAGTTTGGAGTATTGTTTTGGCTTTATTGTCAACACTTGCTACTAATTTTTAAGATTTTTGATGTAACTTTTTTATTAAAAGAGTTAATTCTTCGACCATCCATTTATTATATCATTCATTCTATTTTCGTCTTGGATACAGTGTCTTCTCATGTCTCTCTGAAGGCATAATTCGATTTTTAAAAGTTCTTTTCCATTTCCTGAAATAGCTCCTTCAGGGTCAGTTATGATTACTTTGGTTCTTCTTTCAGATACTACTCTTCCTTCTCTTATATACTATTCATTCATATTCCACAATAAGAACCAAGGCTGGTTATTCTAGGTAGCTAGTTATAAAAGAAAGGAAATTTTCAACTTTGATGTTTGTGAGAAAGCTATTCCCTAGCATTCACTAAGGTCAAAATGACTCAGCAAAACCTCAAACCATGGGCTCTATTTCTGCCCCAAACACACATTGTTACATCTGCTTTGTTAAAAATAATAATAATACCAGAAAGGAGCATTCCAAAGATAAGACAAAGAAAAAAACCTGCTCGGCTCCCATGAGATTAAAGTCATACAGCCTTACACATACTAAAAACATAAGATAAAGCCTGTAACTTTCTGGAAATGTCCTTCGTCACGGTCATTTGTAACTCTTTATGTAAAAAAAAAAAAAAAAAAAAAAAAGATAATGCTGCATCAAACGTTCCTTCCCTCAAGCACTCTCTTCTTTATGAAGACTGTGTATCCCAGGCAACTGTCCTAACCTGGGATCAAATAAATTCTTCTCTTTTTCCTTTAAAAATTTTTAACAGGTTTATTCATTTTGCATGTCAACACTGGTATGGTTTCTTTCTGCTACTCTATGATTATTTTCCCAGCAGACCTCTGTCCTGAAATGTAGGCTGATTGTAACTGTTGTGTATCTGGATAGGATATATTTAACAGAAGGCTTTTCTTTAGGGTGATCAGTGATGAATAAGCTACCCAAATTCCAGAAGAAAAAATGCTTTATTCTGGGGTAGCAATACTCTCCAACAGTCTTAGCTCTCTATAGATTGCTTGTTCTAGTTAGAGGAAGACAATGGTTGCTTTTTTTTAATTTCTTTTAAGTCTTGGTGAAAATCCAAGCTACTAATTATTCTGTAAAGGGATGCCAAAGAGAAGGTGAGTAGGGGCGCTGACTTCTGCAGCTCTCGTCTTCAATCAGTTCTTCTCCCTATAGCTCCCTCTCACTATTGCCCTCCATACCTATTGACTCAGAGTCCAGAACCTCTTAAGGATTTCACAGGTAAGATCAACTTCCACCTCTCCTCAAGCCCCCCTGTGGCTTCCTCTGCTTCACTCACTAATCAACACATTCCAATTTTCCCTCTTCTGAGAATTTCTTAAAATCATTTATTTACCAGTGATCTCTTTCCAAACTCTGTGCTGTTATAAGCTTATTCCTCTTTGTGTTTCTCTAAGTCCTGAATTTCAACTGAGTCTCAGGGAATAAGGGGAGTCCATGAGTGAGTAGTTTTCACATCTTCAATCAGAAGCATTCAAACCTTGTTTGGGGGTGTTTAGACAAGAGGAGAGCAGTATTTCCCCTCCCCCCCAGGGCCAGAGCAGGGACATCAATGGTTGTTGCCTCTTATATAATGCCTGACCCAAGGTGAGGGTAGGATGGTGTGGAGGAAACCAATATTCATTAAGAGCCTATGACATTATGAATGTTGTATAAAATAATGGCCATTTATTTTTAAATCTGTGTATGCTGATTCCAAGAATTGATCCTAAATAATTTCTCAGGGTTTTAGTCTGTTATTTGTCTTTTCTCTTAAGACTGAAGAACATTTCTTGGCTCTTCATATGTCAAGTAATTTTGAATTGAATTAACCTTCTTAATGCTATGTTGTAGGGACACTAGATTCATTTTTACTTCTTCAAAGAATGTTGATGTTTTGTTTTAGTAGTCAGTGAAGTTGATTTGACTCACATTGTAAATTCTATCTCTTGGGCAATCAAATCTCACATCTGAGGTTTTGGTTTTCTCTGTGGTGCTTAGAATTTGTCCCCAGCATGCATGGTTCACGGGCCAGCCAGAAACTTGGGCAGAGTTGATACACAAAATTTGGGGCTCTGATGCACTCCTTTCTAGGATTCTAACCTCACTTTCCAGTCATTGTGGTATTCCTGTTCTCAGTCCTCTGAATCTTTGGGACAGAAAGACAGAAGAACAAATCTTGTATCAGAGTTTTGTCATCTCAGACAGTAGTAACTGTGGTCTGCCATAAGGTTAAAAGTCATAAACATGGAGATTTCCTCCTTATTGGTCCCTTCTTGCAGGTTTTAGCTTCCCTGCAGACTTTGCCCTACCCCCTGCTGAAAGACCCTAGTTGTTATCTGTGGAATAGTGGGGTCCACTAGGAGCCAACTCAGGTATGCCCTTGGCTGCTGTTTCCTGATCTGCTTCTCTCTGGGCCAGGACCACTTATTACTTGACACATGCATCAAAGAAAAGCAGCTCAGACTCTTGGGCTGATTTCTCTGCACTTCCCTTTGCAGCAGCATCTTCAAGCCCTCGCTTACTCAGTAGCCTTGGACTCCAATTGCCTCTCCCAAGCACCATGACACAGCTGAAAACTGCTCGGCTTCTCTCCCTTTTCACAGGTGCCTTTTCTCTTACCTTCAGTCCCTCTTCCCAGACCACTTAGGAATTGGCAAATGTCCCAGTTGAGAAATAGCACAGACCGTCCAGCTGCCCTTGATGAGTTGCCCTTCTCTCTGGGGTTTTGGCCCTCCTGTCCTGGCTGCTTTAGTAGCTCTCCAGTATTTCAAACGTGGAGTTTTGGTTTGTCTTTATCCATGTTTTCTGCTTATTCACGGCAGGAGGTTTGGTCTTCTACATGCTAGTTTGCCAGTGTTGGAAATGGAACACCACCACCCAAGTTTTTAAGATCAACCTACATGATTCACTTATGCATAGAGCAACAAGAAGGTACTTTGGGTAAAATATAAGACAAAAGTAGTTACAAAAATCAGAGTTTTAAAGATATAATTCAAGTCAGTGAACTCCACATATCATGGCGGATAAGAACATTTGCTTTGCAATAGCCAGATCTAAACTCAAATCCTACTCTGCTGCCTCCTAGACAAATAATATTGGGCAAATTACTTAAGTTCAGTTTTCTCACCATAAAAGGGAAATAATAGTACTTCCCTCCTTCTAACTAATAGTACCCTAATAGTTATCATGAGAGAACTAAATGAATTACTCTTCGTTAAAACCCTTAGTATGAATAAATATTCATGAGGTACAGATAGGCCATATATATGTATAGGATAGATAGACAGATAGATAGATAGACAGAACAGTAATGCATACATTACAGAGCCTAAAAATCGTTATGGATAAAAAAGAAGAGGAGGCAAAAGCCACAGTGTATTACACATGCATTAGTTTTCTATTACTGTTATAATATGTTACCATACACTCAGTGGCTTAAAAAAACACAAATTTATTATCTTACAATTCTGCCAGTCAGAAGTCCAAAATGAGTTAACAGGGCAGTGCTCCTTCTAGAGGCCGTAGGACAAAGTCCCTTGCCTTGCCTTTTCTAGCTTCCAGAGGCTGCCTGTGTTCTCTGGCACAGGGCCCCACATGCCTCTGGCCTCCACTTCTGTTGCTGCATCTCCTTCTCTGACTCTGACACACTTGCCTCCCCATTATCAGGACCCTTGTGATTACACTGGACCCACTCATACACTTCAGGATAATCTCATCTCAAGATTCTTAATTTAAGGACATCTGCAAAACTCCTGTTACCATGTAAGGAAACATAGTCACAGATTTGGGGATTAGCATGTGGAAATAGGGGGCAGAGGCATTCTTCTACAATATACCACAGTATAACACCAGCTTGAATTTAGCGCCATCCTTCCTACAATTGAGCTAAGAGTCACCAGATACATGGGCTTTTAAATGAATTTGAGCATCCACTTAAGTTTCATCTTTATCATAGTTAACATGGTCCAAAATCCTAAAAAATGGCTTTTTAAACCTCTAGGTAGCTACACATCAGATTCTGAATTGCAAGACAGTAGGCAATCATGTCTTAGAGCCATCATTTCACATAATATTCTTACCAGTTACCCAGGCTTCGCCCTTGAGTGAATGGTTTTCAAAAGAATTTCTATTGTCCTGCAAGTGTCGGAGAGATGATAAAGTAAGAATCATTTGGCCATTACCTTCCTACTTTTTCTTAAAAGTGCTGGATAGCCCATTTTTTTTTTTCAAGTAATTTTTTTTCTTGGACAGACATCCTGGGGTTAAGCAATCAACTAGTCTAGTAATTACGCTATAATCTGTTCCTGGCTAGCCTATCCCCTCTTTCTACATTATCCTCTGACCCAGGGCCCTGGTTAGCTCTCTGTCTACTTGAAACACTATTGTCAAGGCTGTCTGCCTTAACTGCCATCATCTAAGGACTTAAAACCTCTTCCTTTATAATGTAAATGCACTGGGCAGGCAACCTAACCATTGTAACCATCTATTCCCAGAGTGCATCCACCCAATAAATGCTATTTCTATATCACAGTCCAATGCAGGTTGGTAGGATGTATGGGGTAGCCCCATGTTTTACACAGTCATTCAGGGACACAGGCTCCTTCAACCCTGAGGCTCTGCACTCCTCTGGCTCTGTGGAGACAATAGATGGAGAAAGAAAGAAGGCTCACACATGGGAGGGTTTCGTGGACTCTAGAAGTGGCATATGTTACTTCTGCCCACATCTGACTAGCCAGACTCTAGTCACTTGGCCACACCTAACTGATTACAAGAGGGTCTCAGAAAAGAATCCCCAGGAAGAAAAGAAAAATATCTGGTGATCAAGTAGCCAGTTTATACAGCAACACATATTATACTATATATATAATAGATTAGATGAGAGGGAATATCATATACTGATATTGAGGATATAAAAACTGTGTATCATCTATATTCCTGGCTAGATTTTGAAACCTTTTAGGATAAAGATTTTACATCACTTTTTCTGCAACAGTATCTAACACAGTAGTTGCCCAATAAATGTTTGATGAATGAATCAAAGTGTATTGAAGCTAAAAGAGCCCATGGAGATTTTCTAATCTAAACCCTTCATTTTAAGTGTGAAGACTCAGAAATCTAGAGATGCTAAGCACTGTGCCCATGTTCTCTGGCAAGGCCAGGACCCATTTATCTCACATCCCAGATCAAATGAGACAATCTTTGAAACCAACTTATCTTGTTTCCCCGACCAAATGAGACTCTCTTTTTAACCAACCTATCAGAACTCACACATCTAAACAAGTATTATTTGCCCCTAAGAACTCTCCTTGGGAGTTCTTTTTTTTTTTTTTTTTTAAAGATTTTATTTATTTATTCAACAGAGATAGAGACAGCCAGCGAGAGAGGGAACACAAGCAGGGGGAGTGGGAGAGGAAGAAGCAGGCTCACAGCAGAGGAGCCTGATGTGGGGCTCGATCCCACAACTCCGGGATCACGCCCTGAGCCGAAGGCAGACGCTTAACCGCTGTGCCACCCAGGCGCCCCTCTCCTTGGGAGTTCTTATACCAGTCAAATACTATTGCCATTTTTTTTTTTTACTTTTTTCTTTTTTTACTATTGCCATTTAAAAAACTTATGGCGCTTCCTTGTAGGAATTACTTTCATAGCCTATGGCATTTTCTTTAGAATTCCATTAATAGTGGCTGATAAATATTCATCCTTTGAGAATAGATTTTATTTTGAGAAACCCAAGTTGTTTGGAGCCCATTTTGATAGATAAAGGTGAGTGGAGGTGATCTGGCCACGCGATACTGGACAAAAAAAATGCAGGTCTTGATCCAAAAACAGCTAAGACTGTGCCCCATTTTGTGATAGGCTCTCCTGTATGATTTGCCAACCAGCTTAGGGGGACTGCAGAAGAGGAGATGTGTGGGCATTTTGAGCAATGGCATCATTGTTGAAGCAAGTGCATGGAGTGCTAAGGTGACTGGTTTGAACAGAAGTAACAGTGGGCTGAAATGTACATTCTAGTTTGTGTGACCCCCATGTCAGACATACCTGTGCTGCCAAATGCCCATGGTAACTATTCCAGTGCCTTTAATATTCTACTAAGAAGCTTTGATAATTTTTAGGCCCATACTAGCTCTTTATTCAGAAACCTGCCACAAGATGGGAGGAGGAAGTATTATTAGGAAAATGGGGGAAAGGGACACCTGGGTGACTCAGTCGGTTAAGCATCTGCCTTCGGCTCAGGTCATGATCTCAGAGTCCTGAGATCAAGTCCTGCATCAGGCTTCTAGCTCAGTAGGGAGCCTGCTTCTCCCTCTGCCTGCCACTTCCCTTGCTTGTACTCTCTCTCTGTCAAAATTAATAAAATCTTTTTTAAAAAAAGAAGAAGAAGAAGGAGAAGAAGAAGAAGAATGGGGGAAAGATTTCTGGATAAGACAGTAGAAAGTTGGTAACCTGATCCACTCTTGTCATGGGAAATACTTAGAAAAATACAATAACAAAAGACTACAAAATGCTACGAGGTTGGAGGTTGGCTGTGCGTGCCAACCAACCCTCCAGTTCAGGAGCCAAGAGGATTTTAAGGGCAATCACGTGCCCAGGGAGGACCCAAGAAGAAAACTGCTGCCCTTTCCATCCACAAGCCCAAAGTCAGAGAGACCTTTCCTTCTTAGAGATGATAAGCAAACAAACAAGAAGTAACAGGGACCTCTGAGGAGAGTTTGCAACACAAACTAGAGAGAGCCATGCTCTAGTATAAAAGTGTCCAGGGCTCTGCCTCAATTACACTATGTTAAGCTGGGAAAGAAAGAAGCCAGAGCTCAGAATTGTTGCTTTTGTTTTGTGTACTATATAAAAATGTAAAAACCAGTCTTCTTACTTTACACTCACACCTGGCTTGTTTTTGAGCAGCTCCCCAGCATTTCCCTGAACGGTCCAATTTAAAGACTTTTCAATTGCATAATTACACTCTTTTGGTAAATTACCATTCTGGTAAATTTTGAGCAAGGGCCCGCATGGAGGGAACAGAAGTACCCGGCACGCACTTCTGGGGAAAGTGCTGTTAGTGTAATGGGGATCTTTTCTAAAGTAAACATTCATTTTGGGAAATAGAAACATGCGCTCATGTGGCCATGACATAATTATCCAATGATTCAAAAAAGTCTTTAGCTGTCCTCTTCCGCCCACGCAACCACACGTGATGTACCGAGCAATCACCATGGTTCCATGACCCTGCCATCCTTCCTTGGGCTGAGCTCTAATGTCTCCTGCAAGTGACCCTGCCAAGAAAAGGGAGACATGCACGGACACTGTTGGGCGACCTGTCCAAGCACAATGGCCTGACCCGTCTAGCTGCCTCACCCGAACAGCTGAGCCTCTTAAAACATTTTTCCCTTGGTCCTTCAGATCACACTTAGCTGCGGAAGTGCTGAGCCTGGCTGCACCCTCCTGAAAAAGCGGTAATTCACAGACACCACCACTGGGAGTTTCAAATTTCACCTCCCCACAATCACCTCCGGATTACATTGTCCTCAGTGAAGAGCCCAAAGCCAACCCCTCTCTCTGCCAGGCCTGCAACTCCACCTGGGATGAGGGGCCCAGCTGTGCTCTTTTCTGCCACCCACGTCTTCAAAAGTAATAAAGCCTCAGCAATTAGAATTTAGCTGTCGGTTTTGCTGATGAGGCAGCAGGAAAATTAGAAACCATTTCCCGGCCTATAGCTGTGTTGGACCCAACAAATGCTAACTGGAGCAAAAAGTTGTGGCTGTGCACGTGAGTCAGCAGCCAGCAGCCAGCACCGAGGCTTCAGGAGCCGACGTGCTGACTGAGAAAGGGGCATTTTAAAAGTCATGTGGCTGCCCCTAACTCCTACTTTAAAGGAGGCTTCTCTGATAATTGAGGGTTGTTTGAAATCTGATCTCCTCTGTTAAAACAAAACAAACAACTTAGAAATGCATCAAGCAGATTCCCTAGAGACCAATATAACCCAGAAAATGTAATAATGCAAAGCCTAGGCAGCTGAGTTTTTATTTGTGCCTAGCTTCAGAAAGCCAAACCCCTAAGGGCTCTGAACCCAAGGTTCATTTATTCTTAATAAGCTCAGTTCCAGGGGCGCTGTCAGCCTCCAGCTAATGACACCACCACCAGCAGCTGGGGTAGCTGGATTCCAAAGAAGAGTGAGGATCTAATTGAGATAAGAAATATAAGCATGACTCATGCCAGCATTCGTTAGTGTCCAGACCCTACATCTTATGTTTTTAACAGCTTGTTCAGCATGAATTCTCCAGCATCCAAAGAGACAGCGCTGGGGACGGGGGCGGTAACAGGTCCTTCAGTCCCACGTCCACGGATCTAGTGCCACAGCTGTTGAGAAGCGGGTCCCAGCTCACAAAATACAGAGGGGGGCCTGTCCCACGTTACACTCCAAACCGGCTGCCTCCTGGTCATGAGAGTCTTCAAGCCAGCTGACGAGTCATGAACTCACATTTCATTCCCTTCCCAGGGATGTAAGTGTTTCCTTCCTGATGGATCCGAGGCTGCCAGAGCCTGTGTGCAGTGAAGGATCTGGGGCAACGACTTAGCTGTAACTCTGGTCAGCCTGGTCTTGTACAGCAACCATCCTAACACAGGCCTCACTCAAATCACCTTCCCTGGGCTGCCAGACTAAGTAACTCAAGTGATCCTCCCAGTCTCTTGGTCAGCCCTATCTGTAACAAAAGCAAAGCATTTCCAAAATTATGTCAGCAAAGGAACAGAGAGAAGTTAACTGGCCCACAAGGAAATGGTTCTTATTCTAGATGGGCCTGGGTTGTGTTTCCCTAAAGTAACATGAAGAGGGGTTTCGTAGCTGAGGATACAGCAAAACAGACAGAGGGATATTTTCAGCAGAAATAGCAGGATAGAAATGCTACATCTAGGAAGCTTCTCTGATCTCTGGTTCCCACCTGTGAGCAGCCTAGGACAAGTTTAGAGCTGTATGCTCCAGGAAGACATGGAGTTTTGCTTTTCACTGATCTCAGGATTCTATAGTCTGATTCAGATCTCCAGGTTGGACCTCTCCCTGGGCCCGGGTCTGCAGGACCACAGCCTATTCAACATCTCCTCTTAAACATTTCAAATGCATCTTGAATTCAACCCAGCCCAAGTGAGATTTGTGATATTCTCTCCAAACTACCTTCTCTTCCTATGACCTCTCCATGGGTGTCCCCATCATCACAGTCTCTTCAGGCAGAAACAAGGAGTTGCCTTTGACATAGCCCTCTCTATTACCAGCCCTCATATCCAATTGATCATGGATATGTTATTTCCGAAATGTCTCTCAAGTATGCCCCCCTCTCCATTCCTCCAGTCACTCTCTCTCTAGTCCAAGATATGTCTCTTCCAGTCCACTGCCAATGACTCACTCCTCTTTGGTCTTCCTACTTTTCCCCTTGCCCTCTACATGCAATTCTCCACTCATCATAATACAAATCTGCTATGTTACTCCCAGATTTATACCATCCAATTGCTTCCCATGAAATCCTTAGCGTGGCTTGTAAGACTTTCCACAGCCTGGCTCCCACCTACCTCACCAGCACCTCTTACTGCTCTCTAAGTACATCAAGTTTTCCTCAGTTCCTCTCGGGTGTCATGCTTACCTCCTAGGGCAGGAACCTCACACTTAGAGCTCACTCTCCCTGAAGTGCTCATCTCCCTCCCCTTCATGGTCACTTCTGCAGGGACTCCTCTCTGAGGTCCTGACCAGGGCAGTCCTGCTGCACACTCTCAGGAGCAACATGTACCTTCCTTTCAAAGCCCTACCACATTTAGTTGTCGTTGTTGTTTGTATGATTAGTGGTTTGATTAGTGTATGATTAGTTTGTATGATTGTTTGTATGATTAGTCTCTCTCTCTTCCAGTTTGCTGTAAGTCCATTTCTGCTCATTAAGGTGTCCCCTATACAATGATGCATAGCTGGCATTCAAAAATCTTTGAAGAAATTTATTAAATTAAGTGCCAAGAGGCTATAAAATAATGTCTACAGAATCTTGAAGGAAAAATGTTATGGCTCAAGAGATTGCTTTAAGTTTTAATTTTACTTGGAATGCTTCGCACACTCCTTGCTTTAAAAAAATTAAAATGTTACAGTTAACACTAACAGGTCTTTGACCACTAACTGCCCTGAACACCACACACACACACACACACACACACACACACAGACACGTGCATACATGTGCACACACACGCACACACACACTCAAAATACCCATTCCTTGCTTAACAGAGAGAATAGCTGTTGAAAATCCCATATGGAACCTTCTAGAATTCCTTTATACCTCTACATATATGCACATGTACCCAGAAGAATACTTCATACTGGTTTGTGAGAATGAGGCGATAGGTCCTCAAGAACTTTAAACATGGATAGGTTGTCATTTACTTGGGAAGACAACAAAACATTTCCAGATATACAAGCACTAAAAAATATATCACTCATATATCCTTGGAAAAAAAGCTTTTAGAAAATTATTTCATCTAAGGGAAAATAAAAATTGTGATAACAAAGGCCTCATGGGTCATCTCCACACAGTTTAGACTCTAGAATTCCATGTTTTCAGATGAGGTCTGTAGTCAGAGGAAAGCTTTCTTTACAATGTTTCAAATTCTTTAAAAAAAAACAATGTTTCAAATTATTTTTCCCTTTTTGCTTCTGCACCTTCCAGTGTGCCAGGAAACTGGGTCTTGAGCCATATTTCCCATTCCCCAGTGATTGCTAATTCTGTTTAATAACATCAAAACACAATAATAATGCTGTTCTAAGTCCTTGCTAATTATGATCAAACTCCATGTGGATAGGTTGCTGTCCCAGGAGAACTGCTAGAAAAAAATCTCTTTTTTCTTTTCTCCACAAAAGCATAGCTGTAGGAAGAACATATTGTTCATTTTATTGCCAAGGAAATTGAGATAAGATTAGCTACTTTAAAACTCATATAGCTTTTTTAAGTGGTAAAGGATAACAAGCCAGATGCTCTCTGTTATTTCACTTTATTTTTTATCATTTTCATCTAGTATCTGTGGAGGTATCTGTGTTATTGGCGCTTAAAAATCAATATACAAATGAGCTATGTTTTTTAAATATATATATATATAAATACATCAAAATATTAACAACTGCTATATCTGAATTTAATTATTCATTTAAATAAATAATTCATTGAGACCCTAATGTATGACAGATACGAAGGATGAAGCAATAGACAAAGCAAACAAGGGCTAGTCATATTTTGGCTGCCTCATCTATATTTTATACTTTATAATAACTTATACTTTCTACAAGTTTGAACATTTCTCATACTTCTAGGGTCATTACCATTAAGCTATTAGTAATATTCTTTTATAATATTCTTAAACTTGTCTGCTTCAGTTTTGGCCCTGTTTCATTCTTGATATTATTACTTTGTGGCTTTTGCCTTTTTTTCTTAAGTAATCCCACCAGAGATTTATCCATTTCTTAAAGTGTTCCAAAGAGAAACTTTCAGTTTTATGGATCACTCTAGCATTACTTTTTTTCCCTAGATCAATCATCTCTGGGTTTTGTTTTTGTTTTCTCTCTTCTATGTTTTTAGAAGTTATTCTATTCTTTTTAACTTCATAATTTGGATGCTAAGCTTATTTATTTCCAGCCTTCTTTTCTAATATGAGCATAGTAGGCCATATTTCCTGCGAAGTACCACACACACTTGACCATAAATCTCCCTCTGAGTACCACTAACTACCACACATTTTAATATGTCGTCATTCTTTGCTGTTCAGTTCTAAATGCAAAAGAATCCTGTAAGTAATACCTACAATCTCTACATTGCTAGCGGTTTACAACAGCCGCAGTCTGTCACAGTCGATGCCTGATCCACGTTTTCCAGTAATTCCCAAACAAGAGGTCAAAGAGTACCAATTAACATTAACAGCATTATGACTAAGTACTGATCTGAGCATAAACTCTGTCTTTGAGAACTGAATACAAAGACTGGCCAAACAGGCTGAGACCACATGGTAATCATTCTGTGTGAAGGTGTCAATCCATTAATTTGGTAAACAACCTAATCTTACTTTCTCTCATCCCATATAAAACTTCTTCCCCAAGTATCCTTGGGAAGTCATCGTTCTGACTATCTCACGTAGGCATCTATACACCTGTTTATGTGTACAAGTCTTTAATAACCATTTAGCTAGTACTCAATCCAGTTTCTGCTTTTTGCTTATTTTTCAATATTTTTTAATTCCCATTATTACTGACATATGGATTATTTAGAAGTGTCAAAGCTGACAAATGTGGGTTTTCATACTTTTTTTGTTTGTTTGTTTTTAATTTCTAATGTGTTAGCTTTGCAGTCATTATAAATGATCTGCATAATACCAGGTCTTTAAAATATGTAGATCTGCTTAATTATTTAGAATCAATTTTTATAAAAGTCCATGAAAACTAATACAACTATATCTTCCCCAATTGTTGGGTGAAGGGCTCTATATGCCCATTAAAACAGCCTAGCTATTTGTCTTGTTCAAATACTCTACGTTCTTATTGATATCTTCTTTTATCTGCTTGATCAATTATTGAGAGATGTATATTAAAACTCTCACTTTGATTGTAGCTTTGTCTATTCCTCCTTGAAGTTTCAGCAACTAAAAACTATGTAATTAGGTTTATCCAAGATTAAAATTGTTATATCTTCCTGGTGAATTGAAACTTTAATATTTAGACACCTTCTTTATCTCCAGTAAGCTTTTTGTCTCAAAGCCTATTTATCTGACAATAATATACATAGCTATGCCGACTTTCTTTTGGTGACTATTCGTATAATTTTTTCTCGTTCCTTTATTCTCAACCCTTGTACGTTCTTATGTTTTAGGCATGTTTCAGGAAAGGCCATTGGATGGATTTTTTTAATTCAGTGTGACAAGCTTTGTCTTTTAACCAAAGAGTTCAATTTTTTAAAAGTTAACTGTGATCACCAAAAAATTTAGATTCATTTCCAACATCTTATTTTGTACTTTCTCTTTCTTCTTCTTCTGGTTTTCTTCTCTTTGATGAAATTTTACCCCATTTCCATTTCATTTTTCCCCTCTACTAGTTTGGAAGTTGTACCTTTTATTCGATTCCTTTAGTGCTGACCCTGGACATATTAATTACATATGCATTTTAACATAAAGTCTACAATTAATTGATCTTTAATCCTTTTTCTTGGCAATACTCGAATATCACATTAATTCCTCCCTCCCTCCTCTCTCTCTCATATGCACTCACAGTGAATTAATGAATCATGTGCAATTCTTAAACAGAATTCAAGTTTTCTTTTGCTATTTCAGCTTCTCAAATTAGACATTATTGTTATTCCTTTACAAATGTTTGTTTGTATTTATACATGTGCTTACGATTTTATCTACTCATCTTTCCTTCTTGAATCTCAAACCTTCCTTGCAGAACAATTTTATTTTTATTTGAAGCATATCGTTTAGGAATTCTTTCGTGATAATCTACGGGCAGTAAATCCTTCCAGTTTCAGTTTGTCAAAAAATGACTTTATTTACCTTCATTATTGAAAATCGTTTCACTCAGCACACAATATGAGATTGCTTGTTATTTTCTCTCGGCCCCTCAAAGATCCTCCACTGACCTCTGGATTCTACTATTGCTGTTGAAAGTCAGTTGTACCTGCTTTGTGGGTATTTTTTCTCTCACTGCTTTTAAGATCTTTTCTTTGACTACTGTGTTCTGCCCTTCTCCATGTCAGTTGCACGTAAGTGAAGACACAGTGATATATGGGAGTGTGGGTTTCTTTCAATTATTATGCCTGGGGTTCTTTGAGTGTAGTGACTCTGGGACTGGTTATCTTCTATTCATTTTGAAATATTTTCTTCTTTCACACCTTCTAATTTTCTCAGTGAAAGATTAGACATTTATTAGAACTCCTCTTCCTATTTATCCATCTCCCTTAACTTCTCTTTTATATTTGCCATCTTCATGTCTCCCTGCAATGAATTCTGGGAAATTTATTTAGATCTGTCTTTCAGCTTACTAAACGTCAACTCAACTGTGTGAGTCTGCTATTTAACCAATACATTAGTTTTCTAATATTCATCATTTTATTTGTCAGGCAAAGCACTGCCTTGATACCAAAGCCAAATAAGAACACTACAAGAAAGGAAAACTACTGACCAATATCCCTGATCAATATAGATGCAAAAATCCTCAACAATATACTAGTAAACCAAATATATTAGTACGTTAGAAAATCATGCACTGTGATCAAGTAGGATTCATCCTACTTGAGATTCAAGGATGGTTCAAAATATGCAAATCAATAAGTGTGATATAATACACTTATTATAGAATAGAATGAAAAATAAAAATCATGTGATCATCTCAATAGATACAGAAAAAGGATTTGACAAAATTCAGTACCAATTCATGATAAAAAAATTTTTAAAAAAACACCTCTTGGGGCGCCTGGGTGGCTCAGTCATTAAGCGTCTGCCTTCAGCTCAGGGCATCGAGCCCCACATCAGGCTCCCTGCTCTGCTGGGAAGCCTGCTTCTTCCTCTCCCACTCCCCCTGCTTGTGTTCCCTCTCTCGATGGCTCTCTCTCTGTCAAATAAATAAATAAAATCTTTAAAAAAAAAAACCTCTCAACAAATTGGGTATAGAAGGAACATACCTCAACATAACAAAGTCCATATAAAACAAGCTCACACCTAACGGCATACTCAGAACAAGACAAGGATGATTACTCTCACCATTCCCATTCAGCATAGTACTGGACTTCTATCTAGACCAACGAGCAAGAAAAAGAAATAAAAGGCGTTCAAACTGGAAGGGAAGAAGTAAAATTCTGTTTGAAAATTATATATTGTATCTAGAAAAATTATATATTGTATCTAAAAACTCTACCAGAAACTGTTGGAACTAAAAAGCAAATTCAACAAAGTTGCAGTATATGAAATCAACATAAAAAAATCAGTTGTGTCTCCATACTAATGACAAGCTACCTGAAAAAGAAATAAAGAAAGCTATCTTATTTATAATAGACTCAAAAACAATAAAATACTTAGGAATAAATCAATATACTGAAAATTATAAGACACTGATGAAAGAAATTGAAGAAGATACAAATAAATGGAAAGATATGCTGTGTTCATGTATCAGAAGAATTAATATTGTTAAAATGTGCATACTACTCAAAGCCATGTATTAATTCAATGCAATCCCTGTCAAAATTCCAATATTTTTTACATAAATAGGAAAAACAGTCTGAAAATTTGTATAGAACCACAAAAGACCAAAAGCCAAAGCTATCTTGAGAAAGAACAAAACTATAGGCATCACATTTCCTGATTTCAAACTATATAAAGTTTTACTTTGTACTATAAAGTTTACTATATAATCAAATTAGTATTATACTGGCATAAAAAAAGACAGATTGACCAGTGGATTAGAATCAATAGCCCAGAGATAAACCCACACACATACGGTCAACCAATATTTGACAAGGGAGCTAAGAATACTCAATGGGGAAAAGATAGTCTCTTCAATAAATAGTGTTGGGAAAGCTGGATAGTCACATGCAAAAGAATGAAACTGGATCCCTATTTTACATCACTCACAAAAATTAACTTGAAATGGATCAAAGACTTAAATGTAAGACCTGAAATTATGAAACTTCTAGAAGAAAACATAGGGACAAAGGGAGCAAGTTACTTAACATCAGTCTTGGCAATGATTTTTTGGATATGACACCACAAGAAGCACAAGTTATAAAAGTAAAAATCAACAAGTGGGACGACATCTAACTAAAATGCTTCTGCACAGCAAAATAAATGATCAATAAAATGAGAAGACAACCTACAGAATGGGAGAAAATATTTACAACTCATATATCTGATAAGTGGTTAATATCCAAAATTTATAAGGAACTCAAGCAACTCAATAGCAAGCAAGCAAGAAAGAGGGGGAGGGAGGGAGGGAGGGAAGGAAGGAAGGAAGGAAGGAAGGAAGGAAGGAAGGAAGGAAGGGAGGGAGGGAAAAGGAAGGGAGAAAGAAAGAAAGAAAGAAAAGGAGGAAGAAAAGTAAGAAATAATACAATTTAAAATGGGCAAAGGACTATAATTAGACATTTCTCCAGAGATAATATTCGAATGGCCAATAGGCACATGAAAAGGTGCTCAACATCATTAATCATCAGAGAAATGTAAATCAAAGCCACCAATGAGGTATCACTTTACACCTAATAGAATTATTATCAAAAAGATAAGAGATGACAAGGGCTGGTGGACAGAGTACCCTTTGCATTGTTGCTAGTAATGTTATATGGTACAGTTATATGGAAAGCAGTATGAAGGTTCCTCAAAACTTAAAAATTAAAAGAACTACCACTGGGACGCCTGGGTGGTTCAGTCGGTGAAGCGTCTGCCTTCGGCTCAGGTCACAAGCCTGGGGTCCTAGGATCGAGTCCTGCACTGGGCTCCCTGCTCAGCGGGGAGTCTGCTTCTCCCTCTCCGTCTGTCTCTCCTCTGGCTTGTCCCCACCCCCACCTCTCAAATAAATAAATAAAATCTTTTAAAAAAATAAAAATAAAAGAACTACCATGTGATCCAGCAATCCCACTTCTGTGTCTATATGCAAAGGAAATGAAATCACCATCTTGAAGAGATAGTTGCACTCCCATGTGCACTGCAGCATTATTTATAGTAGTCAAGACATGGAAACAACCTAAATGTCAATGACCAATGAATGGATAAAGAACTCTGTGTGTGTGTGTGTGTGTGTGTGTGTGTGTGTGTGTGCGTGCGTGTGTGTGTGTGTGTATACAACAGAATGTTATTTAGCTATAAAAAAAGAAGGAAATCCTGCCATTTATAACAACATGGATAAATCTAGAGGTAATTATGCTAAGTAAGTCAGACAATGAAAGGGCGAATACTCTATGATCTCACTTACATGTGGAATCTAAAATAATAATTTTTAAAAACATCATAGAAACAGTAGATTTGTGGTTCCCAGGAATAGAGAGTTGAGGGGTGGGGAATAGGTGAAGGTACCAAAGGGTACAAACTTCCAATTGTAAGATAAGTAAGTTCTGGGGATCTAATAGACAGTATGATGATATCACAATACTGTATTGTATACTTGAAAGTTGCCAAGAGAATAAATCTAAAAAGCTCTCGCCCCTCCACACACATACAAATGCTATGTGAGGTGATGGACGTGTTAACTAACCTTATTGTGGTAATCATGTTGAAACTGACACATATATTCTATCATCACATTGTATATACCTTAAACTTACTTGATGTTACATTACAATTGTATCTCAATAAAGCCAGGAGGAAAAAGTACTCTCCGTGTTACCAGGGCTGGCTATAGGTTTATGATTTTTCCTGAACCATTCCACCATGGAGTTATATATATCTGAACATTGGAAGGGTCTGATTTATATATATTTACCTACTACCTATCTTTCTTTCTGCTCATCTGACTCCCTCCTCAGTTGCTCCCCCACCATTATCTGCCATCATCGGCTGATGCCCTTTGGTCTCTTCCTTAGACCTCCCTACCCCTACCCCCAGGCTCCGCACAGGGGAGTCTTATCTTCATATTAAACTTGCAGAGCCTAACACAGTGCCTGAACCATAGGAGACCTTCAGTAAATGTCTGGTGGACGGTAGAAGGGCCATCCCATGGTTTTTTGAACGCTGGCCTTCAGTGATACAACTGGAAGACTGTTTTCCCCTCATATACATACAAAAAATTCCCCAGTACAACTAGACCCAAAACCTCAAACTCCATCACTATTGGAACATGTTTAAAAAAAAAAAAAAAAAAGTCCTGTTGTTTCAGAACTTTATTAAAAATAAAGTGCAAGAAGGCCAGTAGTCCTGACAGGAGCAACAAATCAACTTGTTTTCACTCATGGATGCTTTATCTCTAGTGACTTAAACTAATTAGACAGACAACTGAGAGAATTTTGATCCTGGATTCAATTCACAACAGCCCAAACAAATGCTTGAGAGGTCAGATCCAGGTAGGGTAACAAGCAGGAGGGTACAGCCTCAGTACGGAGGCCCAGCATCTGCCTAGAAGGTTGTTTGAGGTTCAAACCACACAAAATGTGCAGAAATCTTGATGAACTAAAGAGCCATAAGCAAATCTTGGGGCTTCTTATTACTGTATAAAGAAAATGTTTGTGAACTGCTGGGAACACTGCCAACCGGTTCAGGATGCAGGCTGGGGCTGGCCCTGTTCAGCTATGGGTGGAGGAAAAGCAGGGTGTATTTGAGAGGCTTCAGACTTGGTACTGTCTACACTGCCTGGCTCCTGATTAGCAACGGACAGAAATAGACTTCTTGTGTAATTTACATCATGGGGAGTGATCAGGACAAATCCCACAAGTACTTTCAGGGATATTGAGTCAATGGGGTTGTTTCCTTCACCCTGGGGAGTTTCCTCTCAGAAACTTGAGCACCAAGCAGGTGAATCCCCAGCAATCCACCCACACAACCCCCTGCCCACCTTCTGCTTCCTTTTAAATACATCTTAAGGAGCAATCAGCCCTTCAGCGTACAAGGACAGCTCTGCACTGAAATGCTTAACTAGCACACCGGGGTAAGGACACGTGAGGCACAAAATCTGCTTCCCTGAGTAGACTTACTCTGGGAATTCTCCTCTTGGCTTCACACTCTCCCACCCTTACAGCTCTTAGTTAATTTTTAGGACAAAAACAAAACATGATTCCTTAATATCCAATGCTTTATTTGTTCAACCTGAATATAGGGGTTTAGCATAGATTGAGGGAATTAAACAAAGCGGCTTGCATTGGTAGTCATCCGTTCAATGAATCCCAATTTGAGTTCAAAAACAGTGGGAGGGAAGGACCATAAGGGCAAACAGAACAAGAGGTCCAACTCTCCAAATAATTGGTCTTTGCTCAGAGACATGTATCCAGGAGATTCTAAACAAGAATTTTAAATATTGGACACTGAAAAATTTGTAAAGGTCCTTTTCCCCTTGTCTGCAAAAATCACATCCCCGCTTTCCATAGCCTCTCCCCAAAGGACCAGAACAGACCACTCATATTTTAGTGGAAGAAGGAGCCGCCCAAAAAGAGAAGTTAACAAGATATATATGGAGATAAAAGATGGCAGTTTGGTGAGGATGACAGCTTTGTCACAGCCCAGGCTCCTTGCTCACACTGCATATGCTTCCACAGGCTTGTCCTTGTCCTCCAGCTGAACCCCCATCGCTGACGTTGTGATAACTCAACCAAAGAAAACCCAAGAACTTTCCTTTGCCTTTCAAATGCCTCCATGGCCCGATCTGGTATCTATTTTTCTAGCCACCTCTCCCACGGACTCAGCAACCAGACCACCTGATGCAGAATCATGCCTCAGCCATTTACCAGTGGGTGACCTTGGGCAGGTTCCTCAGGGTCTCTGTGCCTCAGGATAATATATTTCACAGGTGCTATCCTGACCTAGTTTTGAGATCATAGCTGCAAACTTCTCAATTCCCCTTTGCAGACAATTTGCTAAACCCACACCCCCCACTATTTTCCTTATGGTGCTCTAACACTCAGAGGATACAACATACATACCCAACTGACATGAGGCCCTGATGCCAACTCCCAAAAGATAGCCCCTTCTTCTTTGTGCTTGCAGAATCCACCAGAGGCCTGTGAGATCTAGCTGAGCTCACCCCTGCTGTCATACCCAAGCCACCTCCTACACCACCAGGTGGCCACTCCCTTCCCCCAGGTTAACCCCACCCCCACCCCCATGTGGCTCTGTGCGGCAGCCTTCTTCCTTTGGGAGCTGTAAATAATGAAGAGTTTTGCCTCTCATCTTTCTAGGGATCATTGTCTTATGTCCTGCCTTTATCAGAATCTAACAAATGTTAGGTTAAACATTTGTTCGTAAAACAGTCTCCTCATCTGTAAAATGAGTATAATTAGTATTATTGGTTTTAACTACCTCAGAGCAGTGTTAAGAGAATTAACAGATTTATTATTTGGAAAGAGGCTACACCAGTATTTGTGAAATAAAGAAAAGAAGCGGTCAGATCTAACCACAGGAGTTTGCCTGGACTTGGTATCCATATTCCATCTCTGTGACTTTGAACTGCTGCTTCCTACAACATTACTGTTTTCTCCCATCCATGCGTTGCCCAAAACTTTCCTATTCTTTAAGTCCCGGTTTAAATGCCGTATCTTTTGTGTCAACTGGGTTGTGCTCCTCTTGCTCTGAACAGTTTCCTCTCTGAAACCTGAGCACTAAACAGGGGTGAGTCTCCAGTAATCCACTCCCTACCTTCCTTTTAAAGATATCCTAAGAAGCAACTGCACCAACAAGAATGAACCTTGATTCCCCCAACCAAAGTAACCTTCCTCCGTTTAACTCTCGCAGCACCGAGTTCCTAGTCGCATAAAATCACAGACTTCTGAAGCAGGAAGAAAGCCAAGTGTTAACACATGTCAAGTAGAAGCTTGGTCTACAGCATTTCCAGCACATGGCCTTCCGGGCTCTGCGCAAGAATGGCAGGCATTTGAGTCTGACCGTTTGTAGCTCTGCCTGTGGAGAAGCGCTGGCTTTCCAGAACGTCACCTGATCCCCTCTGAAACTTCAGAAGCTCTAACGCTCTTCTCTTCTCCTTTCCCAGATCCTGGTTCTACCTTCACTCCATAAGGTTCTAGAGTACAGGCTGCAAAACTGCAACTCACAGGGCTAAATCTATGAGGTTTTTTTATCCTATGTAGAGATTTTCTTCTTCATAGTATTTTCGATTTGTAAATTTAATTGCCAACATTCAAAAACAGAGATTTCACATAAATCTCTGGATTTCTGCCTCCTCTTTAAAAACTGAAAGATTTAGTTATGTGGAGCCCGCAATTCCCGAGGTAATAATCAGCTGGGGCTGAACAGGGGCTGCCTCTACAAAGGGCCATGTGCCCTCCACAGTTCTTGCTTGACCTAGGGCACTTCAGGTGGGTTATGTCACCTGAACGTTTCCTTTGGAAATTTGAGTTTGAAACTTTTTTGCATGTAGCTGTACAATTTTCCCAGCACCATTTATTAAAAAGACTGTCTTTTCTTCATTGTAAATTTCTGCCTCCTTTGTCATAGATTGGTTGACCATATAAGTGTGGGGTTTTTCAGATCTATTCCATTGATCTATGTGTCTATTTTTTGTGCCAGTACCATAATGTTCTTATTACTATATATTATTACTATAAGCATTATACTCTATGATTACTTGGAAGTGTAGGTAGAAATCTGGAATTCTTATAACTCCAGCTTTGTTCTTCTTTCTCAAGCTTGCTTTGGCTATTTGGGGTCTTTTGTGGTTCCATACAAATTTTAGGGTTATCTGTTCTAGTTCTGTAAGAAATGTTGATATTTTGATAAGGATTATATTGAATCTGTAGATTGCTTTGGTTGCCAGAAGGGAAGGGGTGTGGGTGATGGGTGAAATAGGTGAAGGCGATTAAGAGGTACAAACTTCCAGTTACAAAAGAAATAAATTACAGGGATAAAAAGTACCAAATAGAGAATAGAGTCAATAATATCGAGTAACTTCGTATGGTGACAAATGGTAACTACATACATCATGGTGAGCGTTACGTAATGTATAGAATTGTTGAATCACTATGTTGTATACCTGAAGTTAAAATAACATTATATGTCAACTATACTACAATTTTTTAAAAAAAGAAAGAAAGAAATGCTTGACCTTGAGAGTCTGGCTAGTATACACCACATCTACCTGTACCCTCAAAAACAAAATATTACATGTGTGATAAAAGCATGTTTCTTCTTCCTTTGATGCTAAAAACTTGCCATTCAAAATGGAAAAAACTGCAGGGACACGTTGAAATCTTCAAGTTGTAGAAATTGGGGATAATGTTTTGACGGAGCCATAAGGAAGGACCCAGAAATACTCAAGCCCTGCCCAGGTGGTCATCCTAAACCCTTCCTCCTGCCCTGTCCAGCCCCTCCTGAGGGAGCTCCTCACAACCACACAGTGTTAAGTGAAAAAATAGGACAATGGGATTAGAGATATAGGTTGGATGGGAATTGTAATAAAAATCTCATCCTCATATTGTCTTCTATCTGGGTTACAATTAAACAAATATAATGAATTTTCTGCTTTAGCCAGACAGACTTGCAGATTTAGTTTTCTGGAACAGACTCTAATTGCATTAGAAAGAAAGATGGGGATGTAATTTGGAGGATAGTAAAAAAAAAAAAAAAAAAAAAAAGATTTGCACTCAAGGGGAAAAACAAACTATTCACAAACTTAAAATGGGGGTTGGGGGAAACTGGTGACTTCACAAGTCACCAGAGCAAAGCAGCTGACAGCATGACCTCTAGAATCAGATAAGGCACAAAAGAATCACCGTCTGGGTCGGACACAACTCAGATAATCCATCGCTAGAAATTCCACCTACAGATATGGGTGCAAATCCCGAGGTCCTGACTTACCCACTTTGAGGATTTGAGCATATAACTTCTCTGAGCCCAATTTCTTCACTATATAATATTACCTACCTGATAAGGCAGTTGTGAAGGTCAAATGAGGAAAGCACTCACACACTAGATCTGGCCATTTGTGCTCAATAAAAATTGGCTAGTAATTACAATTATTACTGCTGGTGTTATCAGGAACTGCAGCACCGTTTGGATCAAGGGGAATTGCTTTTCACTTACCTTACAATTTAAAGCCTTATTTTCATCTACTCTCTGCTTCAACAAGTCCACAATCATAACATCAGGATCTCTCTTTTTGTTCACTGCCTTTTCCCTAAACCAATCTGCTACATGGATATATTTACTCTTGATGGTCCAAGATCTTTGTTTCAGCCATGGGTCTGCTGAGCTTTTGCTTTTTTTTGTTTTTTGGGGTTTTTTTGAAAATAAAAGATGGAAGACGAAGACCGTAAATGCTTGGGGCTTTGAGGAATGGGAGGAGGGCCCTACAGTGTGTGGAGGACACCCACTCCAAGTTGGATTTCCACTGTGTGAGCATCTTTTCCAATGTGGTTTGAGAATGTCCTATATTAAACACCTTTGCTTTCTCAAAAAAAAAAAAAAAAAAAGGTCTTTTGAAGTTTTTTTAAGCTCTTTCAATCTATCTCTCTAAGGACTTATGAAAAACAGCATAGGATGTTCTAGTCTGGCTTCAAAATACAGACCTTTTGAGGCCAGCTATAAAACACCGCTACTCCTTAATGAAATGCTTGCACTGCATTTTAATGTCTGTCTTGTTAAACATACCGTCTTAAAAAGAATATCCTTGCTCTTCAGTTGGGTTCTGTTGGTATAGTTCACTGAGAATAGAATCCAGGAGCTGGAAATCATCCTGGAGACTGCAGATTTAACAACTTTTAAAAGTAAGACCCAGTGAGGTCATGGAAAGGAAGATCCACACCTCTCATCAGAGGCAAAGCCTAGCACCAAATTTCCTCATTTGAGGTTCAAGGCTCTTTTCATCCACATTCAGATAGAGAATGGCCAGGATGTCCCATTCTCCCCAAACACCCATTTACTCCCAGTTTGCTTATGGCTCCTTGGAGGCAGCCCTTGGCCGTAACTGTCCGCCAAAGCTGTGTGGTGACTTCAAGCAACAACTCCTCTTTTTCCCTTTGTTACAGGGGCACAGGCATTTCCAGAGAGCCAACAGTTCTCCAGTCCCACATTATTCATCAAGATGTAAATGGACAATTTGTATTGTGACCCCCACCAGGAAGGTTAAAAGACCTGATGGTCTATTTTCCTCTTCTGTGGTCTCTTCAGGGTGTTAATCAGCAGACAGCCTTTGAACTGCAATGGTTTGGACCCCCCGCAGGCCTCTGCCACCAGCTGTGGCTATAGATGTTTTGAAGTAAAGAAAACTACCTGATTTTGCATCTAAAAAGCAGGAATCCACAGAAATAGGGAGCCTGTTTGCTGAGGAAACTGTCCTCCTGATGGCATTCGGAGAGGAAACAGAGAAGCCTTCCCACTGAGAGCAGGAAGGGGAAAAAAAGGATGGGGGGGGGGGAACATACTGAGAAATTGATACTAAGATAAGAAAAGGCACAAGAGAAAAAAAGGAAGAAAAGAGACACATTAAAAACAGGAGGAAATGAGGGGTGCCTGGGTGACTCAGTCCGTTAAGCCTCTGCCTTGGCTCAGGTCATGATCTCAGGGTACTGGGATCAAGCCCCGCCTTGGGCTCTCCGCTCAGCAGGGAGTCTGCTTCTCCCTCTCTCTCTCCCTCTGTGCTCACTCTCTCTCGCTATCTCTCAAATACATAAAAATCTTTAATAAAAAAAAAAAGGAGGAAATGAGAAAGCTGAAAAGTAGAATGGGGAGCCAGTGAGGCTCACATGGCAGAAAGAGCATCCAGGACGGAGATGACAGCTTTTCCGTACAATCACCCAGCAGTAACATCATGGGTCTGAAGTACAGCAGAATGTATCACCTCAAAACATGCCACCTTGGCAGAAAGATTATCCTGAGTGAAGCTGATGAGGGAACAGAAGGCAAGCTGAGGACAAAGCAGAAGCTGACACCCCACAGCCCCGCCCCATGAGATATATGCTACATTCCTCATGTACTCCTGGCTGCCCTAAAGCTAAGGAAAGGAAAAACAAATAGTTAACTTGTAGAGCTCACAATCCTGCAAGACCTGAGTCTCCCTCAGTTTACAAATGTCTTAGCAATTTACAAGAACAAAGCATTTCTATCGATGGCTTAGCTTCCAGAAGGAAATGTAGATACAATTAAATGTCCTTATAACCTGCAGCCCATTGACAGATACTTGAAGCGGGAAGAGTGTAATGTTCCTCCAGGAAGTTCCCAGCTATCTTCATGTTAATGCTTTGCTAGAGGGACAAAGACAAGGCCTCCGGTATCCTGTGAGACTTCTTTAACATATGAAAGTACTTGCTCGAAACCTCCCTTTTTACTTACCTCCCCCAACCCCATGGTATATAATCAACCACAGCAGCTCTTTTGCCCATGGGTCCTGTCCATGAGCTTTAAATAAACCACCATTTTGCACCAAAGATTTCTCAAGAATTCTTTCTTGGTCATCGGCTGCAGACTCTCCCACTGAACCTCACCTATATTCCAAAACCACATCAAAGCCAATTGAGAAGGAAAAGATACAAGAAAAGCTCTCTGCCTTCCCTTGATTTGTCTAAAAGCAGGATACGTATTTGTAAAAGCGTCCCCCCTCCACTATCAAGAAGGACAGAAGCTGGTCACCAGAGAGAACTCTGTGCCCTTACCAGCCCACCCATGGCACCAGGGGAGCCGACATAACAAACTTGACTAGCTAGCCCTTATCTTCCATTAGTTTCCTCATACATTTACCGTCCCATAATGTGTCACCCTAAAAACTCAAGGTCCTTTCTTCTCCTTGTCACTTCTCAAAATACGTTGTTCTTGTGTTAGGATGCCTTATAAGCCCAAATTCTAAGGGCACCTTTGAGTTACTCATTGCTAAGTGTTCGCATGTGTATTGGGATCAATGCAGATGCCAATAAACTTCTGTTTTTCTCATGTTAGCTATCTTTTGTCATTCTAATTTACAAAGCCCTAGCCAATGAACCTAAAATGGTGCTATAGACTGAAAGTTTGTGTCCCCACAAAATTCCTATGTTGAAACCTAGCCCCCAGTGCATTGGTATTAGGAGGTGGAGGCCTTTGGGTGGTGATTAGGACATGACGGTGGAGCCCTCATCTAGACTTCCATGGTTTGACAGTTCTTACCACTTGCCCAAGCAAGGAGGGATACATGGTGCAACACATGTAGGTTTCGTTCTAGGTATCTAAATAATAACACTCAGTAAATCAGAGTTCAAATCCCACCCAAATGTCAAAGGTCATTTGAGACATTTTGGGGGGACACGAGGCTGATACTACTAAAGCCTGTTCCCTAAGAACAGCCAACCAGGAGTACCCTGACCCACTCACAGGAAGCAGCAACAAGGATTACAGAATAAAATTTGGATGTAGAAGACTGAAGTGACACACATCAATGGGATTGAGTTGCTCTGTTTCCAGAGTGGAAGGCAAAGTACTCCAGGTGACAGGTAAGGCTTTCCAGAGCATTACCCAGGAGTGTATGGCTCACACATCTGGGCCTGGCGTTTCCCTATCAAAAAGAATAGAAAATCTAAGAGAAAAAGCACAAAAGCATAACCCTCCTGGATCAAACACTTCAAATATTCCATTGTTACAAATTCTACCTATATCACAAATGCCTCTAGCTGTCAGATTTTCAGATTCAATTTTATTCCCAGAAGAAGAAGAAGAAGAAGAAGAAGAAGAAGAAGAAGAAGAAGAAGAAGAAGAAGGGGAAGGGGAAGAGGGAGGGGAAGGGGAAGGGGAAGGAGAAGGAGAAGGAGAAGGAGGAGGAGGAGGAGGAGGAGGAGGAGGAGGAGGAGGAGGAGGAGGAGAAGGAGAAATTCCTTCCATGTATGAACTCAACTTCTTGGATTTTTCTCTCCAAACAATTCTGCAAGCCTGGGGAATTTTCTGAACTTGGAGCTTTGGGTCATAATCCTCCAGTAGCAGATAGGGTTTTTATATTTAAGCTTAATATTTTGTAGCCTTGCTATCACACTTGTAATTAGCTGCATATACCTAATCTAAATGTCTTTAAAATCTTAAAGTTTGTCTACAGTACTAAGTGAAGAAACTCTTGTTAAGATCCCCATATGAAACTCTTAATAAGGGATAAAGTATAGTATGGCAGATACAGACAGGCTGTCCCCAGTCCACTGGGTGACTCCTCCCGCTTGTCCTCCTCTGCTGCAGAATGCAGAATGCCAGAATACTCACCTTCCCAGGCTCCCTTACAGCTGGGGGTAACCATATAATCCCTCAGGTGCTTTTCCCTTCCCAAATATGAAGAGAAAATCTCGAAAGAGGAAGAACCAGGGCTCTTCCCCCTTCTTCCTACCTGAAAATTCAGAAAGAACTGCCTAGAGGCACAGCAGCCATCTGGAACCCATGGAGAGGAAACTAAGAGTGGAAAGCAGGAGGCAGGAGCCTGGGTCTAACGCCTCTATAAACCACTGTGCCAGCTTAGGACTGCTTATCTACACATTTCTTAGTACATGAGAAAAATAAATGCCTTACTGGTTTAAGTCACCGTAGGGTAAAGGAAAAAAAAACTGAAAGACTTTGAAATGGACCAATTATCTTCAAAGGAAAATTAGGCATTGTCAAGTGCTCCCTTCCGGGTTATCTGATTCTATGGGGTCTCTGCACATTTCAGTGTTGTTGAGCTATTTTACAGCTCTGTAAATTACACGGAACTGCCAGCAATGCAAATGATTTTTGTCCATAAACATGCAAATGAATCTTGTCTGGCAGAGGTGTGACGGATCTCCCACAGTTTTGCTCTACTAAGCAAATTCATTTTAGTATTCCTGATTGCCTGTATGTCTCTGCTCTTCGGAATTTCTTTTGAATTAGTTGTAATTTCTTACTAGTGTCCTCTTCAATTAATGGGTTAAATAAAATCATTGGCATGTGTTCTATATTGGTATTGAGGTCACACTTTTATGTTTTTAAAAAAGATACATCCTTTAATAAGGATTTTCTATGACTTGCAGTCTTACTAAAGCAATCTTAACTGATGCATATACTTTGCATGACCACATCCAAGTAAACGGGGACCTAGACAAGAGTCGAACCCCCCCCACCCCCCACCCCCACAGAAAAGCAGAGCAGGAGAAATCACTCATTCTAGCAGATTCTGATCAAACCGGTGTCACCTGGACTCACCACACATGGTCACTGTCCTATTCACCACCCCCCACCGCAGAGAATGAGCAGGAACAGTTGCTCAAAAAGAGTTGACTTGCCTTGCAAATTCCTGAGATATTTTAGCAGGAGAAGAAACTGGCTATCAGAAAGTCTGGAAGAGTCTGTGTGGTATTTTTACTTATCTTGTAGGTGTTAACTATGGAAGGTCTGATTTCCAGGTAAGCGTGTGCACTAGGAGAAGAACCATGACTCCTGCTCCATCCACCGTCTTTCTCTACCCACAGCCAAAGAGTCCACAAAGGAGGAGAAATGTTAATCAGGGTTCCGTCTCTCTGGTCTCTGGCATGGGGAAAAAATGTTCAAGTGCCCTTCTCTTTCTCCTCTGTATTATTTGTCTGGTCCTCTATGGCCCCAGAATGTGTCATATCTTTGCTTGATGGAAATGCCGTGAGGACTGGGGCATGTCTTCATGATGGATCTCATAAAGCATCCAGCACACCAGGGGCATTTCATTTGAATAAAGAGCATACTGGTAATTGGAATAAGAAATTAACATTTTTCTTTCTTCCAGAGATTTCTCAGCAACATCCCTGGAGATGCTCTAAGTTACATCCTAATAAGCATGGGGACATTTTGCATGAGACTATTAGACTATGTCATGTTCCATCTGACCTTCAGGAGGCTCTCTGGGAAATTAAATTCCACTGCCTGTGTTTAAAGATGTACTCTCTTGTGTATTAACATGTTAAAGGCTGGTGGCAGCCCAGAAAGCACATTCTAGAGACTTGGGTAAACAAGAGACCAGAGTTGGAAATGGAACCTTAACATTTGAAAGATCATATCCTAACAATGATACAGCTTAAGCCTAGGCATACTTGATCTCAAGGACAATCAAAAAACTCCCCTGGGGAAAAAAACAATGTTTAAAAACTGTCCTTCCCCAAAGATATGGATTCTAAAATAACCCTCTGCTGGCTGGATCTGAAGTATTTTCCTTGGAAAGTATATTAGGCATTTACGACGCTAGTATTTGAGTGATTGTTAACGGTCCAGGACAGGGCTTTGGAGTCAAACAGACCTGGGTTGCTGTCACACGAAACCAGATCCACAGGGAGCTGGACAGGATGGCTGGCACATAGGTGGTCATCATCGATGAGGCCAGCAGAAGTGTATCTGGCTTATATGACTTGACCTTTGGGGACTTGCAGCCTAGATTTAGCCCATGAGGTTAATCAGATGAAAGACAACCTTTTAAAGAGAGGCTCATAAGACAAAAGGCAGTGGAATTGATTAGAGAGAAATAAAATGAGGGTAGAGACTTTGCGTTATTTGCCCTGTGTCTGCAGTGCCCAGGCAGGGCCAGGCTCACAGAAAGACTTCCCTACACACTGTTAAATCCATTAAAGATCAAACAGCAAGAGGCCCAGCTCCCTCCCAGGACTCAGCGCTCCAGAGAAACAGGGGTTTCTGTTTCCTCTGTGTTGTCATTCCTGCCCTGTGAGCTCCAGTCCACTCTGGCACAAATCCTCTCCTGAGTCTTGTCACCATGCATGGACACATGGACACTGGTCCCTTCCTCTTTTAGTCCCTTAATGTTGCCAGTGCAGGCCATTGTGTGAAGCCCACTTGTTTCAACAGCAGATGAAGATCATAGTCAGGCAGACATCACCACTCCGCCAGCCTCTGGACCATTCCTGCCACAAGATACTCATTTTGACCAGCCCTTTTCCGAGCTCTGACATCCCATCAGGTGCCCAGGCTGGTTCTCCCATCTCTGCTCTCCCTGGAGAGACTCCCAGAGTTGGCTCCCACACTGACAGATTGGGGTGGCAGAGGTGGACGGTGGTGCTTGAGAATTCCGCCTGGACAAAGCAGCTAGACCCCTTTTGTCATAATATCCTTTCAAATCACACCAAAATATTGTCTTTCAGAATCAAAAAGGCTATTTGCCAGTTTCTTAAAATGATCATCCCCCCCTTTTTTTACCTCCCCTAGTACACTTTTACCCCACCCCAATGCCAGCTTGAAAGGCAAATACTTTCAATTCTTTCATTTTTTCCTGGTATTTACTTCCATATTTTTTAACATGATGTTTACCCTGCTATTTCTTGATTTATTAATTGTAGATATTATTAATTGACTTCTGTACCAGTCAGACTCCATAAACCAATGCCAGATAATCCAATAGAGGGAAATTTAATATAGGATATTAGTTAGAAAGTGTTAGAATTGTTGAAAGAGTAGAGATCAATAATTCCAGTTCCTGCCTCCCCCAGGGCTGGAGGGACAAGGAGAAGGAGGTGCTCCTTGGTCACCCAATGGGGGGGGGAGGGGGGGAGGAGGGGGAGAAGCACTGTGGCCACCTGGCAGATTATGTAAATATTATTCACTGTTAAGTCAATACTGTAATTACATTTTCTTTCTCATACTTTTTTTTGTTTTTCTTGAAATAATTGCAATTTTTGTGATTTGCTTAGTTTACTATATAACCAGTGCAAAGTGTTCCCAAACACTCAACAGCCTATGAAACCTCTCAATGCTCTCATCCACTTGGTCCAACACAGATGAAGGGGTTTGGAACATGCCACCCCAATATATGCTGCTTTGGCGTATTGATTATTTTGAGCCGAAGACACTTGAGAAACAGCAAATGTAGGAACAGTTCTCCCAATGCTCTGTATCTACCTAAAACCAGATCATAAAATTCCCCATAAAAAAGGTACCCGTCCTGTACCAGGAAGAGAACAATCCCATCATAAGAGTCTGGGAGTCGATGCCAGAATGGACCTACACAAATAGACCTACTAATGTGAGCCATTATCTCCCCCCATATATTTCCTAGTCCTTGTCTCACAATTCACTGCCCTGAACCCAAGCCCCCTTGTCTCGTCACATCCCCATAATTTATCACTCTTTACATAAAAAGGTAGATAAAGCTTTGTGGCCTAATGGCTTCTTTGGGTCTTCATTTATCTTTTAAAATCTGCCATGTGCACATAAAAATATTAAATAAATTTATATGTTTTTCTCCTATTACTCTGTCTTATGTCAGCTTCATTCTTAGGCCAGCCCCAGAACCTAAGGAGGCAGGAGGAAGCTTGCCTCCTCTACACAGACAAGTCATCAGTTCCGTGTACCTTCCCAGGAGACTCTTCCTCCCACTCCCTTGCTCCTGCCTGGGCCCAGGACACAGCTGCCACCCCAGTATCTGCCATCACTGTCCTCAACAGAGGACTCCATAGTTTCCTCTTTCTCAGCTTATTCTCTAATTGTACTAAAATATATCCCCCACAGAAGACAAAACTACCACTTTTGAGCCACAGCTGTCTGAAAATACCTTGATCCTATCCTTACACCAGATTAAATTCTAGGTTGAAAGTTGTTTCTCCCATAGTATTTTAAAGGCATCACTCCACTTTCTTGTAACCTTCATGGCTGCTTTTGAGAAGTTCAGTCCCATTCTGGTTTCTGATCCTTTGTATGTGACCTTTGTTTCTCTCTGGGCTCTCTTAGAATTTTTTCTTTATCTCCAGTGTTCTACAAACACATATTAATGTCCTCGGCCTGGGTCTTTTATATTCATTGTGTTGGTCAATCCAAGGATCTTTTGATTCCAGACCAGAAATCAGCAAACGTTTTCTGCAAGAATAAGACATTAAGTATTTTAGGCTTTGTGGGCCATATGGTCTCTGTCACATCTTCTCAACCCTATCGCTGTAGCAAAGCAGCCATGAACAACATGGAAACAAAGAAGTGTAGTTGTGCTCCAATAAAACTTTATTTACAAAACATGGCAGCAGGCCAAATTTGGTCCATGGACCATTGTTTGTCAACCACTGCTCTAGACTCTACTCACGGCCCTAAGTTCAGGGGCATTTTTTTGTGTTATTTCTTTAATAATATCCTCCCCTCCATCGTCTCTATTCTCCCTTTCTAGATCTTCTATTAATCTGGTGTTGCCTTTTTAGATTGATTCCCTAATGTTACTTTTTCTTTCTTATTGTCCACATCTGTCTTTTTGTTTTACTTTATGGGAGATTTATGGGAGAATATTTCTGTAACTCTATTTTTAATTTAGAAGACCTTTCTTGTTCTCTGATTCTTTTGTTGTTTTTGTTCTGATTGTTTTTCCTTCATTCCCTTTTTCAGAAAAGAGTAGCCTGCTTTTGTTTTGCAGGTGAAATATCTTTGTCTTCCTGAGAAAGAAGAGTTTACTTTTTAATTTTAATTTTGTTCTGCTCTGGGAAATATCTTTGTTTCCTCTGAGTGCCCCCCTCCCCAACATTTCCCCCATTACAAATGGGGGGGGAGCAGTCATTTCATTTCTCTATCTTTTATTGTTACCTGTTCTTTCATTGTTACCTGTTCTTACCTGTTCATTCATATTTAAAAGTAAGGTGGAAAAAAGTGATGGGAGAATAAAAGTCACCAAAAAGTGATAACTACCAAAATGTAGTTCCTTTTAGTTTATCAGACCAGGAAGGGAGGTTATATTCACCACAAACCCTGAACAACATGTTAAAAACCAGGGCACTTGGGTGGCTCAGTTGGTTAAGCATCTAACTCTTGATTTTGGCTGAAGTCGTGATCTCAGGGTTGTGAGATCAAGCCCCACTTCAGGCTCCACGCTCAGGGGGGAGTCTGCTTCTCTCATCCTCCCTCTGCCCCTCCCCCTGCTCACTTGCACTCTCTCTCAAATAAATGAATCTTTATAAAAAATGTAAAAACCAACTATCTGAAGGCACTGAAAGAGTGACCAAAAGTAGCCAGATATTGGAGAAGAGCTGACAAGCACTGGGTCATTCCTCATTCTGTTACAGCTTCTAGCCTGAATCCCATTCTATACCAAGCAGAGGGTGACAATTCTAATAGAAATCCCCAGGCTCTCCTGCTTAAAGAATCAGAGTCCTGGGCAGAAACACAGTAAGGGGCAATCTGGAAAGGAGAGACTCCGACACGGGAAGCCCCAAACTTCATGTATAAACTCCCACTCCATCTCTGGCCACATCCCGAACCCCAATGTGCAGGCAGAGTCTAAGCAGCTAGGCTAAGGCTGAAACATGGAACTGAGAATTCAGCTGCTGCCCACCGCCGGGGAGACAGAGTCTGCAGTTGAGTTTGGGCAAGTTCACTTCTTGGTAATTTTTTAAAAATAATTAATTAATTAGAAGCAACAAATACAAATAGTAGTGATGAGAAATTTGGAATGTCTGGGTCAGACTTATGAACTTCTAAGGTTTAAAGGGATCCTCAAACATCGGGAACTATAAGCGTGTCCTGTTCAGTTCCCTGTCCCCCGCAGAAGCAGCAGCCTCTTCCACAGTGGGGGTGGGGGTGGGGAGTAGGGGCTGGTGGTCAGCATTTGAAGGGCAGGGCTGGGGAGGTTGGCTGCAGGGCCCTCTCACTCAGAATGTTGACATGTCATTGACCCCCATATTCAACCTGTTGTGTTACCTCCTCCACCTGTGATGCATGATGTTCTTGAGAGCTGAGCCTCTCCAGCATCAATCTCTACAGGGAGAAGTTAGGAGTGTTGGAGGGGAAGGGTTTGGTTATCACCTCTCTGCGGAACTGAGGAGGGACCTGGGGCTCTAGCACAAACTAGACAGATTTTCAATCAATCCCTTGGCTCAGCCCATGTGTCAGGCTCCCTGCAGCCTGGCTGGGGCCATGGGCTTGCTTCTCCTCAGTGCTTCTCTGGGGGCACTGAAGCCATAGCTTTACCCTCTGTGGGGGGTCAGTCACCATTCTTTCATCTGCTCTCCATCCTCCAAGGATGGAGTTTCCCATAGTTTCCCACATTTCCTCTATCCTGCCCTTCATAACATGTTACTCTTCGGCAATCATTTTCGCGAGGCTTCAGGAGGAAGAAGAGCTGACTGCCTGGATTCGTCTGCCATGTTTCACTGGGAGGGACTATGATTTGGGAATATGCTCGGCACCCAGCACCTACAGTCACGGCATGGGACAGCCCAGGCCGGACCGCAGCGAGAGTGCTAAGCAGTCCAGCCATGGCTGCCCTGGAAAGGCTGGCACAAGGAGATCTGAATTTGTTTGGCTGTCCAGAGCTGTCCTTTATTTCTGTGTGAAGGAGGTAGGAACGGCGGCTAGGGTTTTCAGCTCTAAGGTGTCTGATCTGTAGGCAAAGGAAAAGGAAACACAACCCATTTCCCTGGCAGGTTGTCAATGGATTAAAGCCGAAGAGTGTCCTAATGTTCTAGCTGAACCTGTGCTCCTTTCCTGGAGTCCGCGTGATTTATCCTAGGGCCTCGCTCAGGTGACAGCTGCCTCTCTGTTCACCTGGGCGGAGCTTCTGGCTGCTTCCAGACTCCTTTTGAGGAAAGACAAAATAGCGTTTTTCACAAAACACGATGGGCTACCTTGGGTCCAAGTTTCTTTCCCAATTAAACTGCTAGAGAGGAAAGTCGGCAGCCTTCCTTCCATCTGTGTCTTTGGCGGTTTTCACATATCTGGAAATGGAGACAAACCTGCCTCACAGGTGTGTGAAGGCACAGAGATCTGCCAGGAACAGAGGCTGGCAACGCAGTCGGCAGCAACCCCAGACAGCGATACTAGGGTTGGCTGGAATTTACAGCTGGAGTGAACCATCGAGCTCACCCCTTATCCCCGGGGCCTAGCACAGTACGTGGCATGTATAGTACGAGCTCAATAAAAGTTTTTTGACTATGACAGTGAATAACAAAAGATTAAGTACCTGACCAAGTCCACATAGCCAGTCCCTGAGGGCAACTGAAAGCCAGGGCTGTCTGACTCCCACGCTCCACTCATATCTGACCAATCCCAAATCGAGTCTGCCTGGTTGAGCCTCCTCTCTGCGTCCTTAGCGAGACGACTGTGCAGAGTTTTTCTACAACTTGAGCAGCCTAGTGCAGCAAATCGATACTCTTGGATCAAGGGCTGCCACCTTCCATCTGCAGGAAGGCTGCCTTTCAACAGTAAAAGAAATCAATCCCTTCTGTAGTTACTTTAGCCAGCCCTCCAGGAGGATAAGGCAGCGTCCCCCGCCCAGAGTCCGGCACTTCATCCAGCAGAAGACAGGGAGGGCATCTGCCTGGAGGACTCAGGTGGGCCCTCCAGGGCACTTTCTGGAAGAAACAGAAACTGGGGGCCACTGAAGGATGGACAATCCTTCCAGACATGAGCTGTGCCCACTCCAGCCTCTGTGCCCACAACTCCATCGGGTGTCTTCCTGTCATGATCAACAAACCATCCTGCGGGTCCATGGTTTCCTGTGAGAGACATTTCTCATTTTGTCCTCACTTAGGAGCCAGAGAGAACCTTCCTTCCCTCAGCAACCCCATCTCTACTTTCCCTGACAAAAAACAAAAACCCCACCAGCCCCAAGCAACCCAAGCAGCCCTAGGAAGCTTCTGGAAGTGGGGAGAAAAGCATCGATCAGTAACATCCTTTCAAAAGAAAAGGTTGGAAATGGCTTCTCTTCAGCATCAAAAAAGATGAGTCTCTCTTGCCTCTCTCCTTCCTACTCTTTCTCCAGCTGGCAGGTCAGGTCTCTTTCTTCATTGTTAATTCTTCACAGCAGGGGGATTGTCCTTCTGCCATTCCAGGTGCCTGGAAAGCCTGACACTAATTTTGGGAACCCCAAATTCCCAAGGAGCAAAGGGATCATGCAATGCAGATATAAAATAGGATTTACAGGGGGAAAGTTTATAAGCAGAAAAGCAGCCGAATACATGTAAGCCCTGGACTTCTCACCATCACACAGCTTGTGCCAAGTACAGAGGGCCCACATGCTCCACACAGCATTCCCATCAAAGGGCCCATCCCTAGAACACTACGCATTTAGACGGGCGGGGAGCAGCTTTGTGTCTCATAGCACGAAGCTCCCTGGTGGCCTTGAAAGGGATGGGTCCTTGAAGCCCAGTGGCCTGTCCAGCTATTGAGCTTATTCATGCCTGCTGAGCCAGCACCTGCCAAGTTGCCAGGAAGGGGCGAGAAAGAGCTGCTGGGCCAGCCGGATTTGTCTCTCAAAACAGAGAGTAAACAAGACCGCAGAGACGCATTGCTCCTCTGGCTGGATACAGGCTGCAGGCGGTCCCAGTCTCCCAACAAAGGGCCACTCAAAAGATGAACGTGCTCTTCTCTTTCAAAATTGAGGGAGGCAGGGTCCCTCTCAGGTACTCCTGGAGAGTGAAGTCTTCAGCTTTCCTCCTGGACCATCTCCGTGCTCCTTCCCTGTTTTCAGCATCACCTCCCATCTGTGTCCCATCCCACCTCTTCCCTGGAAAGGGACTCAGTAAGGCATCAAAATCTTACAATTAGCTATAATACGTAACCTCTGTGTCCATTCTCATTTTGCATGCACAGTAATTATTTAATATATGCCTGGCAGATACCAAGCATTGCACTAAAGGAGGGGAGTCCCTAGCAAAATAGAACTTCAGTGTCACCCACATGTCTGCTCCCTGTGTGTCCCAAATTATCCAGGTCAACCCTCCCTTCAGTTCAAAAAATAAAATGAATTGAATGTCCCTCCCTCACTCCATTAAACTACAGGGTTTCTATGTGTATCTAGAAGGGCTCATATACTCATGGTCATCCCTCTATCTGGTTTCCCCTCCCCATTAAACTCTCACTTTCCTCTGAGAGCTTCCCTCTCCAAGCCACTCCTCCCTCGCTCCTCCTAGCCCCACTCTCAGAAGACGTTTGGCAATAGTTTCCCATTAGAACAAACTCCAAGAGATAGTCCATAGTTTTCTTTAGGACAAATTTCCCCCTCATTGAAGATTGCTCATTGATACAAATTGGCCATTGGGAATCACTGGGATGTAGAGTTTCATTGCCATGGTATTTGCTATATGGGATTGCACCCATGTTTGAAATTTTCCATTGGCTTCAAATTGAATTTCTTTCCCCTGACCTTCCAGAAAGTGAGATGCAATTGCCCCAAAACATCATCACAATTTTTAATGATGTGGAGCTATCCGCCTCCTTCCCCAAAAGAAACAATGTCTCTTCAGGTCCCAGGAAAATCTGGTGAAGACAGAAATATATCTGGCCCGTGCATTATTAGGAAAATGTACTGGCCTCGTGACGCACATTAGCATCTCAGAAATACCCAATACAACATCTCAAGCCTAACCCACAGTAGTAAATTTTGTCCCCAAATATATATGGATCAGATTCTTCCCCATATTACCCACATCATATCTTTGGTAATACCCACCTAGTTCATTTTCCTGACTTCCAAAACAACATTCTATAAAAACACAGTAGCTGTGTTATTAAAAAAAGATAGAAGGACAAATCTTCAGATGCCGTTTGTGCCTTGATTCAGTAGTGCTTGTCTTCAGGCATAGTATCTGATGTTGTTATTGAAAAGTTCTTGGTCTCTTATGAGAATCTGTTGCCTACAGGAGAGGTCCTCAGAATGCTCACGAGCATTCCCAATGTACTGGATACCAAGGTTATTGCTGTATGTCCTTCCCACCACACACACATGCACGCACACATACTTCCTCTCAAATAAACTGTCCAACAAATGCCAAGTTCTCATAAATCCTAAGAATCATAGTTCGGACAATCTACTACACTGCAGTCACAAAATGAGTCTGTAAAATTCTCTAAGTAACCTATATGGCAAGGTAGAAAGCCACTGGGGCAAGCAATTGCCTACCCCAAAAGCATTTATGCAAAGGAAATACAAGGAAAGAGAATTATAGGCCAAAGCATGTATGAAATGTCGACTAAATTTGCCTCTTAAGCTTGATACTTAGTATAATTTACCTCAATTAAATTTGAGCCTCTCACCTTTTAAGCCTCTACACCCCATGTCACCTAACTTGGGGACTGCCAACCACCCCTGAGTTCAGTCACCATCAAGAGCCTGGTCATAAGAATCCAGCTTGTGCCGGCTGAGAGTGTGTGAGAAACCAACCGCCAGTGAGAGAGTCTGCGTGCGTGGGGTGCCTTCAAATCCATTTCAATTGGGCAGCTGCTTATCAAGACTTTTCCCCAGAAACCGATTTAGCCTAATGATTGTGAGTAGCAATGACTTTTGCTTAATTAGTACAGTAATCAGTGCAAATTCCCCCTAAATGATAGAGACCCATTTGGCAGGTGCCAAGTGATATTTAACCAGGTGCTAAATAGGTGTGAAAGCCTCAGTTCTGGTCTTTCCCAGCTAGTTGCCAAATACATAAAGATGAAATGGGGTTCTAAGTATGGCTGGATGGATGAGTTCTTTAAAACTTCCCTCTAATTGCTGGTAAGAGCCACCCTATCCTCATCCCCTCCCTCAGTGAGTCTCTGTGAAGGCAGAGACAGCACCAGAAGCAAAATAGAGCAAAAGTCAAGTCAGTAACGCTTTAATGTCTCCGCCTCTGATTCCCAATTCCTCCCCTTTCCCGGCCCCCACTCAGCATTCCTTTCCTGGTCATATGTTCTAATTTCTGTGCTTAAAAGTGGAGCTGCTTTTGTGCACCACACAAGCCCAGGACTACTATCCCAGTCCTCACTGTAATCCATACTGATGGGAAGTGAAATTGTGCCCCGGACTGAAGGAGGGAGTGAAGATAAACATTAAAGAGAAAGGACATTCCACATACGGTCAGGTGTGCATGTGTAATTGACACAAAGCATATTCTCTTTATTATCAGGAAAAATAACTAACTTTTATTGAGTGCTAGACATGAGCCAGAAATGTCCGTGGGTTTCCTACTTGATGCTTTTCAATCAATACCCACTCTACCCCATGCTAAACCAACCCGTGCTTGGCATTTGACTGCTGGCTATTGGTCCATGGGTCGGCGTGTGTCCTAAGAGAGTCCAGACAGATGGAATAGAAGTGCATATATTCAACTACCGGGGAAGAGCTTTTTCTTCTACACTGGATGTGAGGAGAAAGCATGCTGCCCCAGCTGCTGTTGATGACCCTCTTGTCAACTCAAAAGGAGCCAGCCTGACAACAAAGCTGACAATCAGAAGAGGACAGAGACAAGAGAATTGAAGAAAACTTAAACTTGGCCCCAGTTACATTCTGCCTGAAGCCCTCTTTACCTCTGGACTTTTCCCTACGTGAGCAAATAAATTCCCACGTTGTTTAACCACATTTGAGCTGACTTTTCTGTTATTTGCTGCTGAAAGCATCCTAATTAAAACTACAGCACTCTGGGGAAGGAATTAAAACATCCATTTCATAGCTGAAGGACCTAAGTGCATTGGGGTTAAGTAACTTGGACAAGGAACTGGTTGAATCAGGGTTCAAACCCAGGGCTGCCTCGCATGTGGGTTGCCCAAGCAGTCTCCTCAGGAGTAAGAAGAGCCCAAGGATACCCTCAAGACTGGCACACCCCTATGATGGTTAATTTTACCTGTCAACTTGACAGGCTCAAGGGGTGCCCAGATACTTGGCTAAACTTCATTTCTGGGTGTGTCTGTGAGGTGCTCCAGATGAGATCAGCATTTGAATTGGGCTCCGTAAAGCAGATTGCCCTCCCCACTGTGGGTGGCATCATTCACCCTTGAGGGACTGAATAGAACAAAAGGCTGATGAAGGGAGAGGTCCTTCATCCCTTTCTGCCTGTCTGCTGTCTTTCACCCTCAGACTAAGATATACACCATCGGCTCCACTGGTTCTCAGGCTTTCAGATTCAAGCTGAGTCACACTACTGGCTTTTCGAAAATGTATCCCTAGGATGTATATATCCTGTTGGTTCTCTTTCTCTGGAGAACCTTGACTAATATAATCCTTTACAGTTATTATTTTTAAATAAGTAAATGATTTACTTGGAGCCAAGCTTGGAAAATCAGATGGGTGGTCAGACAAAGAAATGACATTCTTTTTTTTTTCTTTTTTTAAGATTTATTTATTTACCTGAGAGAGAGAGAATGCACGTGTGTGTGAGTGGGGGTGGGGTAGGGGGAGAGGCAGAAAGAGACAGAGAATCTCCAGTGGACTCCCCGCTGAACGCAAAGCCTGACACAGGGCTTGATCTCAGAACCCTGAGATCATGACCTGAGCCAAAATCCAGAGTTGGTTGCTTAACCGACTGAGCCACCCAGCAGCCCCTGGAAATGACATCCTTGAGTAAGGATAGGGGAGCTTTCCTGTGTGGCTGAAAGGAGTTCTGAAGGAAGAGTTTCCAATACCTTCAGTAAGGGCAGTATTGCCAGAACAACACAAACACCTCCCTTGGCAGCTACTTTGAAGGACCTGCTTCTTTAGATCCACATATTCTAGTGTGTTTAAGAAATCATGGAATCTGGGGCGCCTGGGGGGCTCAGTCGTTAAGCCTATGCCTTTGGCTCCAGGTCATGATCCCAGGGTCCTGGGATCAAGTCCCACATCAGGCTCCCTGCTTGGCGGGAAGCCTGCTTCTCCCTCTCCCACTCCCCCTGCTTGTGTTCCCTCTCTCACTCTCTCTCTGTCAAATAAATAAATAAAATCTTAAAAAAAAAAAAAAGAAAGAAAGAAAGAAATCATGGAGTCTTGATTATCATAAGCCTATCTCACCCACATTCAAGGCCCAAGCTTGAATCTCCGGAAACATCAAAGTCTTCCCTTTCTCTTCACCTCTACTCACACACAAAGTCTGGAACATTCTTATCCCTCATTATGTTTCTGGAATTCATCTTTTCCTTTCCACTTGCCTCCACTTTCACCACAAGCCCCTTTCTCATTTTTCTCCTCACGCAGCAATAACTATTCACTCTTAGCCTCTTGTAATAGTTGCCCTACCTCCAGATTCTACCGCTCTGACCTCCTCACCTCCCCAAACAACTTCCATTATTCAGGCCTCTAAAAAGACTCAGAAACCCGCATGGTAGCACTGTACAAAAAAATGCAGGTTTTGTCAGACAGATGTGGGGCCAAATCTTGGTTCTGCTGTTAATTAGCTGTGTGACTTTGCAGAGAAGTTACTTAGCCCTATTGAGTTTCAGTTTTCTCATCTTTAAAATGTAAGTAATAATATGTACCTTATTGGATTGCTTTGAAGAGTGGGGTGGGCAATGACTACTTACTGATTTAAAGAGTGATTAGGTAGATGGTACATGAAACATCAACTGCAGGACCAGGCAAATATTGGAGGCACCAGTCATCACTCCTATTGTACTTACCAAATGTAATTACCATACCAATATGGTGGCCGTCACCAGGGATCTAATTTCTTGGTTTGGCATTTAAGCTTTACCTGGATTCCTAGGCTTATGTTTCTGCCCTCTCTTACATCAACACTCCACTCCAATCATATTCTGTTCATTGTCTTCTAAATATAATTCATGCATCTCCAGCTCAAAATACTAGCTCCCTCTGCTACCTCTGCCTGGAGGATTCTTCCCATGCATCTCTACTTATCTAAGTGTTATCCCTCACTGAAGGTCTTTCATCATCCTATCTCCTCTCTACGTCACCTCCGACTGTACCAGACCAGAGCAATTTCTCCATCCACTGAGCTTTTTCTCCCTATCAAGCATCCACCACTTAGCTTAAGTGGGTCTTTCTGACTTGAGTACAAACTGCTTGAGGGTGTGGAGCTCAGCCTATACCTCTTGGATCCATGGTGCTGGTGCTTAGCAAACTTTCCAACACATAGCAGGAACTCAATAAACCTTAACCATTATCATTAACCATTTACAAATTAGTGAGGCCACAACAAATTTTTAAAAAATCATTATCTGACATTATCAAGTATGTATCAAGCAAAACTCTTCTATCCCAGATTTTTGAGGTTCTGGGTATGAGCATACATTTCCAAAGTTAGAATTATGATTCCACGAGCAGTTCATGCAAGTAGACCTTGACAGAACTGGTATCCATAGAAGCTGCTTTAGCCTTTACTTCTTCCAACTTCATATGTCTGAGTATATATAGAAAAATAGATAGATGGATGAATAGATACAGAAAGAGAGAGAGAGAATTTTTTTTTTTTTATAATTTGAGGTTTCAGTTATTCACGGGTGACAGCCCTGGAAACTTTGGATCAAGAACAGCAGAGCTAGCTTCTCTGTTTATTGATGATAAATCAGTATGGAGCAAAACTGCTGAGTTTCCACTCCGGGGAAAGGGCCACAGGAAAAATAAATTAATAAAGGTAAAAATACTTTGTCAACTGTAAGACACAGTCGTGGATGAGTATTACAACTGCCATCACCATTATTATTATCTCCTGATAATAATGAAATCACAGGGATTCTCTTAAGGGCAGGGGACAGTCTTATACTTCTTGGAATCTCCCCTAGACTCTAGCACTTCTTTCTTTATAGTGAGCAACTAGAAAAAACTTTAAAAGTTTTGCTTATTAATAACTCCCACAGAGAAAAAATATGAGAGCTTAGCTATGAGTGAATAAATGTCTGTGTGTTATAAATGACCCAAATTTCTCTAGAAATACCTGGAAGGGAACCCCACCTTCTGACAGCGTCATTAGCAAGCTGTGTGAATTCCTTGTCTCCATTCATGGAGCTCCCCACCGTGCGCAGGGATCTGTGATCTAGGACCAGCTGCTCCACCGAGCACAGATTTCTAATGAGAGATTCTGCAATGGGGAACCATAGCTGCCACTGCTTTTTACATTCCTAGGGACTGCTGATTTACACCCAGAAGGCTTGCCAAGGTCTTGGGGCATGTGGAAGGGAGCAGTGAGCTTTGTGCAGATACACTTTTTACATGTTGTTGACAGCCAGTGAGAGCAAAATATGCAAACACAGCTCCAGGCGACACAAAGCCTGCAAAAATTAAACTTATCTGGATAGAAAATACAAAATTAAACTTAATTTCACTCAGCTGCATACCATTGCATTTCAGGGGAAAAAAAAAAAGAGTTTGTTTGTTTGTTTGTTTGTTCATGCAAACCTCTCTTTCCCCAAACCAAAATTCTTCTAAATAACCAGATCCAAGATTTGGAGTCAGAAGTTCTGGATTTAAATCCCAGCTCTGCACCTTGCTTATTAGTTGCACGGTCATGAGGAAATCACTTAAATTCTAAGGATCTCAGCTCCTTCATTTATAATGAGAACAATGAGTCATTTTTTAAAAATTTAATTCTCACAGAGCACCTGTGAGAATTCTGTGCAATAATATTTATTGTCCAGGGTCAGGTCTCCCAGAAGTAGAGCCCAAGACAGGATTCACAGGCAGGTGATTCAGCACAAAGTGCTCCCAGGAGAAACAGGCCAGGCAGCGGGAAAAGCAGAACAGGAAGAGAAAAAAAGCAAGGTGGGCTGCAATTTCAGGCGAAGCTCCATTGACAGTTACCTCTGCCTGTCCCACAAGCAAACTCAGGAGCATGAATTATGCCTGAGTTTGTCCCATCGGGACCTTACACTCTGTGTGGGAGGAGAGGAACTCCAGGGGCTGGAGCAATCTTCCAGGAAGGGAAGCAGGGGCGGGCTGATGGGAGACAAAACCACACCAAAACTGGGAAAGGAGTGTATACACATACTTGCAGTAAAAAGGAGTCAGGAGGAGACCCCTGCCTGGCACACAGGAGGGCTAGATCTCAATCAGCCCGTGGCAAAAGGTACATCATCTATTTCACGTTACAAGATGGAAGATTCTATGCAGCTAAATATCTAGAAGCCTGAAGTATTTTCTGAACTCTTGGCCCTGCCCAAAAGCTATAGGTCCAATGCCCTGGAGAATCTCAAAGCAGCTTCTTAGGAAACGATCAATACCTCTTCCTCATTGCTAGTCAGGCTGTGAGTGAGAAATTGAGACAAGGTTGACGTTAAAATAATGAACAGGAAGCAATTCAGGGGAAGTGAACTCAATTCTCGAATCTTTGGAGATTTTTTGGCAGAAGATGGAAAGGGGCCAGGAAATGATTCCAACCTTGTTAACAGACAAACCCTCAGAGCTGACTCTTAGGACAAATTTCACAAATCCTCAGTAAAGATCTCTCTAGCCACACCCCTGAGGCCAAACCAGTCTCAACCAACATCTACAAAGGGCTCATCAGGCAGCCCCGCACGGACATCCCCTGATTGTCAGTGGCTTGTGTGGAGCATTTAACCTTTAAGGAACAGGAAGACCCCAAACTGCAAAACTGAAAGAAGTTTAGATGTAACTTTTGATTTCATCCGTCTCTGAAATCCAAATGCCCCCCAAGCCCTGGGGATCCTTGCATTTTATCTCCCATGAGGCACTAAATTTGGAGATTTAGCAAGCTGATGAAAATTTGACCCTTCCTGTGTGAATGAATGACTTTCCAAGCATATTAGTTGCTTCTTTCTCCAGGCAGAGAGGTGACAACACCAAAAACATTCAGTCTTCCTGTGGAAGAACAAAGAGGGAGAGCTGAAACAGAACCCTGAAACTCCACTTCCAGCCCCACAACATCATTCCAGTTAACAGGCATTTACTGAGCTGGGCTCCCTGTGACCTGCCCGGGTGGGGGGGGGGGGTGGCAAACAGAGCCAGGGGAGGTGGGTCCTGCATTCGCGCCCCTTGGACAGCTGCATTGCACAGGGCCTCCCTCCCCGGAGACCAAAGCGCAGAGGGGTGGTGGCCTGAGGGAGGAGTCCCGGGGCTGAGGCGGACAGTGAGGATGGAAAAAATCAGAGGCATTTTGAGTAGGGTCTGAAGCCAGCAGGCACAGCTGAGTGCAGGGTTTAGAAGCAGCAGAGGCAGCAAAGATTGCTGACAGCAAAACGATTTCTCTCAGCATTCTTACCTTGAACCTCTTACTCAGCACTCTTACCAGAGAAATATCTGCCTTTTGGGGAGCACTGGAGAAAGAGCTTCTGCGCTTTATTCCCTCCCCTCCTCTCACCCCCACAAGGCAGGAGAGGAGTCTCCCCCAAGAGGCAAACCACACCCCAAACCCCTAGAGATGATCCACAAAGATGGTTCACAATAAAACGGGAAGCAGACGAAAAGGAGAGATTGAAAAGGCCACCAAAACAAGAACTATTTCAAATCAAGAACTGAGGTTTAAAGGTGAGGGGTGTGTGTGTGTGCAGAAATGGTGGTGACTATGTGTCCAAATTTTCTCAGGAAAGTCCTGGTTTTGCCTGTGGTCCTGGCTTCATTCTTAATAATAGCCCCTTTGACTCTCAGTAGTGTCCCAGTTTGGACAATAAGTTATACAGTCACAATAAAGGAAATGGGATCAAGCGCACAGAACGGAGAGTAGTTCGTTTAGGTAGGAGAACATCCACTCCTCAGACGAAAGAATAAGGAAAAGATGGAGATTTACAAATGAGAAGGTTAATTCAAGTAACCAAAATAGCAGGTAATTATGTGAACCCAAGGAGCTGGATTAGATTATTTCTAAGGCCTCTTCTAGCTCCTAAATTCTATGATTTTATGCTTTTTTTATGTTTTTATGCTTTATGTTTTTTAACAAAAACAAAAACCTAACTAAAGGAGCTTTAATCTCCAAGAAATGAACTTGGAACCTAATTAATTGTACAGAAGGTTTTGTGAAAATTTAGTGAGAGAAAGTGGTCTTCAAGGAGTCAAGACAGAGACCAAACAACAAGAATTTACGGGTACATTTTTAGGACTGCCAAGAGGATAATGTGTCCTTTTTATGGGCTTTACTTAACAAACAACTTTTAAATTATAACTTGTGGATTTACCTACTCAGAGAAAAGGAGCCAACCAGCCAATTCAGATTAACATACACATAAATACATACTTACCCCACCCCACCCCAATAATTAATATTCTCATTAGAAATAAGTAACTGAGGGTCTTCCACTTATACATCAAACTCATATGAGTTTGGTGAGTGTGAGTCAATTCCCTTAGCCTGGACTTCTCAGAACAAACTCCTCTTTCTGAAATCAAAAAGCTAAAAGGCTGACCCCAGCAGGGAAAGGTCCCATGAGGCACTGACTGAGCTGCCAGCCACTTCACTTCTTGGTAATTCTGTCTTTTCTTTCTTCAATATTAACACCTAGGAACTCAGCTTTAGAGCCTCTGGAGTCCCTTTGCTGTAGGTTAAAGAATGAGCAATTCAAGAAAGCTCTGGGGTGGGTCCAGAGCCCTGATTCTTCCTCTCTGCAACCCCCGAGCACCACTGGACTCATCCTGGAGTATGCATGTAAATTAACTAAACCACCACCTATTCCTTTCTCTTTGAGACCAACTTCCCAGAGTATAGACTGGCCACCCTACCCTCCAGGATGCTTTCTGTCTTTGAGGAGCCTCCTCAGGCAAATAGAAGTTTTCATCAAAGCAGTATGAATTTCTTTCTTAATTTCTTGTCTTTGCCAACCCTTAGCAAATATTATCTCCTGCTATTCTCCAACCTCAGCCAGGCAGATATGACCAACGCCACGTCCCTCTCCTGCAGTTGTCTCTCCCTTCCTTCCAGGCCCCTCCTTCTTTGTGGACTGATTCATTTTTCTAACCTCCCAGAGTAACCCCCATACCAAACATCTAGCACCTGCTGATGCCCCAGCATCAAGAGAGAACCTAGAATAAGGAAGGTGAGCATGGTCAGGGAGGCCTAGAGCCCAGGCTGTAATCCAGGAGGAGCTGTGTCATTTGAGGCCACCCACCAGCCAATGGCCATTTTAGATTTTTAGGCACGCTGAAAGTGACGTTTTATGAAGGAGAAGAACATTTTCAATAATACACTGGCATAGAGTGCTGTTGGTGCAGAAAGCGGGCCGGAGATGCCTCCTCGTTAGTATGCCTCTGCATGACTGCATCTTTCAAGCTTGATTAATACTTAATGTGATTGTCTTTAAAATCTGTCACTGTTTGGCAGTGATCAGACGAGGGCCAGTGACAGAAGCACAAATATTTGTATTAGGGCTATGCCGTCTGCTAGGGTTATATGATTAATAAATTTTGCCTGGTCACCCTCAGAGATTGTGTTTTCTAATTTATCAGCAGCGGTATTAACCAAAAATGCTGGAACCAGTGTGAAAAAAGGAGAGGAGGGGCAGGTTGTTAGTCGCTCTGGGGTTTTTCCTTTAATTATTGAAAGGGTAGCCCATTGCTTAAAGGGACTGGCTGACAAATTTAAAAGTCCTCAAAATCCTGCTGGAACCAGAACAGACACTCTGAAACCTGAATTTCATCAAGGCGGATACAGCCTGAAGAGAGGAGAATGTGCCAAAGAAATGCTTTAAAATTAAAAAGGGGATGGGGAGAGTGGGCATAGAATGAGACAGAGATTTTACTGCAGGGAGAACAATAAGACCCTTTTTTTAAAATTTCAGAGTAAATGCACACAAAATACCAGATGCTGTAACTTCAACAATTCGAATAAAGCCACACTAAATATTTCTGAGCCAGAAAGAATATTCTGAAAGGAGATGGAAGAGAGGAATGCCCAGGCTCACTTCGCCTGGAGAACAGCTGTGAAGTAATTACCAAAGCTCTGCCTGCTCTAGGCAAATCCTAAGATCTGCCTTTAACTCCTCAGTGGTCACAAGGTAGTCACATGGGGCACCATGTTCTAGTTTTTCTGATTTCAGGTGGGAAGAAAGGCCTGCAGGTATCTCTCCAGGCCTTCCTGACTACGTGATCAAGCCAACTATTCAGAATTGCAGCATCCTGTGGATGGGACTGGGGGCTCAGAGCACGGGTTTCAGTCCCTCAGACCTGGGTTTGAATCATACCGCTGTCACTTTACTAAGTATGTGATCTTGGGCAAATTACTTAACCTTTCTGGGCTCAGGTCTGCTGGCTTACCTGGATATTCACCTCCATGACACACACAATCATCTTGCAAGGAGTAGAACAAAGACGTTGATCCAAACAAAGGAAGACAGCAGTTCCTACAGGATACAATACTAACAGAAGGTGTCTAGTTCAATCACCACTATATTATTACCATCATCATCAACTAGGCGTCTGTTGTGTGCTAGTTTTATAAAAGATGACTAGCCACCTGTGTCCTATAGGATAAGATCAATAAATTACTGGCAAGGACAAATTACTTTATGTCAAAAGCCAGATACTATACAGGGTAAGGAGGATTCAGAAGGAAGAAACCCACAGAGGAGAGGGGTCTGGGTTCAATGGTCGACTCTGAAAGTTGACAACTGCATGAAAGAAAACTCATCAGGAATAAGGGGCTAAGCCTGCTGTACTGAGATACAATTGACATATAACATTGTATAAGTGTAAGGTGTACAAGGTGATGATTTGATACACACATATATTGTGAAACGGTTACCACAATAAGGTTAAGTTAACACATCTATCACCTCACTTCTTTTTTGGTGTGGTGAGAATATTAACATTAATTAATATTATGTTAATTATATTAATTATTACATTAATTGTATTAATATTAATTGATATTAATATCACCTCACTTTTTTTTGGTGTGGTGAGAATTAAGACCTACTCTCTTAGTAAATTTCAAGTATACAATACTGTATTGTTAACCAGGATCACCATTAGATGCCCAGACCTGATTCATCTTATAACTGAAGTTTGTATCCTTTGACCACCCGTACCCATTTCCTCCACCCCCACCCCCCAGCACAACCTGGAAACCACCAATCTACTCTCTGTGTCTATGAGTTTGGTTCTTTTTAGATTCTGCATATAAGTGAAGTCATACAGTTTTTGCCTTTCTCTGTCTGACTCATTTCACTTAGCATAATGTCCTCAAGGTTCATTAATGTTGTCACAGATGGCAGGATGTTCTTCTCTTTAGTGGCTGAATAATATTCTATTGAAAAAAATATATATATATACACATATATATGTGTGTGTGTGAATATATATATGTAAATATATGTACCCATATAAAATATGTATACATACAGAATATATATCTTATGTCCATTGAAGATATAGATATATATATATGCACATATACATATAAAATTTTCTTTATTCACTCATCCATCAATGGATACTTAGTCTGTTTCATGTCTTGACTATTGTAAATAATGCTGCAATAAACATGGGGGCACAAGTATCTCTTCAAGATAGTGATTTCATTTCCTTTGGATATATACCCAACAGTGGCATTGCTGGATTGTTCTGCTGCCTTGAAACTGCCAATGACAGACCCACAAAGCATCACACCCACCATCTATATCTACATTCAAATAAAGTTTTTGAACATGAAGCCCAACATATATAAATGCAAATATAATTACACACATAAATTCATACATGTTCTAACAATCTAAGCCTTCAGCCCATTCAATAAGGAGTGTCTGCTTTCAATCACTTCTGTTCAGTTGAGCAAATCCTAAGTATGAGCATCTTCTGTGATCTCCACTCGTAGTGCTGGAGATTCAAAGCTGAACATGCCGGACCCAATCCTGGTGCTCATGGCGCTCACAGGCTAGTGGAAGAGGACCACAGGAAACAGACCTTTTCAGCAGAATGTTGGAAGCTTGCCCTCAGGCACTTAATGCAGCTTAGGAAGGAAGAGTGAGCAATGCTTCCAAGAGCACATCTGAACCTGGTCATGAAGCGTGAGGAGGGATCAGGGATTAAACGATGGTGATCAATTGAATGACTACAAATTTGTGTTTTCACGTAGCCTTCCAAAAAACACATCAGTGAAAATGAAAGCAGTGGCTAATGGAACCAGAAAAATTGAGGGTTAAAACCCAAAAAGAATATAAAAAGGCGTATGTAACATGTCTTGACCTGTGAATAATTAATTTGGAATTACACTAAGTCTAAATGCCAAAAGCTTGGCATCCCATCCCTAGCTTGCCAGCCAAATCCCTGAGAAACAGAGAGCAGAGCATTTAGAGCTCGATGACCCCATCTATAAAATGAGGTGTCAACAGATCACTCACTAACTGTAGAAAATCCTTTAATCATTAAACATGCAGAAATCCCTTGTAAATGTAAAAACATGCTATTTTGAAGCTTCCAAATCTAATCTAATTCCTTGCCTAAGTAGCAATTAGCAGAGTTTTACTACCCCAGTGAGCTAAGGCAGACACTGAGACACAGGAGTGGTAAGAACCTATCTCCACTGGCACTGCAGAAGAGTATCTCATTACCAAGTCCGAACTCCTGCTGCTCTTGGGTTCTGCATTAGGCTCTCTCCTCCGCTCTACCCTCTTCCTGGTGACCTCACCACTCCCATGAAGGTGCTGGGAATTCCCATGTCTCTACCTGTAGCCTTGGCCTCTTTCATGAGCTCCCTGCCCACACATCCAACTGTGTCCTGACCATTGCTCCATTGGATGTTCCAATTGAAATGTCCAAACTGAAATCATTATTTTTCCTTAATCAACCTGCCCCTCTTCCTGAGTTTTTTTTTTTTTTTTTTTAAATTTAAGATTTTATTTATTTATTTAACACAGATAGAGACAGCCAGCGAGAGAGGGAACACAAGGAGGGGGAGTAGCGGGAGAGGAAGAAGCAGGCTCATAGCGGAGGAGCCTGATGTGGGGCTCGATCCCATAATGCCAGGATCACGCCCTGAGCCGAAGGCAGACGCTCAACCGCTATGCCACCCAGGCGCCCCTCTTCCTGAGTTTCTTAGTTTGAGGATGGTAGGACTATTTACCAGATTCCCTCAGCCAGAATTAGGGAGTTATTCATGCCTCCCATTTCTCACCCAGGACAATAGACTTCATCTCCTAACCAGCTCTCAAACCTCGCCTCTCCCCCACCTCTCCAGCCCTCTGGCCACTACCCCACTGACCTTTTCTGAAATAGTGTTCTTCCCTTCCAATCCACTTTAAAATATAACCATGATCATGGCACTCTCTTGCTTAAACCCTTCATGATTTTCCACTGCCCTTACTGTAAAATCCAAACACCTTAAAATGGCTTATATGTCCCTTCGGGACCTGGCCCTGCCTACATCTCCGCATCGTTTCTCATCTCTTCCCTACTCAACCTCTATGTCCCAGCCATGCTGAATTCTTTCCATTCCGTGAATGTACTGTACTCTCTCTCACTACTGGCTTTCATACATAGTTCCCCGCTTGGAATACTCCTCCCTCTTCGCTTGGTTAATTCCTCCTTATGTTTCAAACAATCTTCCTCTAGTAACTCTTTCCTCATCTCTCATTAACTTCCTAGCCCTGCAACACAGTCCCAATTCCATCTGTCCTGGTCAAGAAAATAGGGACTGTGCTGGGGCAACAATCAACTCTAACACCTTAGTGACTCAGTAACATTTTATTTTTTAACACCTAATTTGGAAATAATTTCAAACTTACAAAAAAATTGCAAAACTAAAAATAGTACAAGGAATATCCAAATACCTTTTACCCAGATTCGCCTGTTGTTAACATTTTACCCCCATTTGCGTTTAACTTACATAATATGTGGCTCTTTGTCCCTAAATACTTCAGTGTATGTCTTAAGAATAGAGGTCTCTTGGGGCGCCTGGGTGGCACAGCGGTTAAGCGTCTGCCTTCGGCTCAGGGCGTGATCTCGGCGTTATGGGATCGAGCCCCACATCAGGCTCCTCCGCTATGAGCCTGCTTCTTCCTCTCCCACTCCCCCTGCTTGTGTTCCCTCTCTCGCTGGCTGTCTCTATCTCTGTCAAATGAATAAATAAAATCTTTAAAAAAAAAAAAAAAAAAAAAAAAGAATAGAGGTCTCTTACATAACTAGAGTACAACTGTCATCTTCACAGATGTATACTAATATAATACTTTTTAAAAAAATTTTTAAAGATTTCTGAATCTATTGCTTACGCTAGCCTTCCCTCCTACCCAGTAACCTGGTCAAGTCCCAGCTCTGCAGAGCTGTTGCCACCTCAGTTCGGTTGTTTCTATCCCATCATCCAAAGTTATTGCTCAGTCAATGTTGTGCCCCACAGTGCTTATCTCCAGGCTTAGGCTTAGAAATTTCTACCTAGACTTGGGAAAGTCTACTTCCATGTCTGCTTCTCACATCTCGCTGGGGGGATGGCTCCCTGTTCCTTTCCCTTACCTTTTCCCCAAGTTGGCACCTTAATTGGCCAAAGTCGTTACAGATCTGATGGCATAAGCTCCACGGTTCTTATGCTGTTCCATGAAACTAGCCAGAAACCTAAGCTTTGAACTACCCTGCAGTGGGAGCTGGGACATCTAAGCAGATGTGATATGGCAGGCGAAGGCTAAGGAAATGTATGCCTCATCCTGGCTCCCGTAATGGTGGCTTTCATCATATTTCCTCCCTTTAACACAGCACGGTTAGCTCTTTTGTAAAGGCTTTACCTTGAACATCTCTTGCTAATTAAGCCCATTCCTTCCTGGCAGTCTCTTTGTACTGCAAATGGGATTCAGCACGGGCTGCTGTGTGATTTGCAGCCACAAGAGTTACAAAGGTGCAGGGTGCCCAGAGAGCACTCTGGGAGGGGTGGGAGAGCAGGGGAGGGGGCGACGGGAGTGATAAATGGGTTATTTGTTCTAAGTAAAAATACATATCCCCTCCTGGACTCTCCTACTAAGCACTGAATTGTTTTATTACCTAGCACTGAAAAGAGCCAGAAAATAAGCATTAGACATGTAGAAAAGCCTACTTTAAAGGATTAGTTCATTTGGCAAATCATATGAAACAGTGTTTTTTTTCAGCCTTCCATTCTCTTAGCCAACATACATATAGTGATTACTTTATGCCAGGTGCTTTTTAAGTATTCAATGTATCCTAATTCTTAAATCTTTACACCAACCTTATAAAGTAGATGCCATTATTATGTCCACTTTACAGATGGGGAAACTGAGGTAGAAGAAGCTTCAGTACTAAGTGGCAGAGCTAGGATTTGAACTTCAGAGTCAATGTGCCTTAACCTCCATACCAAAGCTTCACAGGAAAAAACAAAAAACAAAAAACAAAAAAAACTGTCACAAAGTTTCCTCCCTTGGTTAGTCTTACCCTAAGCAAATTAATCTCAGTCTCTGTCTCCTCACTGGGACAATGAGGCTAATAGTATCCACTGTGCCAGGTGGACAGGATTTGTGGTCTATAACGTTCCCATGACAGAAAGCCACGGCACAGACTCCCTAACAGTACTATAATTTTTGTCATTCTTTATATGTCAACAGGGACTCCACAACAGCTTCTAATGTAAAGAGAATCATGCAAAGGTGTACTCATCTAAACCCAAGCCCAGAGGCACTGAACAAATATTAGTATTTACAGTTTTCAGTATTGAAAATCTGACCTCAAGTAGACAAATGTCGTGGATCCAAATACCTAGCAGAAATTTCCTGAAATCGTTCCCTCTCTCTCCCTGTGGCTCTTTGGATTCTGGTCAGTCCCCAGGGCCAGCCTCACCCTGAGGGGTCTTTGGGAAGCCCGGTCAAGTCCAGGCCCTCTGGGCCCACTCAGGATGTTGGTTCAGGGCTTCCCAGAGCATACTTTCTTCCAGAGTTCTGACCTAGAAGCCCCCCAGATGCCCAAGAGCTCGCCAGTGTGGGTATGCCTAGGTTAGCCACATGGAGAAGGTCCAGACTGAAAGAGAACTCCTTGGTACAAGAGGAAGAGATGGGTGAAAAAAGAAAACATTCCATGGCCTCAGAGTTTCCCAACCAGGCCCAGGTTAGTAAGCCCTATACCAGGCAGAAGCCTAGTGGAGCTCAAAAGTGCCTTTCAGCTTCCCTACAAACTTCTGTCATGGAAGACAAAAGCCATAAATCACAGTTTCCTGCCAGGGCCTTGTGACCACAACAGGCTCCCAGCCTGAGGATGGAAGCCCAGAGGAAATGCAGGCCGAGAAAAGGGAGATTAAAGGAAGTGGAGCCCCTTGGAAGCTCAGCTCCATGGAAGCTATCCCTGAAGAACAGGGGGGGAGGGTCAGACAAGGTGTCTGCCCTGCCTACAGTCCACGGGGGCAGAGGGAGAGCCTCGTTCTTTCAACATGGGAGGTCGAGCAGTGGCACTGAAGCTGGTGCTTTGAGAATAGAGTTGAAAGGGGTAATCCTGGCATGCAGTTTTGTCAGGATAGGATCAAAACAGTCACTGGAGAAAGAATATTGCTCATGAAAGAGCAGGAGCCTTTCTTGTCTGCTCAGAAGACTGAAAGAAAATATGTCTGCTCAGCTGCTGAACTTTGCTTGAAAAGCAAAGAAAAAACTAGGAACAAGGGGAACTAACAATACCTCTGCTCAGGGCAAGGATTTGTGGTAATATTAAAACTTCAATTTGAAGAAATTGTTAAAATCCCCAGACATGAAATTAATATAATTAGGTAATAGCTCCTGAACTTAGATCTTTCAGCAAGCTGAGAGGGGGGAAAGGCAGTTAGTTCAGACCTCATTAAAACTAAATGACCAAATGCCAGCTTCCAAAAGAAAGCCGGGGGTGGGGGCGGCGGGTAACCATGCAGTGAGTGAAGCTCAGGAGCTCAGGGAGGGGCAGAAGCAGAAGATGGAGCTCTCCATGGGATGTCAGGAAACCTGGCTTTGTGCCCTGCTGGCAGCTGCATGACCTTGCACAAATGGCTCAAGACAGTGTCTTGTTTTGTTTTTAAAGATTTATTTATTTATTTGAAAGAGAGAACGCACATGCCCCTGCCTGTGTGCGGGCGGGGGGTGCAGAAGGAGAGGAGAGAGAATGTCTGGCTACACGGGGACCCAGACACAGGGATCCATCCCAGGACCCTGAGACCACGACCTGAGAAGAAACCAAGGGTCCCAGGCTTAACGACTGCACCACCCAGGCACCCCTCAAGCCACTGCCTTTAAAACTAGAGCCTGAATCAGAATCCTCCGGAAGGCTGGTTAAAATGCAGATTGCTGGGCCCCACCCCCAGTGTCCAGAGTCTGGAGGTGTGGTATGAGACCTGAGAATGTGCATTTCCATAAAGTTCCAGAGGGAGGCAAATGCTACTGGTCCTCACACTTGGGGAACCACTAAGTCTACCTGGCCTTCAGGTTCCAAGTCAATAAAATGAAACAGGAAACCGGGTGATCGCGAAGCTCTGCTCTAAAATTCTGTTAAGATGAACGACCTGAGAAAGCAGGGCGGTAGCAAGAGAATTCCTCAGCAGGAGAAGAATCCGCCTGTGTCCTGCCCCGACTCTCAAGTCCCATTTATTTTGTGAAGAAAGCTCAGCCACAAGTAACTAAGGAAAGATACTCTATTTTATGATTCCAGGGACATGAGCACTATTTGAAAAGATACACATTATCCTGTTTCAAATGCAAAGTCAATTGTTAGTCTTTGTCACTCCTGACACTTTGTAAGCCTCTATATGAACATATTGGCTTTGGGTAGGAAAAATAAAACAACTATAAAAAAATTACATATAATATCCAGAGCTCACTCAAGGCTCTAAGAGTCCTGTGTTCATTTTATACTTGTTAGTTTATGTAAGTAGATAGAGAAATAAACTTCGCATCTTTGATATTCCTTGACTATTCGGTCTATTCCCCTGGCACTTATTAAGAAATATATATCTCTTGCCACCCTAACAGGTATGTGAGAGTGTGTAAAACTGATGTAGCTAAGGACCATTAAGCAAATTTGATAGAAATAGTATTTTTATTCACTACTAATAACTAGTTGAGTTTATGTATATATGCATAATGTATATATAATTAAACCTATATAAGTTTTTTAGAAAAACTTACATAAGTTCACATATAATACTCATATACTATCTCTTCTACAATGTTTCTCCCATACCAAAAAATGAGTTTCAGGTAGTAAAACAATCTTGTTTTTAGACAATAGCCTTGTCTCATACATATCAGTATATGTATATTCAATTACTTCTGTATTAAAAATACAACTTTGGAGTGAAACCACCCTGAAATTTGAAATTTGGGCTCCACCATTTGGTGACCTAGAGATATTGGGCAAGTAACTTAACCCCTCTGAATCTTGGTTCCCCTCCAAGGGAAGTGGGGTAAAAAATGCCTCATAGGATTATGTGAGGATTCTATGAGTTAATGTAAAATAAAGCACCACATTTATAAAATGGTAGCTATTATTATAAAACAATATGACATGTTTTTTCATTAAAATGTTTAATAAGTTATGTATGGGACCTCTGATGAATATTTAATTAACAATCAGTTTTTAACTTAACTTAGGCCTCTATTTCCAAGGTTAACTTCAAAAATCTTGTGGGACCTACCAAATGGATCCCAAGAGGGGACATGTTGGTCAATTGTGCTAACTTAACAAGCAGTGACCATGACCTAAGGGAAACAGGATCATTTAATGAATCTGCTAGTTGGTCTTTCCTAGTTAGATCTTTAGCCATGAGTAACAGCCAACGTTTCATGTTTGAAATGGCCTTTTTTGTCCATATCTCTGAACTTAACTACTAGCTCTTTGGATTCCCTTACCACCACATTGTGCATGACGGCTTATTTGCTATTTCTGCAAACATGCCTCTTCCATATTATCAGTCTGGCATCATCGGTCACATTTTCAGATAGCTCAAGGCAATGGATTCACCTACTGTGTGCAAAGTTTGCAAAAAGACCCAGGCTTTGCCTTAACCTGCAGTTCTTATTTAAGATCTTCAATTTTAGGTTTGATCAATAATAAATTATGTTTATTAAATTAGCAAGCATCTAAAGAACCACTCCACCGCAAGGCTCTGGGCTGAGTACTCTGGGAGGGGGGCTCTATGGGGGCAAAAGCATGATTTTAGGGACTAACAGGAGAAATAATATCTAGAAGCACATATCACAGGTAGAAAGTAGAATGCAATGAGTATCACAAAGGAGAGCTCCAAACGAAGTTCAGAAGATAAAATCTCTTCCTACTAGGAGAGATCTAGGTAAGTGGGATGGAGGAAAGGACATTGAGCAGTTTTGAAGTTTTGTATTTCTCTAGAACAGCATAAGTTGAAAGAGGATATTCCAGGATGAGAGGATGATATTTATAAAGATACTGACATATTAAGGTGGGGTTTCCTTTGGCCACAGCAACATAGGGAGTGTAAAGGAATGGACAACAATCATTAATATTTAACATTTGCTGAGCAGCCGCTGAACTTTATGTACCTTTGTACTTTTATTACTATAAAAGTAGAAACTTTTGTCCATTATCTTATGCAATCCTCCTAACAGCCTTATGAGGTAAATATTAACTGAAACTTTCTTATTCCTGGAAACAATACTAGGACCATGCAAAAATAGTTTAGCTACTTGTTCCTGAAATACTTACTCCTAGAAGGTAAATCTGTGAAGTACCTAAAATAGGTCACTTCCAGACCTCTGCCTCACAGTGCCCACTCATCCAAAGCTGTTGTTCTAAACTGCGCAATTCCAACCTCTCCTGCTCTTTGAGACCCACCTTAAAGTCATGCAGTTTAGGCTCTAAAACCCTGTAAGTCCCTCTCCTGACTTATTCCTCCAGAGATGCTATAGTCTTTGCCAAATGGTGATCTCTTCTTTACTGAAGGCCAGCAAACTGAGCTACGCTTGATCAACAGATTATTTTAGCTGTCTCTTGAGGAGTTAACTATTGATATACTAATATTGTATCCCCTATTTTACAGGTAAGAGAGCTGAGGTACAGAAAGGCAAACTAACTTATTCAATGTTTCAAAATTAAGTGGCAGGGCTGGACTAAAACCCAAATATTTCTGATGCTGAAGTTAACTCCTTATAAGACAGTGGAGGCTACAAATGGCAACCTGGGAGTTTGGATATTTTGGGACTCCAAGGGGTGTTCGAAGGCTTCCCCTCCGAAAGCCTCCCTGCTCCCCGCCCTGCTCAGGAATGCCCTCTACAACATTACTGGCAAGGCGCCATGTAGCTTCTGTTTCAACATTTTCAGATACATGTCCTTGCTGACTCAGAAGACAGCCCCTTGCATGACTCAACTGAATTAAGGACTCTTTAGCACTGGGCATTTATAAAAGAAAAGAAGTCCACTTATTAGGAGCATGGACCCACCCCATATTCCTTCACCCCTGGCCTAAGAGTAGAAGACGCTCCAGTGCCCGTCTCCTTGGTATGGAGTGGGCTATGGTGTCATGACTTAAATCATTCCATCTAAACCATGGTTCAACTTAGCAGGCCCCTTGATTTTCATCCTGAAGTACCCAGGGGAGTAGAGTTGGGCCTTCGGACATCTCCTGATGCTACCAACCACAGCACTTCCAGTTAGTGTTCAGGGCTCAAATATTTATGCTGAATTTCCAAACTTCTGTTCATCAGAGCACAGCCAACGTCTCACTGATCCTTTTTCCCAAGACTATTACTTCAAAAGTAGGAGCAGGGTAGGACTGGGGAAGTATGCAGGACAGTATAATTCACTAACTTATTTCCTCCTAAAATTCAGGCAGAGGATTCAGGATCTAACTTCTATTTGACCACTTCTTTTTTAAATGTAATAGGCAAGAACATCCTTCTGGCTGAGTGGTGCTGACTGGGACAAAGTTAACTTTTAATACACGATCAGTTCTGAGACAAAATATAATTAGAAATTCTTGGCTTCTATCTTTTCCAAAGGGGATAAACATATACAGAGGAAATTTATCATATGTAGGACAATATCTCATTTGTCTTTTTTCATTCCAAACTCAAGTTTAGAAAAGTACCCAGAGAATTTTAAAAAGAATTTACTAAAGATACTAGCTTAGCTCTCAAATTCATATCAACCACAAATTTGAGCATCAAGTCTTCTACCAAAATCATTGATTTTTTTTTTTAAAGGGATGAGAGCAATAACAGGTTCTTGGAACACCTTTATAACTCTCCTTCCAAGTTTAAATTAATTCATTTAACAACTTAATATGCCAAACCATACCATCATCCAGGCCAAACTGTTCTTCCAAATTCTCCACAGGATCTTTGTTTGTTTGAACTGATCAAAGTTCTAGCTGAGAACTTCTTAAATTCTTTTTTTTTTAAATTCAGAAATCTACCTATCTTTAATCCCTCAAGCACCTTTCCAAATCACCACCATGCCCTGAAAGTTTACCCGGTTACTCAGCAGTTTCAGCTAGACCTCTCTCACCTCCCTGGAATGAAATTCACCTTGGCCCAAAGATTTGAGCTGCTTCAGAAACGACATGTACTCTCATTACCTCCTCCCAAGTCTTGTGCTTCACTTTCCTTAATAATTCTTAACTAGAATTGTTTTTCCTTTCTGAGAAATTAATATTTCCCTCCTCTATACACATACAGCAATTTATTGATACTTCTATCCCAGCACTTACTCCCTGGCCTGCTCTATAGCTCATAGCAGCTTAAATGCAGGGACAAGCTATTGTTCATTTCTGAGTCCCTTCAGCACCTATCACTGTATGAATAGGACCCCCATCACCAGAGTTATTGCTGAATGGAACCAGTGAAGATGACATTATGAAACAGTACATCAGGATGATTAATCTGGGCTGTAGCATGTGGGAGACATGGGGAAATGTGGAGAATGGAAGCAAGGAAATCACTTAAGGAGGATAGTATCTTAGGATGAGATTAGAAGGGCCTGACCTCGGGTGATGACAATGGAAATGGAAGTGGAGCACCAATATGAGAGAATATTTGGAGAGAGAATAGGCATAACTGGCAGGTGATTGAAAGTGGGGTGAATACGTGTGACCAAGATGGCTAGCTGATGACCAAAAATTCATGCTTCCTTAGGGTTTTGTCAGGAAGGGACTGCCCAGCCAGGGATTACCTTTCCCTGCCCCCCCCCCCCCACCTAGGTGGGGCCACACAAGTAGTTTTGCCATTCAAACATAAAAGGAAGTGATGTGTGTTACTTAGGGTTCAAAGTGAGTGAGAAACTTTCATGGTCTTTTGCCTCATCTACCACCCAAAAAGAGAGAAATTCCAAGGTCCCGGAGGAAGATGGAGACACTCCGAAAGAAGCCTGTGTTCTTGAATAACCACACAGAAGATCACCTACTGAAAACTGAGAACTGAAAACACTGATACTGTACTTTACATGAGTGAGACATAAATTGCTAGTGTGTTAAGCCACTGAGTTTTTAGTTTATGTTATAGCAGCCAGCGTTATCCTAATTAAAACAGAAAGGGGCAGAAAAAAGTTATGGATGATTTGGGGTCCCTGGTGGCATCCAGTACTCTGGAGAATGGTGGCACTGTCTTAATATAATGAGAGGTAGCAAGAGGAGGACCATTTAAGAGGGAAATATCAATACCCAACTGAATGACATTATCATGTAAGGAAAGGACCCAGAAACGAAGTCAAAAGACTCAGCTCCAAACTCAGCTGCTCCCCTTACAAAGTATGTCCTTCAACAGGTCCCCTAACTTTTCAGCCTCAACCTCCTCCAGAGGATAATACATGGGGACAAGTCTTATAAACAATAGTTATTCCCATGTAAAATGGCACTATTATAATCTTATCACCCCCCTTTAAAAGTATAGGGGAACTTATAGCTCATCTAAGTGAGAAAACCACTAAATCTCAGATAGCAGTTACTATAACTAGGCACTGCATTAACTTACACCATTTTCATGACACCGATACTATTATTACCATCACCAATTCATAGATGAAAAAATTGAAACACAGGTTAAGTAATTTTCCCACGGTCATACCCCTGGTAAGTGGTAAAGTAGAGATCAAAACTCAAGCAGCCTGGCTCTCGAAATCTGTGCCCTTAACCACCACAAAAAGATGTCCTCTCTAGGTACAGCTTCTTCATTTTAGATGTGAAAACTCAGGTCATGTCACACAGGTGGTTATGCACCAAATATAGACTACAGTGACAGAGAAGGCAATTTTCTCCCCGGGAAAATTCTAGTTTCTCATAAAAGGCTGGTTCTGCAGAAAACCACTGAGCTGAGAATGCATAAATTACTAAAGAAACTGAACCAGATATTTGAGCAGAATTTATGTTGATAGGAGAAAAAACAAAATGAGCCTTATCCTTGCCTTATCTTTCAAATATGGAACACGAATGATAAGCAGATGGATTTATTTAAATGTTTTCCAGGCAAATTTTTCCTGTGGTTCTAAGACATATCAAGGTCCTTAGAGAAGCGAACCTCAGTCCCTTGAACCTCTTCCAATGCAGTGCAGAGAAATGGCCCCAGGGTGATCATGAGCCCAGACCAAGGTCAACTCTGCTTCTGAGAGCACTAAGCCAGGGTAATCCATGTCTGAGGAGCTGCTAGGGGACCCCACAACACACTACAACAACCCCCTCCTCCTCAGGTCTCCTGAGATACTCGTCCCTGTGCAACCTGAACATACAAACCAAATGCCTCACAGGGATTGATGCCAACTGAACCTCTTTCTGGACCAAGCCACCTGTGAACAAGACTCCACCCTCCAGATGCTGTCTGAAGCCACCACAGGAAAGAGCAACTTCTGTTGGTGTGACACCATTCACATCTGCTTACCTTCACATCAGAGAAAATCTCATGTATCTGAAAGCCCCAGGGGCAACATGCTTCTTCCTTGGAACCAACTGATGACAGGATCCACATGTCTTACTCATCCCTACTGATTCTGTTTATGGAATGTCCTCATTCTCTTAAGACACAGATGGAACAACTTAGATGAATTTCCAGATGGCCGGTCTGCCCCTTTCCATTTCTCACACTCAGAGAGACGCCGGTCCAGTGGTTGCTACAGGCCTGCACAGACCTTTGTGAGTACGTTTATCACCTCTATATGGACTGTTTATTTCTAACCACGCATTGACTTTGAATTATTTAAGAAGACCCTGAAGCCAAGACACATTGACAAAGATCTTAGCTATGAAATGTCAGGAAATGATAAGATAAAACCAAGAAGAAAAAACAAATCATAAAAAAAGAGAAGGTAAAGTAGGGGGCTTGGGAGTCTGTAGATGATGAAAAGAGAGAGGCCAATTACCACACAGACTTTTTTCTTTCAGTCCCAAAGCCAGGGGTCTAGAAATTCAGAAACACCTGCCCTTGCAGGTGCAAAAAAGGCAGGGAAACAGTTATTCTCTACCTTTGGATGTCACCATTTGCAAAGCCTCGCCTATGTTTTACCTAATTGCACATTTTACAGGATCTGTGGCCAATTTGTGTAAGTGATTTGTTCCAGGTCACAGAGTTCTAAACAAAACTCATCTACAAATTCCAATCCTGGGCCCTTTGTCCCACGCTATCCTCCCTCTTGCATCACCATGTGAGTTTGTGAAAGAATACAGGTTCTCCCACCAGCCACTGTATAATCAAGGCTGAACTACAACTTCGTTAGGGCTCAGTGTCTTCCCGTGGAAAATGAAGTTACACCGGAAATGGATGATCTACGGTTCTGAAAGTCTATGAACACAGAAGTCTGCACATCCATGAATTTTAACAAACCACTATTTTTAAAAATTGCCAGTTATGATTTATTAATGGATCATGAAATTAATCTAGTGGGTAGCCACCATTCTCTCTCTCTCTCTTTTTAATGAAATAGAATGGAAAAGGTTTGAATAGAGTAAGGTTGGGTTTGATAGAAAAAAATGGAGTGGGATAGGACAGATAAAAATGGCATCACATTGAAGTGATGGTGAATGTCGTTTGTAAAACTGGGTATGTAGACTGAGTCAGAACACAAAATTTATTTCTTACCATGGGACACAGTCAAAAATGATTAAAACTTAGATTTAAATTATAGACTCACATGATACATAATAAAGGTTTACTATACTCCCCAAATATGTATACACCTGCTGTTTTTAGTGGTTCATTTTGGCTCTGGTTTGACTTTCTCTTTCCTCATTGGCATCTTTTCCTCTGGACTAGGAGTTCTCATGCCCTCTGTCCCTTTCTCACTTGCTCAGCATCCACCCTCCTTGGGGAGGCTTCTGGCTGCTGCCAGAGAAGAAAGTTCCAAAGGAAAGGAGGGCATCAAGGTGTCAGACGGAATTGCAGGTTTTGCTAAGCTCATGACATCTGGTTTCCTGAGAGGGAGAAACACAAAGGATGAAAACAGTCTAGCCGGGATGATACTGAAGGCCCTGGAGTTTCTGGACAATAGTGTCATTGTCTGGGAGGGACGGGGCTCCAATTAACCACATCTTTGGCTCTTCCACCCTTTCCTTGCAGGGAAGTGATTAATATAAATGTGTCCCAAATCTTGACATAAAGGTATCTCAGAAGGGGACTTTGTGAAGGGAAGCAGAAATTGTATCTGCTTTCCCAAGGCTGGCTGCCCAAAAGAGATTGTCTCAATTTATATAAGATACGGAAGTTTGGGGAAGGAATTGAAGACTCGGGCTTCCAGTCTATTGCTCAAAAACATTCTCCCCCAAAAAGGATTTCTCCCTCTAGTTCAAGTTTAAGCAGGTGAGACAGGAGCTCCATGGGGCTAGATAGAAGTTCCATGATCCTGGAATCTTCCACAGGAGATTTCCAATCATGGCCCTTTCCTGGAGACTCTCAGCTATAAAAACTCTGGCTTCCTGTGTAATTCAAAATTTGAAGCCAAGGTCAGTAGCCAGAGAATAAAGCCCCCTGTGCTATCAGATTCTTGTTCAGTCAATGTCTGAGATGACGGTCAGGAAAAACATTTGAAAGAGACCTTTAATTCTAAATCATCTGAGTGGAAACCTGAGATGTGACATCCTAATTCTTCCTATCAGTCTGGTCTCAAGGACAGCTGGGTTTGGAATAATGTCCAGGAAATTATTAATAATGAGAAAGCATCATTCCTAGCAGCCACAGTCTATTAAAGGGATGTGAAAAGTAAGTGCGATCTCATGGGTTCTGCACAAATACTCTCTTTTGGTCTTTTAATGGCGACCAGTGTTTCTTTCAAGGGTTTGCAGGCGGAGGTGAGACGAGGGTGGCCCCACTTTCTAATTGGCTCCCTGTGCTAAGCTTCGTGCAGAGGATCACAGTGTCCATTTCAGATCTGTCTGGCAATGATGCCTTGTCAAGTGCTACTGTGTTAAGCAGACTCTGTGGCTTTGTAAAACAGTTGACCTGTTATTGACCTGTTCTGTGTCAGTGGAGCTCAGGAACAGTCTCTCTGGTTAAATACTTATGGGCCCCGTGATAGACGATAATAAAGATTATAAAGGCACAGCCAAGCCTAATGGCTCCCAACTGGCCCACAGTACAAGGAGCAGTTCCTGTTAGAGGAGCATGGGTGAGCCCCTTCAGGGAGGCCAGGTCAGCAGCAATGATTCCAAAGTTGCTCTGTGACAACCCCTTACCAACTCCTAACCCTCCAAAGAAAGCCAAATGGTCCATCGGGGTCAACTCTACATTTTTTCAGAAAACAAACCTTTCCTTAATTAATTCCCAGACCCAAAGGTGGCTGCTATAATTTCCACAGATAAAACCTCATCCTTTTCATCCACAATGACTTAGCAGGAATTATCATTCTATGCTTGTGACTGGACAAGGGAATTTAAGCATCACTCCTGTTCTGGCCATAGTCAAATAAGGTAACCATCTGCACAAAAGAGAACCAAAGCTCTAAAGAGATATTTAGATTAGATAAAATCAACATCCAACATCACATGTAAGACAGGAAGTTCACCAAAGATGACAGGAGAGGCCACTGGTGGTGCACATTTGGACGAGGTAGGAAAGGTTGCTAATATTTTTAAGTGCCTACTATGTATCGCACCTATGTTAGGTATTATATATCTTTTATCCCATTTAACCTTTCTCATATCCTTAGAGGGGAGGTATTATTTCTCCTTTTCACAAAAAGAAACTGACACTTAGCGAGTAGGTGTTTCATTTTGTTTTGGCTTTTTTTGTTTTTGTTTTTCCAGCTTCATTAAGGTATAATTGACAATTAAAATTATATACATTTAATGTGTACAACCCGATGATTTGATCTATGTATACATTGTGAAATATTCACCACAGTCCAACGAATTAACATACCCAGCACCTCACATAGTTACCACTTTCTATGACTGGTGTTAGTGAGTTTTAAGTAACTTGCCTCAATATCAATTTCCTTTGGCGTATAAAGATTAAATTAGATTATGCAGATACGTTCTTAAAACTCTTGATATAATGCCGAATATAAGCTATTTTGTGATTGCTTAGGTTTTCACACCTTGAAAAGTCTGTGACTACTATCATTAGCTTTTTGGAAGAGACCTAATGGGATAGTCAAGATAGGAACCTGGGTCCAAGAACTAAGCCCCAGAGCCCATTGCTCTCTCTCATATGGTTTGCTTATTTATTTGTTTGTTTATTTATACTAGTCTTCATTCTCTGAAATATTAGGAGATGGCTCACAGGAAACAAATGCATGTTTAAAATTCAGGATTAAGAAAAAGATGAATACATTAAGGCCAGGCCAAGAACACAAAGGTGGAGACCATCAGGAGCTGGGCAGCTGCTACAGCCAAACCTCAGCTTACCGAGAACTAAATATCCTGGACACCAACACAGAAGGAGATGTGATGAGTTACCAGCTTCCTTTGTTCAGGAGGAAGGAAACGTGTCAATCCCTTAGAGGAAGTAAAGTGTGTCCTTAAATTTTTCACTAAAACCTATTTCTCACATGAAGCATCATATTAGAAGCACTGCATGGGTAATGTCCTCACCATCAGAAAATGCTCTTGTAATATCGCTTAGTAAGAGCCAGGAGGGTAACAAAGCACAGTTCAGGGAAAGCAGCTTGCTGGACATCAAGCAAGATGGCCCGACTACATCTTTCCTACAGCCTGGTTTGATCAAAGTATGAAGAAGAGAACATCTAAGAAAATTAATGGACTTGTTAACAGTCCTTCATAAAGACTACTTTCTTAATGGGAAATACTAGAGGGGTCATTCATGATCTGCCCCACCCTCCAACTCTCCTTCCTCTAAAGAGTCTTCTGCATCCCATCTGCACTAAACACTGGTGGTTAGAACAAGGCAGGCATTTCATCAGATGGCCAGAGACCACCCCTGAGACCCACCAGACACAGAGACCCACTTCATCACATGGCCAGAGAACCACTCAGATTTTTCCCCAGGAATTGAATCCAAAGCACCATTTGGAATCAGAAATGTTCTAAGCGCAGGGGTAGGAGACACTGTTATGGCCAAGTACTAAGACTGAAGAAGAAGAAAATAGATAGCATATATAATCAGGGAAAGCCAGCTGGTAAAGAGTAAGGACAAAGCACATCTACAGAAAGAGACCATGTCGCTCCTGAGAGAGGGACTGTGATCATATACTCTCCCCAAAGCCTGGCTTGGATCCAAAACCACCTCCCATTTCCAGACTGGCCACAATCTGAGTCTTATTTTTTAATTCCTGAGAGAATCCTGGATTCTTATAATAAACTCCAATTTTCTTGGGTAAGGTTGAATGGGTCTTTATTCCTTGCAAGTAAGTGAGCCTGAAGAGAACACAGGCTTCCAGTAAGAGCTGAACAACATACATACAATGTTCCAGTCTCTAGATTGCAGGCACAGTGGTGTTGATCCAATACACGGGAGATCAAGAGCAGATGGTATGATACACAGCAACCTGGGTGAAGCCAAAGGCATTATGCTGAATTAAAGAAGTCAGTTGCAAAAGGTCACACACTATATGACTCCATTTATATGTCACTCCTGACAACACAAAGTGGTAGTGACAGAGAACGGATCAGTGGTTCCTAGGGGTGGTGGGAATGGAGAGTGTGAATATAAAGGGATGGCACAAAGGAGTTTTGGAGGTGATGGAACTGGTCCATAACCTGATCATAGCAGTGGTTACACAAATCTATACCTGGGTTTAAAAACACAGAACTGTAAAAAGAAAAGAAGGAAGAAATGAATGAAGACAGAAAAGAAGGAAGGGAGTACATCAGTGATGATCTCTCGAGTAAACAAGATCACTAAACAGAAACTCAGCCAGAGCAGAAGGAGGGCCAACTCTCAGTAAAACTGTCGCCTTGGCATAGGCTTTCCCCATGCTCTTAGCCTTATCTTTTTATCCCTCAATACCTTCTGCTCTTCTTTCTGGTTGGCACTGCCTTCATAACAAAATCAAGTCAAAGAAATGAGCAATGAAGGTGGAATTTCAGATATCAGCCAAGAGATGAGGGAAGTTTTGATAGCTGGGATCAGAAGGTCTTGCTATCCCTCCTAAAATCACACTGTAAATACAGAAAATCCTCTATTCTTCCTACAGATAATCTTTGTATGGGAAGAAGCAAGATAACCTAGAAGCAGCACTAAAACTTCTGAGAGATAAAGAAATAAAAATCCCTAAGCAGAAAACAGACTGAATATGAGGATAGGGAGAATTAAGGCAAAAGCAGCTTCTACTCTAATCAGGATGATTAGGTCCAAGATTTGGGGGTTGGAGATATGGATGGAAAGCAAAGGCCTTTGCCTGCTCTGGCGTAAGCTACTTAGGGTTTCCCAGGAAGGTAAGAAAGGGCCCTGCACATGGTCTGGCATAGCTTCCTAGTCTCAGCCAACAATGGCACCTTGCTTTGCATCCATTCTCCACACATATATTTCCTTCAGGAACTTTGCAGGGACGTGTAACTTAGCAGAGTATGAACATTTCTGGGTTCCCTAAGCAAATTCATCAAAATGCCATCAAAACCTTACCCCAAAGTGTTATTTCCAACAATGATGTCTGTTGCTCTTGATACCTGGTGTTTAGCGAAGTGGCTTGGCATATAGCACAGAGCAAGTAACAAACATTAACTGACTGAGTGAATGAAAAAGAGGCAACTAGAGAAAGGGAGGGACCAAAGGAGAGAGGAGGGGAGGGAAGAAGGAGAAACAGCCATAGCCTAAGGCTCACTCCCTCAGGGAACAAGCTGTACGAACAGGACAGTCACTCAGCACATATTTATTGAGTGCTGTGCTGGAAATCTTCCTTTCACTTCCACAGTTTCACTCTCCACCTCTGTCCACCCTGCTCTGGGCCCCGAGAGACCAAACGTACATAGACTGCACCAACAGAGCACCCTTGCCTGCAGGTGGACTCAGCCCCTGAGGGGCACCTGCAGGAGATAAAGGAGGGAGGAGGGTAAGATCAGAGAACTGATTTCCTTGCTCCCTCTCTAAGGGGTTGCTACGGATAGGCTGCAGCCCTTGAATAAAGTAGCTGTTCACACAGATCTGTGTCTCCGGCTTCACCTCTCCCTCTTACCTTCATACCTGGGGTAGTAATGGCTCCCCGCTGTTGCTAATTCATGGTGCTACACTATACCTTCTGGTTTCCTACATCCTACTCACACCTCCGAGAATAATCATTTTAGTAGACTTTGAGTTATTTCTATTTGAGATCACCAACTGCTTTCTGCCAGGACTAACCGATACAAGGGCCACCTATGTGCCAGACACTATGCTAACCTCTGGGGATACAGATATGGGTCAGGCACAGCTCCTCTAGGCATTCGTGGTGCAGTAGGCAACAGACGCATAACAGCAAATCCTAACGCAGACTGGAGCGTGCAATGAGGGAGCTATGCACTGGGTAGTGCTTTCCAAGCCAATTTCTGAAAATTAAGCTGAGATCTGCCTCTCAGCAAAGCAGGGGAGAGCTCCCACTGTGCACTGCAGAAAATCCAGAGATGATGCTTGCAAGAGCTCATCTTGCCGAGTTTTTTACTGGTCCCTGGAAGAGTAAGGAATGACTTGTTTGAGATTTCCAATTTGTAGTTGCAGAAACAAAAGCAAGTTCAACATGGAATCTTGCTATTCAATCAAATCTATAAACACCAAGAACAAACTGATGGTTGCGGGGGGCGGGGGAGGAAGGGCAGAACGGGTGAAGGGGAGTGGAACATTAGACTTCCAGTTACGGAATGAGTAAGTCGTGGGAATTAAAAGCACAGCACAAGGAATATAGTAAATGATACGGTAATAGTGTTGTGTGATGACAGATGGTAGCTACACTTGTGAGTACAGCATAAGGTTTAGGTAAGTTAAATCACTATGTTGTATACCCAATACTAATGTAACATTGTGTGTCAACTACATTCAAATAAGAAAGAAAGAAAGAAAGAAAGAAAGAAAGAAAGAAAGAAAGAAAGAAAGAAAGAAAGAAAGAAAGAAAGAAAGAAAGAAAGAAAGAAAGAAAGAAAGAAAGAAAGAAAGAAAGAAAGAAAGAAAGAAAGAAAGAAAGAAAGAAAAAAGAAACCTAACCATGTAACTGATTGGGTTCTTCAGATTCTCCCACTAGCTCACCACAGCCCGTTTTTTTTTTTTTTTTTGAAGATTTTATTTATTTATTTGACAGAATGAGAGATGGAACACAAGCAGGGGAAGTGGGAGAGGAAGAAGCAGACACCCAGCGGAGAAGCCTGATGCGGGGCTTGATCCCAGAGCACCAGAATCACGCCCTGAGCCGAAGGCAGATGCTTAACGACTGAGCCACCCAGGCGCCCCTCACCACAGCCCTTTTAATCAGTTTTTAGTTTCTATTTACCCTTAAATGATTTTTTTTTTTTTGCTAATTTCTTAACTTTCTGATATAAGAAATATCACAGTATTATTTTTGGTAAACAAATAGGGTTTCATTTTTCTCATATGACAAGAGAGCTTAAAGATGAGCTGTTGCTGATTTTGTTTCAGCGGCTCAATGTCAAGGACCTGGATTCCTTCTATGTTTCTTTTCCACCAACTGCAGCATTATTAGCTTACCCTCCTCATGATTGCTGCCTCCTGGTCACAAGATGATAGCCATACCCCAGGCATCACGGACAAGTTCAAGGGGAGAAGGCAATAGGTTAGCTCTCCTCTCCTGTCTGTACCGTTCATCAGAAGCAAAGACATTTTCAGATACCAAAGCAGACTTCCCCTTGCATCTTATTGGCCCGGAGGAGTTCACGTGACCACCTCCAACTATAAGCCATACTGGGAAATTTAGTATCTGGCTTTCATTTGGTTCTTGGTTGTTCTCTTCTCCTGTTCCTACTATTACCAAGTTCATTTTTCCCTTCTTTTTTGCACCTAGCACAGTCTCCTTTTACTCATTTGGGAAGTCACTCTTCTAGCTCACTAAAGAGATACTCATGTTATTTTCTCTGAACACACTACCCAGAGGAAAAGCTTGGACTGGCACCTCTTAGTTGTCTCTCAACTTCCCTCTTTGCTGGGAGGTATTGGTATGTCCTGAGCAACAGCAAAAACTTTAGCTGTGATAACTCTGTGTGACATAAAAGGAAACCTGTGTCGGTGTATGAAATAGTAACAATCACATCCTGGAGGATCGAAAATGTAGCTTGAACAGGGTCTTCAGATAAGCAGCAACAAAAAACTGTCCCAGTTTTTTAAAGAGGGTTGGAAGGTAATTCTGCAGATCAGACAGGACTCTGAAACAATGGTAAAGAAGAGTGAGAAGACCACATGGACCAGGGCTAGCTATCCATTAGCCATCTGCCACCTTCCTTGGTCAATAGCCTTCCAGCCACTGAAATACAGAGGAGACCATGGCAGAAGGGTCAAAGGCAGGGTGCCACACCCTGGCACCAGCACTTTCTAGCACCATGATCTTTGGTAAGTTCCTTGGGCAAGCTTCCTCAGAAATGATAACAGTACCTCCCTCATTGAGGGGTGAAGATGAGGTGAAATATACATACAAAACATTTAACAGTATCTTGGTTCAATATATTACATTGCTCCCTCCCTGAGAAACGTACACACACACACACACACACACACAACATACGCACATGCACACATACACGCCACCATTACAAAGTTATTCGAGGGGATCAGGATGGACACCAACATTGTCCACTGCACATAAGCACTCAAAAATGCTATTTTTCATGAGGTCGTACCTGACAATGAGCCACCCTTGCTCCTCATCAGGAGAGTCAAACTGAACGAATTAGAAGACATTCTCCATAAGAAGATTTACTTCAGTAAGACAGGGAGCAGTAAATAAAAGCAACAGATTAGTGCAATATTACTAAATCCCATCATTTAGGTTCCCGCCTGGCAGATTTAATAAATGAGATCTATCTCTTCTTGGTGGATGCACTAGCATAAGTACCATCTAAATCAGGTCTGCAGAGAATCAAGTGACCTGATGGATATAGATCTTTTAGCTCAATAGCAGAAATGCATGGAGGATTTGGAGGGATTTGTGCCAGGAATCGGAGAATGTAATGTTTGTCTTGAATTAACTAATTTTTATAACCAATGGACTGTTGAGTGATATTCTCCTGCCAAAGTAGATTTGTGACCTGCCTGAAGTACCAACTATGTTCCAATTTATACAGTAAATCTATTTGGTAATATGAGGTGTTGCAGCAATTTTAACACATCAGTAAAGATGGAAATCAATTTATTTTCCTTAGTATTTGACAACAATCTTTGTAAATAAAACAAGAAAAGATGGCGTTTCTGGGGCCAGACCAGCATTTTGCTTCAACCTTTTCTACTCTGTGGCTGCTAGCTGAAGGCAGGGTTTTTCCCCTAGAGATTTCACTCTGACACAAGACCAAGCCAGCTACCCTGGGGCCATTAACCTCTTCAGTTGCTAGGAAGAGTGGGGTCTTCTTCAGGACAGGCCTGCTGCTGAGTTGATAGGAACTGAGCTTTTAAAGTGTGTCCGGTATGGCCACACACCATATCTCACCTCGAAAACAAGGTTGGGCAGGCACTGGCATTCCTACTTTATAAACCGAGGCTCAAATACAAAGGATTTGCTGAGAATAAAGGTGAGACTCAAAGTCTAGGTCTTCTGACAATAATTCTGATTTTTGTTTATGAATCAACAGAGTAATTTAATGGTTTAATTCTCCATGTAAATCTGCCCCCTGTCTTCAGGAAAGATGAGAACATGAGGTCATGGAGACAAGTAGAAGTTGTAGAGGCAAGGCAAGGGGCTTGTAGGTAGAGTGAACAGGTGCAAAAGCAGTAAGGCTTACAAGTGCTGGGTGAGACTTCCTGTTTCTGCTAAGATGGAGAAGCCAGAAAGAGCATCACTCCTACACTTACAAAAAATCATTTTATAAGGCCAAACAGCACATGCAAAACTTCTCTTGAAACTATTAGGGAGTTGAGGTGATAGGACAACCAACCAACCTAAAACTTGAGGAAAGACAGACACCCAGAAGGAGAGATGAGTCATGAGCTCCTGCTTATCTCAGGCTGTTGGACAGTGAAGAACTTAGCTAAAACTATTAGCGAGTTGGTAAAGGTCGAGGAGGAGCTAGCAAGAGTATTTAGAATCCCTTGAAGGAAGTGGATCTACAGGAAATCCACACCCACTTGCAATTTCTTATTCATAGACCTCACGGGGCACTCACAGAAAAGTCTGGCATGAGTCTTAAGAAACCATCCCTTGTGTTACAGGGACATAGGAAGAAAATTGGAGCTTTTGCTGGAAATACAAGAAACCTAACCCAGATCCTACTGCTCTATCTCCCCAACAGAACAAAAGCTTTAAACCACTGAGGGGAGAGCAACACAGTCACCCTTAAGGCATGGAAGAAAACCTGCTGATGACAGAACTACCTCTGGAGGGCAGAAGCACTAAGAGCACTACAGTCCTGAGACTCAGGCACACAAGACCGGTCTGAGACTGTCTAATTAGAATGACAAGGAACACCTCTCCACTCCCCACCACTTCCCATGACCAGGCTAACAAGCAGCAAGTGACAAATAAGAGTCGAATATCACTGAGAGACCTACACAAATGTGGAGAGAGACTCTCTCTGAGGCACAACTCAAGGAGAATATTGAAACTTGAGGGTGCAGAAGACGTTACAAAAAACCTTCTGACAAGCTAGCCCCCACTCTCAACACAAGGCAATGCCACAGAAATTTTAAGCTTACAATGCACTGTGGCTAACCATGATGACAACAAACCCAACCCAATTAACTAAAAGCCTAGCAGAAGGAAAGGTGTGCTCATTTCAGGTACAAAAACAATTTACAGACTACTCTATGCTATTTAAAATGTTCACCTTCTTAAAAAAAAATTACAAGGCATACAAAAAAGAGAGAGGAAAATGATACTATCAAGATACAAAGCCAAAAAAAAGTTAGGTACATCATATTAAAAATGCTTAAAACACAAGACAAATTTTTAAAATCTTAAAGAGATTCAGGGGGAAAGGATACATACAAGGGAACAAAGATAAGAATTACAGGAGACTTCTTGTCAGAAACCAAGCAAGCTAGAAGACAATGGAGTGACATATTTAAAATGCTAAAAGAAAAGAGCAAAATAACCAGCAAAAATATCTTTCAAAAATTAAGAAGAAATACTTTCTCAAACAAACAAAAGCTGAGAGAATTCATTGTCAGCAGGTCTGTACTACAAAAAACATTAAAGGAAAAATTTCAGGCCAAAGCAATATGATACTAGACAAAAACATGGATCCACACAAAGAAATGACAAGCTCTTGAAATGGAATAAATGAAGGTAAAGATAAAATTCATTTTTTTCTTATTTTTATGGCTCTAAAAACAGCTGATTAACTAACATAAAAATAGTAGTAATGCATTGTGTGTTTATATCATGTGTAAAAGCAAAAATATATAACAAAAATAGCACAAAGAAAATAGAAGAATTGCAGGGACACCTGGGTGACTCAGCTGGTTAAGTGGCTCCCTTCGGCTCAGGTCATGATCCCAGGGTCCTGGGATCAAGTCCCACATCAGGCTCCCTGCTCAGCAGGGAGTCTGCTTCTCCCTCTGCCTGCCACTCCCCCTGCTTGTGCTCCCTCTCTCTCTCAGTCTCTTTGTGATTAAAGAAAACAAAATGGAATTTTGGAGAATATACTGTTGTAAGGTATAATACTATTTGAAGATGGACTCTATAGATGTATGAAGTTGTACATTGCAAATCTATTAGCAGTCACTAAAACATTTAAAAGAAAAGACATAAATGATAAGCCAAAATGGAATCATAAAATGTATTTAATTCAACAGGGTACTAAAGGGGAAGCATTTTTTAAACAGATGGAGAAAATGGAAAACAACTATTGAGATGGTAGATTTTAAAGCAAACCATATCAATAGCAACATAATTATAAGTAGTCTAAATTCACCAATTAAAATGCAGACATTGTCCTACTGTATAAAAAAGCAAGACCACCTATAAGGAAAAAATAGTCAAAATGAAAGAAAAAATAGACAAATTCACAATTATAATTGCTTTAACACTCCTCTATCAGTGATTCATGGAATAAGAAAACAGAGAAATCGGTAAGAACCGCACTGTCAACTAACTTAAGCTAATTGGCATTAATAGGATATTTAACTTAACAAAAGCAGAAACACAATCTTTTCAAATGAACAGCCTATTCACTAAGAAAGACCATGTTCTTTCTGGACCACAAAACAAATCTTAACAAATTTTAAGGAATAGAAGTCATACAAAGTATGTTCCCTAACCTTAGTGGAATTAAACTTTGTGAAAGAAGGATACCAGACCCAGACAGAGTTTAACAAGAAACCTCAGGACCCCAGGTTGGGAGGAGAGTTCAGTGGGTTTCCATGCTGGTCTCAAAGCATACATTGCACATGCAAATACAGGCAAAAGCTTTACAATTCACCTGAAGTTAACACACATAGTAAGAAAACTGTTTTTGGTTGTCATGTTCCTTCTCACCTAGCAGGAAATACCTATGCTTTGCTTTGACTTGAGATGTATATACAGATTAGGGCAGCGAAATACAGGCAGCTGTCTGGGGATCCAAATCCAGGGCCTCCTGCTGATCATGCCCTGCTCTTCCCTTCCCTCTACCAGATCACACAGCGCAAACAACACAGTGTGATGATTCGGTCCTCAGGCTTAAGGACTTAGAGAGCTAGACTCAATACTTATTCCACTGCTCACTAGCTATGTGATTGTGGGTATAGTACTTAAGCTCTCTCCACTTCATTTGCTCATCTGTCAAATGGAGATAGCCATTGTATCTATCTCAAATGGCTTTGTGAAAATTAAATGGACATGATTATACGAAAGTACTTAGCACAGAGTACAGACCACAGTAAACTCTCAGTAAAGATAGCTATTACCATTATCAACCATTATTATTATTCCTGGGGAACAAATCCTCCAGGGAAGCTTTCCATAAAAGACCAAAGCACTTGCACTACTTAGAGATTATTTAAATTTGGGAGCTGGCAAGAGGCATAAAATCTGTAGGTAGGAAGAAATTAAATATGCTGTGGTTTCCCATCTTCTCCTGGGAAGGTCGGGGACAATAAAATGGAGCCAAAATTTGGGGCTGCCCTTATATAGACTCTCTCATAGGAAGACCCAAACTCATCCCAAACCTCCTAAGTTGTTTTCCCAAACTGATTGTTGGTGCTTGGAATTCCTTTAACTGGAATTTACTGTCACTTCACAGAAACATGACTTAAACGTATATAGTGTCAGGACGGGTGATACAGTATATTATATGCCTATTAAGGTAGAAAAGCAGGTTTTATGTAAGAGGGAAAAAAGCCTTGTTTATATGAAGTGTGGGGAATTAGGAGGTCCTCACTGAAAGGGGGGATAGTACATCCTAAAGACCCCCTGAACCCAAAGAAAAAAGGCAAATAAAACTAGAAGAATCCTGGGGGACACACAGACCAGAGTTCTACAAAAACCAGGCCTCAGATCCATTTGTTAGAATCACCTAAAGAGTTCATTAGACACACTGACTCCTAGGCTCCACCCTAGACCTACTGAATCTGAACCAGTTGGGGAAGGATGATAGGATTTTAACAAGTGGGAAGAGCCAGATGTGGGAATCACACATCAATACCAACTTTTCACTTTATAGACAATGGAACCTGAACCCAGGATAATGGAGTAGGCTTGTCCAGGGTCATTGCACAGCGATATTCAGCAAACTTGGCTCAGCTGTAACTGTGGGAGTGAGAAAGCAGTGTGAACAGGCAATGCTAGGCACTGTCCCGCCTGCCCCTAATGGTTCACCCAAGAGTTCAACACGTGGATAGTGTCACTTTCCTATGATCCCAGTCTCTCTACGCTACTACCCATGGTGACACCTGTATCAGGATGGCTGAGCTAAGCCCAAGCTCTTCTGTAAGCTCAACTTCTTGACTGTACCTTCAGCTTCTCTCCAAATGGCAAAACTGTCCAAAGAGGAAATGCTATATTTGGTAAATATCCAGCAGTCATGACTGGAGCAGCACACACTAACAAGAGGAAGTACCAAGAGGCCAAAAATGAATCTAAAGGGAACAAAGTGACCTCTAACCAACAAGAAAACACAGACCAATAAACGGGAGAAAATCGATAAGGTGAAAATGGTCTGCTCAGGAAAATCAATAGGGTGCAAATCAGCTGCATTCAGCCCTATGGCCTTGCACCTGGCTCCGACTCCAAAGTTGAACCGAATCATTCCTGCTTCCCAAAGACAGCTCTTTACTCCCACCAACCTCCTCCTCCTCCTCCCAGCATCTGTTTATTTACTGAAATGTATATTTCTCGCTGAAATGCCCTCAATCTTGTCACTACATGAAAATGCCCTTTCTCCAGCCTCCCATGGCCACCACTCTTGCATAAGACCTCATCATTTCATATCCAGGTTACTTTCAGAACCCACTCCCTCTGCCTTCATCCTGTCCCTGACATACACCTGGCATGCAAACCTCAGAATAATCTGCCTCCTATTACTCCCTCATATGAGTCCTCTACCAACCAAGCAACGTCTCCTCTTTATCCCTCCCGAAACTCAAAGCTCTTGTTCAGACTGGTCTTTAGAATACCTGTTTTCTTCTCTCCCGAAATACTCAGATCTTCCACCCACTTTGGGTTGAGCCAAAGTGCCTCTGGCTCTACCAGACCTTCCTGGAAGAGCAGCAGCCCCCAAAAATCTCCTCCTCTCAGCACCTATGGCGCTTTCCATCTGCTGATGTGCCCTCATTTCTACATCAAGCACATGCCCGCTTTCACTGTTACAATGCTGGGGGTCAGGGTGAGTCGTGGCATCTCGATACTATTCTAACTCCTGGAGGAAGGCAGCATAGGGTGGAAGGCACACTGGGATGAGAGTTGGGGGTTGTTGCCTCTAGTTACTAAGGGGCCTTGGGCAAGTGACTGAACCTCTCCAGCTTTTCCATAACATGAGATGGTTGTATGGGAGATCTCTAAGGCTCCTTCTAACATTCTAGACTTCTAAGGCAGAGGCTGTCTCTTTTTGATATCCCCCATAACACTTATTAGCTCTTTGCCCTTCATTTTCTTTAGCCTCTTAAGATTCTCTTTCCTCATTTGTTAAATGGGATTGATAATAATACCTTTTCCACAGAATTTTTGAGAAGGTCAAATAAGATACTGTTGTAAGATACTTAGTACAGTCCTGGCGCCAACCAAAGGCTTTATAAATTTTGTTATTATTATTAAATAAAAGGAGCATATTAAATATGTTGGCTAAATTAATAAAAATAACCTTTTAAAAACAACTATTGTTGGGGCGCCTGGGTGGCTCAGTCGTTAAGCGTCTGCCTTCGGCTCAGGGCGTGATCCCAGCATTCTGGGATCGAGCCCCACATCAGGCTCTTCTGCTGGGAGCCTGCTTCTTCCTCTCCCACTCCCCCTGCTTGTGTTCCCTCTCTCGCTGGCTATCTCTATCTCTGTCAAATAAATAAACAAAATCTTTTAAAAAAAATAAAAATAAAAACTACTGTTTGAGGCACACACACAAATCTCAAGTAACGTTTATCTGCTACTCAAATAATAAAGCATGTTATCTTTCCTTTTGAAACAGAAGGAGGGCACTTGATGTAATGAGCACTGGGTGTTACAGGCAACTGATGAATCACTAAATTCTACCTCTGAAATTAATAATTTAAAAAAAAAAAGTATTTTCCTTTCTCTGAGCTGGAAATTCCCATGTATAACTGCCCTTCTGCATCTGTGTTAAAAGTAGAAGCTCAGAGCTATTTCTGCAGCCCACTGTGCTAGAAGGTGCATCCCAGGGAAATGTCCTTGCCCACCCAAAACAGCACTCTTTTTTTTTTTTTTTTTTTTTTTAGATTTTATTTATTTATTTGACAGAGAGAGAGAGACAGTGAGAGAAGGAACACAAGCAGGGGCAGAGGAAGAGGGAGAAGCAGGTTTCCCGCTGAGCAGGGAACCCTATGCGGGGCTTGATCCCAGGCCCCTGGGATCACGACCTGAGCCAAAGGCAGACGCTTAACCACTGAGCCACCCAGGCACCCCCAAAACAGCACTCCTGAAAGACAAAGAGGCTGCCCCTCCTCAGTAGGAAGGGAGCAGGTGGACCAAACGTCGCATTTAGAGAAGCTACAGTTGCTTTAACCTGCGACATGAAGATGATATTCCTCAACAATAAAATGAAGGGGAGGCTGCAATTCAGAGGCCCCTGACCCCTGGCTGATAAGGCATTAAATGTCAGTAAGCTCATTGAATGAATCCTTTTCCTTCTCAAAGCAGATCCACTTGATGTTCTCTCAGAGTCAGAAGATAGAGTCATGTACTTGGTGCTCAGGCAGACAAATCCAAAGCAGAGGGAGCATGTCCCGAGGCAGGCCCCCAGGACTGAGATCACTCCCTGAGCTAGCCGGCTGGGAGGAAGAGTCCCAGCTCAGCCCATTGGAGGAACCATGACAAGGCCAGCGGCCCCAGTAACTAAAAGGCAAGATGTTTGTGCCATAAAATAGCACTCAGCCTGCAACACAGAAGGAAGCCAGAATACATGGCATTCCAGAATTCAAATAACCAAGACTAGATTTAGGGAGCATGAAAACATCCTTCTAGGAAATATAACAACTTATTAAGTCCATAGATGAAAGAGTGTCACACAATAAAAACATTTTTACTACTGCCTACGATTCCAAACTTTTAAAGTATTGCTTCAAGTGCCAACAAAAGAAAGAAAGAAAGAAAGAAAGAAAGAAAGAAAGAAAGAAAGAAAGAAAGAAAAAGAAAAAGAAAGAAAGAAAGAAAGAAAATGCTTTCTTTCCTTTGATGGAATTCCACTGGAGCCAGAAGGCAGGTTTGAATGTAAGAGGTACAGGGAGATTGAAAAGGAAATGAACACTTCCAAAAATGCATTACTCGGTAACTAGGTTATAAATGAACAACTAGTCAAAACCAATATGTAAAGGAATTGTCACATTATTTCTAGAATCTTACAAATGCTCTGTATGCACCCCTCATTCCATAGGATACACATCAATCCTGAAGTCTAATCCGTGCCAGACCTTCCGTAGGTGGATGATTGGAACGGCAGTCACAACGCCTTCTGCAGCACAGGGAAGGAGGCACAGACAAGATTCTTGTAGTCTCTCTGCCAGAAGTCAGATGGTGTGATATCTGGGATCAGGTTAACCATCGTTCAATTGCTTTTTTTTTTTTAATTACCTTGTGTTTTTATAAGGTATGTGTATGATATCAAACATATGAAGCAAATTTGGGAACTTGACCAAAATTAGGTGGTGACAAGGAAGACAATGCTGAACATATATACAGCCTTCCAAGGTGGAGTCTACAGGAAAACAAGTGAGTAAGAGAAGAAAATGTTATAAGGGAAGTCACATGGCAGAAAAGGATTAAGTTTGGGGCCAAAAGAATGGAAACATGTCATTGCCCTGCCTCCTACCAATTGTAAGACCTCACACAAGTCCTTCATATTCTCTCGACCTCAGCTTCATCATCCATAAAATTGAGAAAATAGTAAACATCCCTTATGAAATCAAAATATTGTTTTTTTTTTCTTTCAGGATCTCAGGGAGCAAAGTATAAAGACAAATCAGTGACAGACCCAGAATCCCCTGCATACTATCCACATTCCAAAAGGAGGAAGATTAATTCAATAGGTTAGTGCTGCTTCTGTAACAGAAACACCCTCAACAAGGGACTATATTATGTTCGGCCACAGTCTCTGGGTTCACACACCAGGAGCCTCTGTGTGTGTGCATGCAAGTCAACCACGATAAAAGTCTAGAAGGACACTGACTCTCAAGGAGAAAAGCAAAAGTGACGAGCTCAATCCTAGTACCTATGAGAATTCCATTCATGACCAATAATGATGGTCTTTGAGTCTGCCTCAGAAGTGTTTTCAGCAAGCCTGATGGCCCTGCCCTCCCCTCGGTGTCCAGTCCCTCTGTTGTGCCGAGGCTGCCAGCTGAAGGACCAATTAGTGTCAGCTGTGATGTCAACACTTGCCTCGTGAGTCCCACATCCAGCCACATCTTCCTAACAAAGCTCTGAACTATTTAATTAGGAGCTGCTCTGACAATTCTGTCCTTGTCACATCAGCAATAGATTGGAACACAAGGGAGAACATTTCCATTGAACCCATGCCACAGCATTTGCTCCATAAACTGAGACGAGCGGGATGCACTCCCCTTGCTAATGCATGGAAATAAGAGGTAATGCAGCTTCTCGCCAGATCATGGGGGAAGGTACAAAGACACAGCCATTCATAAAACAAAGAATGTTCGTTTTTCTCCCCATCTGAGCAGTGTTTGCTCACCATCCCTTCTTTCTGACACATACATGTGCTGTCCTCAAGTGTATTGCCTTTAGAGCCACACGGACCTGAGTCTGAATTCTGCACTGGCCTTTATGAACTGCCTGATGTTGGGCTAGATTCTTAATTTCTCTGAGCTTCAGTTTTCTTAACTGTTAAATGGAAATAATTATGCCTACCTCTGAGATTGTTATAATGATAAAAACAAAAATTAATATAACTCACTGAGCTCAAGAACTAAATATTTAATAAAAGTACCTTATTACTGGTACATCTCAATGTCCTGTGTTTAAATTAGAAGATGAATTCTACACTGTGATAAATATAGTATAACATTGTCTTTATTTGCCTCTCCTCTGTTGTCTGCTCCAGACCCCCCTCTTTCCCAAACTAGTCACTTCCCCAGTCCTTCTGTAATGGGGTTTCGGCCCCCTCACCACACATACTGTCCTCCTCTATTAATTCCAGTTTGTAGGTAATTTTCCAAAAATGTGGCTCCCAAGTCTGAACCCCAAGTTACTATCACAAACTACAACGGGACTTTTATTCCTCTTGAACTGGATAACTTGCTCACTAATTCAGTCTTGGGTCCCATTAACTTTTCAGCAAATGTTTCACATGGGGATGGGAAAGGGCCCTTCTAGCCCAAGGGCCAAGAAAAGGTGATTTACTTGGAAGGAACCACCTAAATCCACCCATTTAAGTTTTTATTAAATGGGCAAGAAATGAGATCTTGAGTTATATAACTCATTTGTGATTATTACATTCTTTGAAAAGGTTAAGGTGCTTACCACAAAATATAAAAAGAATGATCTGCATCTTTACTGCTGATATTTTAAGGAGATTCGGAAATTTTGGAAGGCAACCATTTCACTAGAGTCTTGGGAGAAAAACACGGTATTGGGATGTTGTCTGACAATCGAGGAAAATGAAGATAAAGAGTAAAATTGATCCACAGTTTCTCCTATCCAGTTCAAAAGAAAACACAGGTCTTTTCAAAAGCTAAAACTGCCTTTAAAAAGCGTATGATGAGACCTCTTTCTTTTTTTAAAGATAATATTTTCAAACACTGCCCTTTTACCCTTGAAGCCAGCACTCCTCCTCCCTGAGATGGCCCATCAGGGCACCTTACCCAGCAGCAGAAAAGGGACATTCCAGCAAGGAGGCCCGCAATTACCATGTGATCATAGCACAAGAGATTTACTGGGAGCAAGATCCATTTAGAATGTTTTTTTCTCATTGAATTTGTACCCAGGTCAATAATGATTAAAAAAAAAAAAAAAAAGCTGGCAGGGAAATCCACATTCCATGCCATCCAAATCTCTCTGGCACATCTGCAAAGCCATTACTTCCCTACAGAGCCAGGCAGAGAAAAAAGGAGGAAGAGTGACTTCACCAGGCTGAGCTTCGTGAGGGCAAGAGCAAACTGTGGCAAAAACAGAACCTTACGATGACAAGGACAGAAGTCAAAGCTCTCACATACTAACAAAGGGGCATTTTCATCAACAAGTAAGCAGCAAGCAAGAGTTCCTTAACTCTCTCATCAAGAGGCTAAACCAGGAAAGAAGGTAAAATCATCTGCTTCCCCCCAACCTGAACCTGGAACCAGAAATAGAGAGGCCAAAGTACTCTAAGCCAGGGCCTCTCTTTAGGAGATTTAATAGGCAGGCAGAGAATGAATGATACAGACAGACAGGCTGAGGGAGCCAAGATGGAGAAATGGGACACAGAAGATACAATTCAAAGAAGATGAAGGAGAGGAAGAGGGGGAGACAGAGACTCAAGAGCCTAAAGTAAGGGAGAAAAGAGAAGTGGCAAAAGGAAATCAACAGCAGAATGAAAGTTAGAGGCAAGGCATTTGATGGGCAGAAAATAATGGGAATCAAAATGAAAGGGGAAAGAGGAATGAATTAATGAATGCTGGATGGGCTGCAGGTACACTGAGACCTGGATGAGACACTGAGGCTGTGTCCTTTATGCATTTCTTCAGGGGACGTGGCAATTGTGAAGCACAGTCTATGGTTATTAATGTTTGCTTTCCAAGAGCACTGACTTTGGGGTCAGGCCAATCTTGATTCAGAACGAAACACTTAACCTTTTGAGTTTCAGTTTGTACATCTGCAAAATGGGGCTAATAACCTGCTTCACTGGATTGTTGTGAAGATTAAATACAATAAAGTATATAAAACCCCACCACAGTATCTAACTCATAACGGATGCTCAGTGAGTGTTAGTTTCCCTTCTTTTCCCATATTAGGCCTTCTACACTGGCCTTTTTCATCATTAATAATTCTCTGTACTGCCTCTCCACCCCACTGTGGACCTGGCTTTTGATTATTTAAGCTCTTTAAGGGAAGAATCTGTGTCTAGTTCACCAGAGAATTGTCAGCATCTCACACAGTATTGGCACAAGGTCAATAGAAGCAAGAGAAGAAATAGGAAAGGCTAAGAGATAAACTTAACTACTCTATGGCCTTGATTTTCTAGTATTGTTCCAATTGGAAAAATACATGGGTCCATGATCAGACTTCATGCACATTTTTGGGTTTGTAAAATTATCTCACATCATATGCAGAAGAACAGAATTCACCCCATTCCCCAAACAGCATTTCTTCTATGACTTCATCCATATAGAAGACAGCCAGCATTCTGGAAAGAAATTACAGTAATTGAGACTGGGATCTGTCCTGCCAAATGTTTCCTTAGAATCTTGAAAACATTCCCATCTGTTGCGTAGAGGAGACATGTTTTCTAAACCAACTTCTGAATGAATCATAAGCTGTGGCAGTTGTCAGAATGGGCCTCCCAAACTTCCAGCTGCAGGAAATGCAACTGACCAAGGACCCCAAGCTTCTGCTGGTTCTGACACCCATTAAAATCCATCATGCCATAGTTCTAAGGCCACTTTCCACTGGCAATGACTTCCCAGTCTTCCCAGGCAATGATTCAGCACAGCAAGCAGTCTAAGGCAGGCTCTCTCCTGGGAGAATTGGGTTTCCTATGACAGGTGACTTTGGCCCAAGGACTCCCCCAGGGCCTTGCCAAACTTTCCCTAGAACTTCCCTTAACCCTTTCAGCACTCTTGGGTGCTTCCATCCAACTTTTATTTTCTCTCTCCTTCACTCAAGGTCAGACTTGCATCCTGATCTGGTGGCTCTGGCAGACTCTTAGCTCCCTCCCTCTTTCTCTGACATTTCCCCAGATATTTCCCTTAATAAAATCGTCTTGGCATCTGCTTTCTAGAGGACCTGGACTGTCACATGAGTCATTCTGGGGCAAGCCTATGGCTGACCTTTAATGTCCCCATCCCAAGCTTGTCAATGGACAGGGAGGGAGACGTGAAGAAGGTGGGACAAGGGGATCATTACAAGACCATCCACAGCAGTCCTCATAAGCAATGGAACCATATCTTATATATATGTATATCTAATGAAAGAATAGCGTGCTGTCATGAGAGAGGAGGAAGTCCCAGAAGAAGCAGGAAAGGCTAAGAGATAAACATGACTACTCTAGACTTTGAGTTCCCAAGAGTGTTTCAATTCAAATATTCTGGGCCACCACCAGGCCTTTTCTTTGAGCTTATAAAACATGCTCACATCAGATACAGAAGAACAAAATTCACCTCAATTCCTAAATATCATGTACCATATATATACATCTGTGTGTGTGTGTGTGTGTGTGTGTGTGTGTGTGTGTTTATTCAGGAGCACAAAAGGTAAAGAAGGACATTTTGCATTGTTAATCCTTGTCAAGAAAAATAATCTCCAGGGGCATCTGGGTGGCTCAGTCGTTAAGCGTCTGCCTTCGGCTCAGGGCATGATCCTGGAGTTCTGGGATCGAGCCCCACGTCAGGCTCTTCCACTGGGAGCCTGCTTCTTTCTCTCCCACTCCTCCTGCTTGTGGTCCCTCTCTCACGGTCCGTCTCTCTCTCTTTGTCAAATGAATAAATAAAATCTTAAAAAAAAAAATCTCCATTGTTGAATAGATGAAATAATTGAAATATTTTAAAGCTTTCTTCTCTTGCCTGTATACAGGCAAAGTTTTCTTTCCTTTTGATGAGTTTTTATTCTTAAGAGTTTGGTTCTTTTGTTTAAACTGTAATTGAATGAGGCCAGCATTACCCTGATCCCAAAACCAGACAAAGACCCCACTTGAAAGTTTTCCTTGATTATTTCACTTCTAGCATACTTCTTGTTAAAACAGATAGATAATAGATGATAGACAGATAGATAGATAGACAGATCTCATGATTTTAGAAATCCAGTCTGTAAACTTCACATCATTTTAGTTCAACACTGTGACCTCAGACCCTAGCATAATGCTGGACATATAGTCAGCACTTAAAAAAAAATTTGTTGATAAAGTCTCAGAAGATCCTCTTTGCATTTCGTCTCTATAATTTGCTGACCCCTTAAACAAGGCATATCTAGGACTGAATTTGTAGCTGACTTTCACAGTCCAGATCATGTGAAGTATGGAAAGGGACTGCCAAATGCCCACATGGGAACTTCAATGTTAACTGGTTAACCCTAAATAAAGTCTGTCCAAATACAGTGGTTCAAACTTCTGTTCAACCACCCTTGGGGATCATTTTGATGTGACATGTTCAAGGTTCAACCCAGTTGAACAATAGGGTTCAACTCTAAATGAAACAAGAAGTTGGAGTCTGGCCAAACAGTCCCATGATCTAATTACTAGTACCTTTTTAAGGTAACTTAATTATCATATAGAGCAGGAATACCATTTTTCAGTGGCCTAGATTGTCATAAAGAACAAATCTTTTTGAATAACAAAGATGACCCTTGCTGTGATGATTTTGCCTCTTTTGTTGTCATTTTTTTCTTTACCTCTCCCACCATTCTTTCTACCACTCTGGATCCTGCCCCTTTCAACCAGGCCACGACTATGAAGTATGAAAATCTTGACCCTCATGAATTCATTCAAAAATTATTTATTGAGAACATACTATATTCCAGGCCTGACGTTATGTTCTGTGAAGACCATGATTGGCAAAATCAGCACCCTTTCTGCCATCGTTAGGGCTTTAAGTTTGGGATGGAGATGGTCAGTAATAAAGTAATCCCACAATTCAGTACCCAATTATAAACTAAGAAATGTGCTATGAAGAGCACGATGCTATGAAGCATCCCAGAGAGAGTAACAGAGGAAACAGAGTTGTGAAACATGAGGAAGAGTTGACTAGAAGAGAGGGGTAGATAAAAACTGAGCTCAGGTAGGAGGAATGGTTCCAGGCAGATGGAAAAGCAGGAAGAAACACAGAGCATTTCAAGAACTAGAAGAAGGCCAGGGGCTGAGCCCCATGCGTGAGGGGGAGTGCAGTGAGGTGAAGCCACAGAAGGAAGCCACAGCCAGGCCGGCAGACCCTTGCACATGCCACAGCTCTGAAGGTTTTCTCTCCTTTGGCTTTTTTTTTTTTTTCCCTTTATCCCCTTACCCCAGAGCCCAGTGTCCTCAGAGTTCCCTCAAGCCTGCATCTGAGTCAGCACTGCACACTCTCCTCATGCATTTTAAAATCCTCTCTCACTCTTCTTCCTCCCCACGAAAACACCCAGGCTTTCATCCTGGGCCAGCTTGCGACAACACTTATTGTAGAGTCCCTGTCCCTTCCTGCTATTAGCTCTGTCTCCATCACCCTGCTGCTTTTTCAATGTGAGTGTCTTTTTTTCCCTCTCTTAGCTCAAATTTATGCTCAGATCCTCCCCCTTTTGTTGCTGCATAAATACCTGGCTAGAGCCCTCTGCATAATCCTTCCCAAAGATTTTAGACATTAAAAGGGAAAGCAAGGCTTCTCTGCTTTAACCCACAACAAGGAATCCCCAGGCAAGGTTTCCAGAGAGTGGATCTTTCATGGAGCGGAGACACCGTGGGCATCACATTGCTGGGACTCCTTAAACCTGCACATAAGCAACCACCATACATATCTGATCCTAGTGGAAATATAGAAGAGAGAAGGTCATCCACAGTTGCATTCAATAAACCAGGGGTTCTCAACTGGAAGTAATTTGAACCCCAGGGGGCTTACCAGCAATGTCTGAAGATATTGGTTGTCATGCTGGAGCTGGGAGCTGATGCTACCAGCAGGTAGAGGCTAGGAATGCTGCTAACATCCTGAACATCCTACAATGCACAGAACAACCCCCACAACAAAGAATTATCTGGCCCAAAATGTTAATAATGCTGAGAATGAAAAACCCTGCAATAAACTCCTCCAACTTTGAAGTGACAGTTCAAGGTCCATATCCTTTATTCCTGATTAATATCATTAATTTACTACAATTAATACCATTTGGCGGCTAACCACCTCCACAATGCATGCACATAATTATGGCCTGTATTTGTATGTATTTTTGTTGATTACACTTTCATCCTTCTTGTCTCTCCAACTTAGATATTTAAGGTATTCAAGTAGATGATACTTCAGTACACTTAGTGCACGTAGTAACCCAGTAAGACCTGAGCAGCTGGCATCCAGCAATCTTCTTCTGTGTTGGCAGAGATGATTAGATTGTTGAGAAGTACTAGGTCTCCCTTTGGCTTTGCACCTTCTTTTTATGCAGGGGATGAGACTACTGCAATGGAACCCGGGGCTGCCCTGTGTAGAGGCAGACAAGGGTCTTCAATGGTCAAGACAGAACTGAACATGCTATAGTGACACAAATCTCAAAATCTCGGTGGCTTTAGAATGACCAGATTTTATGGCTCACTCACACTACATCCATTGCATGCCAGCTGGAGGTTTTGCTCCTTCTGGTCATTCAGGGTCCCAGGCTGATGGACACTCTGCCATTTCAAGATGGGGTTTCAGGGTTCACCTCAGGAGGGAAAGAGATGCTAAAGAATTATGCCTCAGCCCCAAATTGATACAAGCCATGTCTCAGAACTCAGAGGCTAGGAATGCTGACATGGCTCACAGACCAGACATAGTTATATAGCCCCATCTAGACTAGAAATAACAGCGAGAAGACTAGGAAATACAGGGGAGCAAACAAAATATTAGCCGAGTTTGAATTCCAGCTTCACCGCTTACAATCTGGGGTGCGTTACTGAATTCCTCTAGGCCTCAGTTTCTTCATCAGTAAAATGGCAATAATAATAAAGTTACTTCATAAGAGTGGTTATGATGATTAAATGAGAGATTTTATATAAAACCATGAGATAACAGAAAATACATATTTTTTCTCTGCTCCTAGTTCCTGGCACAGAGCTCCTGAAATGTTTGTAATTTCCTAAGTGATAAGACTACCAGGAGCAACTCTTGTTCTAATGAGGCATCTCTGAGTGGCCTCCTGAGTGGCTCCCCAAAGGCAGTTGGTCACCAGAAAGAACAGCCATGATGAGAAGCATGGAACTTTTAGCTCTGCCCCCCACTTACCAGAGATGGGAGAGGGACTGGAAATGGAGTTAATAATTGATCATGCCTACGTGAGGAAGCCTCCATAAAAATCCCAGTAGCATGGGTTTCGGGGAGCTGCCAGGTGGGTGAATACACCTGTGTACCAGGATGGTGATGCATCCCAATTCCATGGAGATAGACTCCCCTGTGCTTGGAACCCTTCCCCACAACCTCACCCGCTTGTGTCTCTTCATCTGGCTATTCATCTATATCTTTTATCATATCTTTAATAAACTTGGAAGTATAAGTGTTTCACTGAGTTCTGTGAGCTGCTCTAGCAAATTAATCAAACCCAAGGTAGAGGGTTGTTGGAACCTCCAATTTGTAGCCAAGAAGGACAGATGCTTTGCTATCCTACTAGTGGGAACCTACTACTGGTGGTTAGCATCTAAAGTGGGATGGGGCAGTCTTATGAGACTGAGCCCTTAACCTATGGAATCTGATGCTATCTCTGGGTAGGTAGTGTTGGAATTGAGATGCCTTGTGGGATGCCTAGCTGGTATTAGAGAATTGTTGGTGTTAGGGGGAAAACCTGCACATACACATTAGAATGGGACTCAGAACACTTTTATAATCCATAGCATACTTCAGCTATATAGTACTGGCTCAATAAATGAAAACTGCTATCGTTATCACAATGATGACATTAATGATAATGTTGTTCTTGGTCTTTGGGCCACCAGCATGTGTAGGTCCAATAGATCATAATGTAAAGTGGACCCAAGAAGAGGCTACTCCTTGACTGTCTTTTTATCACTCTGGTAACATGGTGATTTATCCAATTTTCTTTTGTATCCCTGAGAATAAATAGTTTTGCTATTTGTTCATTCATCCAAAATCATTTTCAAATACCTACTATATTCTAAGCATCATACAGAGTGCTGAAAAAAGAAAGATGAATAAGATCTCAGTCCGAGCCTTCAAAAGTTCACCGTCTGGAAAGGGGGACAGCTGAGGTCTACAGAAGCTCTGGGACATAACCCCACCATCAAGGGAGGCAAGAGTCAGGTCACAAAAGGTAAATTGACGTTAACAGGGAAGGGGATGGTCTGGACAATGCAGAACAACTTACCCAAGGAAAGAACATTTGCAAAGGGAGAGAGAGAAAGCTTGGAACATTCTGTCATTTAGCCAGATGGCACACAGTGATATGATCAACTATGATTTTGAAGAAACCTATCTAAGGGTGTATATTAGTCTGGTAGGGCTGCCCTAACCAAATACAACTGACTGGGTGGCTTAAATAACAGAAATTTATTTTATTACAGTTCTGGAGGCCAGAAGTCCATGATCAAGGTGGGAGGTTTGGCTTCTCCTAAGGCCTCTCTCCTTGGCTTGTAGATGGCCACTTTCTCAGTGTGTCCTCACGTGATGTTTTCTCTGTGTCATATACATTCCTGCTGTCACCCTCTTTTCATGAGGACACCAGTCACATCAGATCAAGGCCTCACCCATATGACTTCATTTAACCTTCATTACTTCCTTAAAGGCCCCATCTCCAAACACAGTCACACTGGGGGTTAGGGCTTCAACATAGGAATTTAGGGAGGGGGACACACATAACAATGGGCAAGCCTGGTGGCAGGCCAGCCAGAGAGGTGAAAGCTACAGCAGAAATCCAAGATAAAAAATAATGAGGCCTGCCCTGAGTTAGTGGGAGTAGGAATGAAGAAAAGAGGAAGTCCCTGAAAAACAGAAAGTTGGTGGGATTGATGAGACACAGTAGCTGGTTAACTGTGGAATGACTTAGGTAACTGAGTACGGAATGATCGTGTGCTGAGGTGGAGGGAAAGAAGTATATGGGGGGAAATGAAGAGCTCACTTCTTTACTGTTGGCTTTGAGGTTCCTGGGGGACATATCAGTGGAGAAATTAAACATGGAGTAGATATGTGGTCTGGCTCAGGAAAGAAATCTAGGCTGGAAGTAATAGACTTGGGAATTGCCAACATGGACAGGGACTAAGGACATGAGAGTGGATGAAATTACCTAGGAAAAGTAAGTAGAGTGAAAAGAAGAGGTAACCAAAATTTAAACCTCAGAAAGAAACCATTTAAAGAGTGGGTGGAATAAGACTTGCTTGTGAAGTTGCCTGAGAAAAAAAGAACCAGGAAAGTAATTAAAAAATCAAGAGCCTTGAGGTCATGGAAGACAGGGGGAGAGTTTCAGGAAAGCCCTGGTCAGCAGGGTCAAATGCCACCAAAACGTTAAGAGTGTGGACTTAAGCATGAATGCAGTAGGCAGGTATGAGTGACACTCATGGGGACAGTTCTAGCACAGCGCAAGAGGCAGGAGCCACGCTCAAGTGTTGGAGCAGGGGGGCATGAGGGAGGGGTGACACTGAGTAAACGAACCCTCTCGATTTGCTGTGTGAAGGAAATGACAGGGAAAGAATGGAAACTAAAGGGGAACTTAGAAGCAAATTAAGGACCTGACTTAAGCACATTTACGTGCAAAAATATAACTTGCATGGGAAACTGATAGCATAATGATCCCAGGGAAGCAGGGAGTCCAATCCGGGATCCAGATAGAAGGAATGCATTGGGCATAAGAACCTTTTGCACGGATAGATTATGGCCCTGAAGTCAAAAAAAAATCAGCATGCCAAGGCTCCTACCTCTCCCTCCCAGGTCTTCATGTTACCACTTCTGCTTTACTGGAGCCTTTGCCCTGTTCAGACATCAAACTCCGTTTTTCAGGACAAACACATTTTTCTAGTTGGGCTATCATTAACTAGCCCTCTGGGACTTAACACAGTCCCTAGTGCCTAGCAGTTTCAATAAATATTTACTGAATAAAAACCTAGTGGTGGGGCCTTAAGCCTGTTCAGTACAGACCTTGTACCTTCCTATGGTCACCAGATAATGGACATAAAGAAAAGGCAGACACACTTTCAGGGCAGGTCTCTAGGAAAGATTCATTATTCATTCTACAAACATTTAATGAGTGCATGGTGCTGCCTTCAGCCATGGAACAGATGGCCCAAGGCAGCTGACTCATAAGGACTCCTCCAAACTGGAGGATTCCCTGCTCCCCACAAAAGACAACTCAGTGGCTTCTACACGCACCCATCTGCCATGAACTGGAGCCCAAATATTCTCTCTGAATCCCCAGCTTCGAGAAGCAGATCACTATCAATTTTTCTTTCTGTCAACAGGAGCTGAGGAATAATTATGCCCAATTGACATAAGCAGCCCCAATTGCCTTCAGAATTTGGCCTGAAGCCCAATTATATTTCTCTAGCTTGTGCCATAGTACATGAACAGTACAATTTGTCTTATTTCTTTCTCTTGCTTTTTAGAATATTCAAAAAAAATTTTGGCTCAGTGAAACCAACCAAGCATATTCTTTAAGAATAATTTTGAGCACAATCCATAAGCCAAGTTAATATGATATATATTCTGAGAGAAATTCAGTTGAAAGCATCTAGATATATTATTTTTAAATTATATGCACATGAGTAAAGTATACGGCACACAAATAATTTTAAAATGCTGTTGCTAGGTTGAATATAAATTAAGGTTGTAAATGCATACATGCGGGGACACACACACACACACACACACACACACACACACACACACACGGTCCCAAATTCACCCCTGAGCTGTTTTGTAAAAATTATTTTCTAAGCTGGTTGTTTGAAATTTAGATTGTAATGCCATGAATGCTGGGCAGTTTCCCAAAGTTATCTCTAAAAACCAATTTTATCTATAATGTAGATGAACCATGTAGGACTGGTCTGATTCTTGGAGAGAGTGAAATATGTGTTCAATAGAGAAGAAAAAGAGGTCAGGGGACCATAGGATAGAAAAAAAATCAGCTCCAGCTAAAACTTTGCATTCTCTGCTCTCCAACCCCCCCACCCCAAGTCTCATGTTTTGGAATCCTTTCCCCAAGCTCAGACCTGCACTTGATGTCAAAGTCTCCATGTACCAACTGTGCTTGTTCCTTCCCGTGACCAAAATCTGCACTCCCTCAGAAGCACAAATCTTACCCCATAAACGGACCAGCACTGCCCATGGGCTTGTCCTCAGGAACCCACTGGTGATACCAAGACCAAAGGATGATTTGTATGGCTCATTCAGTGCAGGCTTGCTCAGTCTTGCTTTCCTGTCCCTGTGAGCACAAAGGACAGTGACTTTAAGGCTGAGGCAGGGAAAAGCTCCTGTGTGTGCATTAGTTTCCTAGGGTTGTTGTAACAAAGTATCACAAATTGAGTGGGTTAAACAACAGAATTTATTGTCTCAGAATTCTGGAGGTATGGAAGCTTGAGATCAAGGGATTGGCCAGACCACGCTCTCTCTGAAGGTCCTAAGAAAGGATCTGTTCCAGGCCTCTGTCATTGCCTCTTTTAGTGCCTTGGCTTGAGGCAGTATAACTCCATACCCTCACATGGCATTCTCCCTGTGTCCACATCCCTGGGTCCAAAATTTCCCTTTTTTAGAAGAACACCAGCCACATTGGATTAGGGCCTACATGATGACCTCACTTCAACATGATTACTTCTGTAAGGACCATATCCCTAAGTAAGGTTATGTTCTTAGGTATTGTGGGTTAAACCTCCAACATATCTTTTTAGGGGGATACAGTTCAACCCATAAAACAATACAATACATTCAACCCACTGGAAACATGGAAACCTGGTCTTAAGACAGCAGAGCCTGGATCGCTGGTTCCTAGACTCTCAGAGGACTTCACATGAAAGAGAAATAAACTTTTGTTAAGCCACTGGAATGTGGGGGGTGTTTGCCGTCACAGCACAGGCCAGTCCAACCACCTAATGATACAGGAATACTTCATGTAAAACTCCAGATTTCTTCCTTGGAAGATCTAACCTACTAGACTTGCATCTTAATGGCAACCATCAGCAGGCAACTGAAGAGTAGCAGTTCCCTTAGACTAAACAAAATTCTGCTCCCCAGGCCCCAGTTGACTGCAATCCCCACTACTCCCTATCATTGCCCCTCAACCATTTTCCATTACATGTCTGTTCTTATTTTTCCTTCTCTCCCCTGCTTTACTTGATTATATTACCTGCCCAGCCTCTAAGCTTGTGAATCTGCCAACTCTGCTCTACGCTGGTCCTATTATTCATAGCTGCCTCCTTATTTCCCTTTCTGAATCTTTAAATTATAATTTGTGCGTGTGTTCTCAGCTCCATAGATAGCTGCAGGTTATATTGGTGGAGTAAGTTCCTGCTAGCTCAGAGTTCATAATAACCCATTTGTCTGTTCACTTTTAATATAGAGGTATAAACACATTTCAGAGCCAATTTCAAATATATGTTGAAAAATCATAATATCAAAAATATAACTTCATACCTATTTTCAAAGCTCATTTTTATACTCATACCAATTCTAACAGGTTAGAAGCAGAAGTATTATTATCATCTCTTTATAAATGAGGCAATTAAAGAGTAATGAATCAGGTAATATAACAACAGTCCCAGAACTGCCGACTGGCAAAGATGGGACTGAGTTTGCAGCCCCTAGGACTGAAAAGCAGTGTGCTTTGCAACCTCTGGGTCCCCATTTCCTCATAGAAAAGTGAAATCATTAGACAAGGAGTAGGAGTTTCTTTTTTTTTTTTTTAAAGATTTTTATTTATTTATTTGACAGGGAGAGAGATAGCCAGGGAGAGGGGGAACACAAGCAGGGGAATGGGAGAGGAAGAAGCAGGCTCCCAGCGGAGGAGCCCAATGAGGGTTCGATCCCAGGGCTTGATCCTAGGGCTCTGGGATCATGCCCTGAGCCAAAGGCAGACACTTAACGACTGAGCCACCCAGGCGCCCCAAGGAGTAGGAATTTCTAAACTTAAGTTTAGTTTTACTCTAGTCAAAGCTCACATGGAACAGCCAAAAGTAGTTAAGTGGCTCTGGCTGACCTAGCGGTGAGCTAGATCAGATAAGTCAGATAAGTGACACTGTGCTACCAGCATATGTTTGACCGAGGAACTTTTTGACTCAGGAGAAAATACAATTAAACTTCCAACTTCTGAAAAAAAATGCCAATTTTCTTTTTCATATACCAAATGTAGTAGATACATCCACATCAAAAAGATATATTCACATCCTAATCCCCAGAACTTGTGACTATTACCTTATATGGTAAAAGATTGAATGTTACCTTATTTGGAAAAAGGATCTTTGCAGATATAATTAAGTTAAGGGCTTTGAGATGAGGAGGTGATTCTGGGTTATCTGGGTGGACCCTAAATCCAATGACAAGTGTTCTTATAAGAAATAGAAGGCACAGGGGCGCCTGGGTAGCACAGTCGTTAAAGCGTCTGCCTTCGGCTCAGGGCGTGATCCCGGCGTACCGGGATCGAGTCCCACATCGGGCTCCTCCGCTATGAGCCTGCTTCTTCCTCTCCCACTCCCCCTGCTGTGTTCCCTCTCTCGCTGGCTGTCTCTCTGTCACATAAATAAATAAAATCTAAAAAAAAAAAAAAAGAAAAGAAATAGAAGGCACAGACACAGAGGAAAAGGCCATATGAAAACAGAGGCAGAGATTAGACTTCTGCAGCCAAGGAAGACCTGAATCCATCTTCTGGAAAGGAAAGATTCAGGGAAAGATTCTCCCCTAGAGCCTTTAGGGGAAGCACGGCCCTGTGACACTTGATTTTGGATTTATGGTCTCCAGAACCATGAGAGAATAAATTTTTGTTATTTTAAGCTGCCAAATGTGTGGAAATTTGTTACAGCAGCCAGGAAACTAATACATCAAGTAATGTGAAAAATTAATAATCCCATCCTATACCTGAGCTTTACCACGCTGTCAACATCATTCCAGGGCAGAGAAGTAGAGATGAGATCGAGCTGAAGGATATATTGAAGGTGGATGAGTTTCAGAGATAGGGTGAGGCTCAGGAATTCTCTGAGAATGTCTTATACCTTGGCTGGTCCATGCCTCAAATCCATTCTTCCATCAGAGTTAAAGACACTTTGTGTACAGGTATTTAGCCTTTTAATCTCAGCTCCAGACTGCACAGGAAATTGCCAATTATATTTCTAGCAGTACTCTCAGAACTTTTGGTAATACACATTTTCATTTCATAATATTCCTATGTAATGCTGGTTTGTGGGGATAAGCCTCATGGTCCTCAGAACCTCTACCAGTTTAACCAGACTTCTAAGAAATATGTTTAATATCTTTATGACTAAAAATAATAAATATGCATAAAAATTCAAATAATAGGTCAGTGAATAAAATAGGAAATGAAAATCACCATAATAGGAGTAGGGGTTGCGGCAGAATAAAAATCAAGGGTAGCTATTGCATACATTATTGATGATAATAACCAGTGATTTTATGGTTTTACAGGGTCATTTTGTGCAGCCATGCTATGACGTAATATCTACATCAAAATGATTGAGCCAAGATGAATCTTATATCAAGATAGTCTTATAAAAGTACCCTGCTTCGCCCATTGAACTGTATATTCTCCCTGACCTGACAACACCCAGAAAGTCCCTTAAGAGTTTTCCAGAAACTCCTGAGAGATTTTTGGGCCACAGTTTGAAAAATGTTGGGTGCCATGCTCTTAAAATGTCTCTCTGCTATAACATTCAGTAAATGTGTGTAGATGTGGGTATGTTTAATAGGCAGTCATAAAATAACACAATACAACAGAAAGCTATTGGAATGGATACCCATAAACCAGTAAATGCCTGCCAGCAATCAGAAAACTAGTAGTTTCTGCCTCTACTGATACTTGTGATTGCAACTTAATGATGTTTTTACTTAACTGATGGCAGCCGTCTCCATGAGAAGCTATTAGCACATTAGGTCTTTATTAAGACTGGCAAAGTAATAAATAATGTTCGTGACTTCTCTTTTGTTCACAAGGTTAATTGTTGTTTAATAATATTCTTCTGATGTGTTAAGAGCTCTCAAGGAATTATATATGTAAACCACTTAGCTAAAAAAAGAAGTCTTAGCAATCTACTAATTTACAAGTAGTTGATAGACTCGAGACATACCTGGTGATAAAATACTGGGTATTATGATGATTATTGAGGATTTTGCATTTATTCTAATTTTTTTTTGCTTAAATCAACAAATAGTTTTTCAGCAAAATACTAAGCTAGAAACTCTGGGAGCTACAAAGACATATACGATACTACCAGTGTTCTCAAGAAATGGTTGAATGTTGTTGAAGAGGAAACTATATATGTGTTAAGTCAATTATTAAAATGAGCTATATTCAGGGGATACAAAGAGAAAACTAGTTCAGCTTGGTTATAATATATAATCTTTTTTACACATTGCTGGATTTGGTTTGCTAAAACTTGTTAAGAAATTTTCTTAAGTCCATGCCATTTGTTTAAGCCACTGTTACTTGGTTACTTTGCTACTCACTGCCAAACACACCCTAACTTATCTAGGTGTGCTCCTTTAGACACCACTCTCCTCTGAGCAGGACAGGACCTGAGAGATTATTAATTTAGATCTTTCTGTCCTGCCAAAGAGGAGGGCAGAGCCCAAAGAGATGAAGGGATTGACCTAAATAATGTGGTGGTGGCAAAGCCTGAGCCAGAGCTCAGTTCACCCACTTTCTCACTCCCCGAGGCTTTAAAAAATGGTTTCATCTGTGCCAGTACTGCCCTTTACAGTTTGCCCAGTTTGGACATAACACCTCAAATCCCAGCATACAAATTAGACACACAAGCAGAAAAGAAAAAATATGGTGGTGAGTGGTGGTGGTGGTGGTAACGATGAAGAATAAGGAGGAGGAGATGAGGAGAAAACAGCCATATAATGAGAGCTGACGACGGACGAGGGGCTCTACAAACACATCTACTGTAAGCTTTATAGTATCTCTCCCAAGTATGGACCTGAAGTAAACTAACTTGACAGATGAGGAGACAGGGCCGTTAAACATCTGAGGTTTGCAGTAAGTGGCTGCTAGTGAATGTGAAATCGCAGACTGGTCTGACTTCAGAGCCTGGATGTTAAACCACAACACAAATAGCGCAATGGGCTATGCGACTTCTGGAGAAGCTGCCCAGCCTATGGGTCTGAGAGGGACAAGACAGGGTCATGGGATGGTCCTTCCCGCTGGTGGCTGAGAGAACTCTGAGAAAGGCTGATTGCTAAAGCACCCCAAATGGCATTTCTGATGTTCTTGCTCTCTGTGGTGCATTCAGTTACTAAGACAATCATCTCAAATAGGAATTCCAACGAAGCTCAGAGCAAGTTAATTAGCCGTGCTGCAGACACATTAAAACTCTGGGAGCAGTTACCATAGTAGGTAACCTTGCATGTTTTACAAAGTGTGGCGTTTTCATTTCAGCTCATGTTGAATAATGAATAATTTTCCCTGCCCCCTGCTAGACAGTGAATGATGAGAAGCCCTTTGGTGATTCAGTGATGCTGAATTAATCGGATGGTAGAATATCCACATCTTTCCCTAGGCCACCATCCCCTAACTCTATGATTTTCCTCTTTTCCCCTCTCTCCCCCAAAATTCCATCACAGACCTGGAAAGGAGATGGCTGCAGAGGTAACGCCTGCTGACCTGCCCTGCTGGAGGCAGGCCTGTGTGGAAATGTGGACAGGAGGGTACGGGGGGCTACTAGGCATTTCTAGCAACCCAGATGGGGTGGCACTACCCAGCAGTCTCTGTCCAGCCCACCCTGAACCCGTCTTGCCTAAGGCATCACACAGCACTGCCTCCAGGGATGACAATTGCAATACCCTATGTCACTCTCCAGCTCCTACGTTGTCTTTAGAAAAGTTACATGTTTGGGGCACCTGGGTGGCTCAGTCAGTTAAGCGTCAGACTCTTGGTTTTGGCTCAGGTCATGATCTCATGGGCTGTGAGATGGAGCTCCCCGCTCAGTGGGGACTCTGCTTGAGGATTCTTTCCCTCTGCCCCCACTCCCCTCACATTTGCACTCTCTCCCTGCCTCTCTCTAAAATAAATAAATAAATATTTTTGTTTTAAAAAGAAAAGTTATATGTTTATTTCCTTTTAATTTTATTTCCCTCCACTGAATGTAAACACCATGATAGCAGAGACTTTGTTTTGTTTACTGCTGTGCTGGGGAGACAGAACCTACAACAGTGCCTAGCACGCAGGAGGAATGCGATATTTGCTAAATGGATGAATGAATGCCAAAAGCATCTGCCAGTAATGTCAATTTTACTGAAGATTTCCTGGGGAGGTGGAGGAAAGAATGAAATCCCATCCCATGTAGCAAGACTTCACCCAGTCCCTATTGGACATCTGTCCTCTGATGTAACCCTTCTCCTTTTCCCACCCAGCCTCCATAAATGCCCTTCAAGTATCCCAACAATCTAGAAGATACCTTCCATCAAAACAAAGCCCAGAGGTGCTCTGCATGCTTCCCCCTTTCACCTTGGAAATCATTTCAGCTAAGGACAAAACAATCCAACCACCAGTAGACAAGTGCATTCATAAAATAGGATACTATGCAGCCATTACAAAGAATTTGGCCAATGATAGATAGACACATGATAGATAGATAGATAGATAGATAGATAGATAGATAGATAGATAGATCAAACAAATAATAACTGAGAGGGGCACTTGGGTGGCACCATTGGTTGGGTTCTTGGTTTCGGTTCACGTCGTACTCTCAGGGTCATAAGATTGAGCCGCTCAGCATGAAGTCAGCTTGGATTCTCTCTCCCTCTCCCTCTGCCCCCCACCATGTGCTCGCTCACTCTCTCTCTCTCAAATTTTTTTTAAAAAAGAACAAATAATAACTGAGAAATATTATTTAATGAACAAAGGTGACACAGTACCACAGTATAGTATGATTATATATGTGAAGGAGAGAGACAAATACATATATATTCATATTTACTCAGTAGATCTTTGGAAAAACACCAAAGAAACTGCTAATGGTGGCTGCCTGTAAGGTACAGAACTAAGACATTGTGTGGAAGGAGACTTTTTTTAAGGGTTTTTTTTTGTACTGTTTGAAGTTTTAGATTTGAGGTGTAGCTTTTATTTTTTTTTCTTTTAGAGTGTTTAATTTTTTTAATGTATATCAAATAAACATAATTATAAACTAAAGGAAAGAGAAAAGTGTGGGTGAGCAGGCAGTCAGAGAGCCAAGCAGGCCATCAATCATTTGCATCATGCCCCTGAAAGAACTGAGCCAACCAAACAGGAATATCATGCTTCGGGGGTGTCTGCTGAGAACACAGACTTGAATCTTCACCCTTCCATTCCCCGTAAGAATAAAGCCTCAGAAGTACATAATGGCACCATTTGGATCCCAAGGCCAAAAAAACTCAATGAACTGACAATTAACCTAAAAATGCATTTTAATGTAAGCTATTTAAAGGTAACTACAGGATTGGTCTACCCAGAACTTTTAGCTCCCCCAGCCATTCTTTTCACGGAAAATTATTTTTTAAATCAGAATATATTAGCTTTGCAATAACAATAGAATATAATGAGTGTTTGGAAACATGTCCTATTTATCAAAAAACTCTCCAATCACATTGGTTTTCTGGAATGTACTTCTCACTGAATTATTTATTATCTGCTGGTCCTCTTGCCTGTATCCACCACTTGTTAATGTGTCCTATACAGTTATTAGGTCAATTGTTGGAGTGAGAGAGGGCAAGAGCAAGGATTTTCTGTTTTGGTGTTAACCCCCTGGAAGAAATCCCACCTGCCCTTTGAAGGGTACTGTGAACTCTCCTGAGGAGTGAGGGTGTTGGCCCTCTGCCAGGGAGATCCCATGGCAGCTGACGACCATGTTTAGTGGCTGACCAAAAACCATGCTCCAGAACCACTGACGGACAGTAGGAAATTAAGTCAGGATTCAAGAAACATTCAGTCCTAGGCAATCGTACCTCCCGCAGATTCTGCCAAGTCCCTCATCTATACCTACACATACACCTACAGCTCTGCCTATACCTGTGTCTATATATATACTTCACCTGGACCAAGATATCTATACCCTCTCTCTTCGACTGAGTTAGACAACAGACTGAGAGATACTCAGCATAGACAAAGAAAGGAAGGCTGGTGAATTTCATTCCTGAAGGAAAGAGAAGTCCTTCTCTTAGCGATTCTGCACTATTTAGCACCATTAAGATCATGGTGGAAAGAGCAGTTCCTTTCTGACTACCAAAGAACAACCAGGACTGGGTTTTATACTCCAAGCCAGCTAAAGACAGGAGGCTGTGATAAGGGCTGAAGAGCAAGCCTTGCACTATCAAATCCTGGATAAATCAGATGAAACTGCCAGTGCAAATGCAGATGATTTAAGCATGGCAACCAACCCTAGGTTCACATTTTCATTACTTTCTATTTTGCATCTTTCTGGAATTAAAGAAAAATTGCTAATGTAATCAGCAAATTCCTAGATCACTGACAATTGTAGGGGATAAATGCACACAGTGGCATTTTAATTTAGGGGCTGATTAGCTAATAAAAGAGGTGCCGTTTAGAACTGGATGATCCATATGTCTAGCCTTACAGCTTCTAATTTAAGGCCTTGACAATTACTTACAAATCACTCAAGACAGAGTCCACTTTAAACCCTTATCAGTCATTCACACCTAAACGTGAATTAATCTATTTTAGATCTCCCCTTAAAAATAGTTTCCAACAGGAGGAAGAGGGACAGAACATGGTCCCAAGTGTTTGAGGGAGTTGGAAAGGATGCCATCATATAATGGGGTAACTGGAAGGAAAAGATGGGGAGGACAGAATCAGCCCCAAAGACAAATTTCAGCATTTTTCTTGGGGAGCAGGGCTCTCAAGCAGCAGAGAGCTTTGCCCACCTCAAGTGCCTCTGTGCTCTGTCCAGTGGCAGAGAATATAGTGGTTTCCTCGTATCTCCCAATTCATAAGTTTGTCTCTAGGTCCTTATGTATAGAGGACCTTTGTCCAAGGATATCTGCCAGCTACCCGAGCTATAGTTGTTCTTGGACCATTCCTGTTACTAGCAGCAGAACAGCATAACTTCACTCTGAAGTTTCATAGGAATCATTCTCTGCTTATAGGGTATCACCTCTGCCTGGCCATTCCCTCTCCTTCTTAACCATAGTATTATCCACCTTGAACATCCTTATTACATAATAAACATGATGGTTTATGAATTCATCTACATGGTCTATTATTTGCAACTTCTTGATAAATTGATCCTAATGTTAAACATGGCTTTATTAAGAAAGTTATTTGACTAGATTCTAGCTGTTCCCATAGCCAGAGACCTAACACTTAAGGAAAACTGAACCTCACCATGAGGGGTTAAATCGTGTTCCCCAAATTCGCACACTGAAGCCCCTAGTACTAGAATGTGACTGCATTTGGAAACAGTGTTTGCAGATGATCAAGTTAAAATGAAGTCATTAGGGTGGGCTGTAATCCAGTATAACAGGGTCCTTATAAGAAAGGGCAAATCTGGACATAGCGACACACATGCATGCTGGAAGAACGCCACACGAACATGACCATGAAGGTAGGGATCGGAGTGATATGTCTACAAGCCAAGAAACAACAAAAATGGCCAGCAAGCCACCAGAAGCTCGGGGAGAGGCATAGAACAGATTCTCCCTCAGAGCTCCCCGAAGAAGCCAGGCCTGCTGACACCTTAATGTCAGGCTTCCAACCTCCAGAACTGTGAGGTCATACACGTCTACATTGAAGCCACCCAGGCTGTAGTACTTTATCATAGCAGCCCAAGCCAACTAACGCAGTCAACTTCAGAGCCATGGCTCAAGATCCCTTGGCTTAAGCCTAATACCTAAAAATGTCCCTTTCTCTACTTTGCCTAATATCCAGGAATCCGTTTTCAGTAAAATAGCTCCAAACTGAATGGGTCTTAAGTTTCCAATGGGGGGGGGGGTGCGAAAATTGGTTTTAGTCTTGGTTCATTTTCTGTGTGCATCTGAACAAGTTATTTCAATTCCCTATGCCACAGTTTCCTGATCACCATACGAGGAGGTCGAATAAAATTCTGGTGGCAAATAGATTTCATCTCCTGTGCCTATTCTAAGGGACTTACAGCAGTAACCTAGAGCGCTATCTTGACCATTTGATGTGGACCAGTTCCCTGCATCCCTGAGCCTGACCTACCAGGTCTGCTGGTCTCATCACATGAGAACCAGGTAATTTAGCGAGTTATATCCATCCCTTTTGCACACTGTTCCAGTGGCTCTAGGTGAGACTCTTCATAATCCCACAGAAAAGTACTTCAGCTTTGGGAATCACTCTTTGTTTTGTCACTCAGATACCCTGACTGAGTAGAAAGTGTACAATGAATGATCAGCAATGTCTGCTGCAGGCATAAGATGGGGAATTTGTCCCTCATGACCTGTGTGTTTGCCATGCTTGGACTAAATGATCTCTAGCCCTTCCAAATTAAAAAACTTTAAAATTTCTTCCTTGGGGTGCCTGGGTGCCTCAGTTGGTTAGGCGTCTGCCTTCAGCTCGGGATCAAGCCCTGCCCTGGGCTCCCTGCTCAGCAGAGAGCCTGCTTCTCCCTCTCCCTCTGCCTGCCACTCCCCCCTGCTTGTGCTCTCTTTCTCTCTCTCTCTCTGTGCCAAATAAATAAATAAAATCTTCTTAAAAAATAAAATAAAAAATAAAATTTCTTTCTCCACTGATCCAGGGTTTCTTATTATTGCCTTCATTATCACTTTTAGTCATTGCTGCTGCTTTACGCTATTCACTCTTGAACCATCTACTCTTTCCTTTTCTTTTTTTTTTTTTCTCTCTTATCTCTTCTCCAATTGTGATGGTTAATTTTATGTGTCAACTTGACTGGTTCTAAGGGATGCCCACATAGCTAGTAAAACATTATTTCTGGGTGTGTCTGCAAGAGCGTTTCTGGAAGAGAGCAGCATTTGAATAGGTAAACTGAATAAAGTCGATTGTCCTCATTAATGTAGGTGGGCATTATCCTATTGAGGGCCTGAGTAGAACCAAAAGACAGAGGAAGAGTAAATTCACTCTCTGGTTGAACTGAGACATCCATCTTCTTCTGCCCGCGGACATTGGAGCTCATGGTTCTCAGGCCTGACATCAGGACTTACACCATTGGCTTCCCTGGTTCTCAGGGCTTTGGGCTCAGATCGAATCACACCACCCGCTTTCTTGGTTTTTCAGCTTAAAAATGGCAGATCATGGGACCTCTTGGCCTCTGTAATCATGTAAGCCAGTTCCTATGATAAATTGATAATAGGGGCCCCTGAGTGGCTCAGTCAGCCAACTCTTAATTTTGTCTCTAATCTCAGGGTGGTGAGATTGAGCCCCTACATCAGGCTCTGCTCTCAGTGGGGAGTCTGCTTGAGATTCTCTCCCTCTCCCTCTGCCCTTTCCCCTGCTTGTGTGCTCTCTCCCTCTCTCTAAAATAAATTAATGAATCTTTTAGATAGATAGATAGATAGATAGATAGATAGATAGATAGATAGGATATATATACATATCCAATTGATTTTGTTTCTCTGGAGAACCCTATAATACACCAAACTTATCCTGCTCTCTTTTGCTATTCTTTACAGCTTTGGTGCAGACAGAATTATCTATTATAACCACCACCAGCCAATAAAAATGCGCTGTTCCTTCTAAGCTGGTGAAATGATCAATCACAAGACATTGTCTATGACCTTTTCAGATTAAGCTCTTGGCTATTTTCCTCAGTGCTTGTAGCAGTCCTTTTTTTTTTAAGTCTCCTAAAGGTTTGTGGTAGTCCTAGGGGTTTGTGAGTGCTAGATGCTGATAAACTGGAGCAGTGTTGTGAAACCACAGAAAGCTTCCAACACTCAATGATTGACAGGAGTTAGAGCCACAGTCACAATTTCTGAAGAGGAGGTGATTACATTACAGTAAACAAAGTCCTATCTTTCTCTACAGCTTTCCATACATCATCCTGTTTGATCTTCACAATCTCGTGATGCAGGCAGGGCAAGTACTCTGTTATTCCCACACTACACTTAGGGCTGAAAATCAGACTCAGTGACTCAATTGCATAGAATTAAAACATTTTGGGTTGTGTCATCTCACCAGTCATGCAACAAATTATTTAATCTCACTTGTAGGGATATTATCATATATGAGTAGATCCTCTTTAATAACCATCAAGATCCACCAAGTGAGCAGGGTGAAACTTGGCCAGGATTGCATTGATCAAAAACCACATTTAATGAGGCTTTAAACTGTGTCCAAACAGCTTTTCCCCAAAGCAGCAGAATGACTTCTCTCTGAAGCATTCTCCCTTTTGAGTGAACCAGTTTGCTATATAATTTCATGCCTCACTCAGAGGCTCTGATTGCCTCATCAGGTGTGAATCAGACAAATTAAAGAAATAACTAAATTCATTTTGCACATGGTTCCAAATTAATAGGCTCAGAGTGAGGGCCTGTATTGGGCTCAACATTTATCCCACAAGAGTAATGGTCTTCGGGGTGACCCTTTTCCTTGCTAGGAATGCCCCGTGTGTCTAGTAGTCAAACTCACCATAAATACGCAAACACATGGCTAAGTGCTTCCACAGGGAAGCAACCAAGCTTTAATGTTTTCTAGGAAAGTAAGGAGATTATCATGAATTATATGCACTCTACTACTGCCACTTTTCCCAATCCCTGAAACTGGACTTACCTGAAATATTGGCAAATAGAAGTAACAGGTTCTCCTTTAGCCTAAATTTTCCTCTGGACCAAAGACTAAAGAAAGCTACACTGAGAGCTCAAAATAGAAAAGGCTTGCTGTGAAAAAGCATGCATCTCTTGGATGAGAAATCAGCATCTCCTCTGCCTCCCGGCTCTGGTGAGCCATCCAGTGTTAGAGGATTTCTGTGGGGGCGAGCAATGAAAGCTCACCTCAGGAGGTGCAGCTGTGTCTAGGTTTAGAACAAGAAATACAGGTTTGCTCCCTGAAGAGCTGGTAAGTATTGCGAAGAAGTAGGAACACCACTATCCTTCTTTGCTCTTGACAGGTATTACCTAAGTTATTTGCCAAAAGGACAGAGCACAGGTTTCAAATAAGTCTTTCAAGTTGAGATAGCATGGAGCTCATTATCAGATTAGAGATTGAAAGCCACCAGGGCGATCGATGGCTGCTGGGCGGGCCTCCCACAGTCCTGAATCACTCTTCCTGGGGCCGTCCACCCACACCGCTTCACCAGTACGGTCATCTATCAAGTGTCTCTGCTGTATCTGCAAAGTTCAAATATTCAGATAATTTTCAGGCCTTATTTTATCAGGCTTTTCATCAGATAAATCATAGGTGATCATTCTCTACCTCTGTAAATTGTTTTTTTTTTTCTGCTTCTATGACACTACACTCTGATGGTTTTCTCCCATCCCTCTGACAATCTCTTCCTAGTGCTTCACTCATACTTCCTCCTGTAACTTCCAAATGTTGGAGCTTCCCAAAGTGCCTTCCCAGTCCCTATTCTTCATTCTTTTCTCAATCTAGATTCCCTCTTAAGTGTCTCATTCACGTCATTTTTAGTGGTATCTGCACACTACTGATAACAACATTTTTCTCCACAGAGATCCCTCTTCCCGACTTCTGGATTTGTTTATCCAACCACGTTTCTGTTATCTTACTGTGGATGCCTCAAAAGCTTCTCAAATTTAACAAACTGCAACTGAAGTCTTACTTCGAAAAGGGCCTGACACTTACTGAACAGATTTTGGTCTAGGAGGACAAACAACCACCAATGCCAGGAGAATTCCTGCTGTTAAGAGTGGACCAGGTAAGTCAGACCAACTCTCCCACTGAGAACACCTAGAAAATCTGGGGAAATAGTTCTACATCTGTTTGAGGGCACCAGAGAGTGCAATGGCAGTGAAAATTACGAGGTCAATACCTAAGACAAGACAGAAACTCAGAGAAATGAGCCTAGCTCTTGAGACTACTTTTTCCCTAGAGAGATCTTTCAAGTCATGTAGAGATGGCTGAGAGGCAGAGAAACTGAGTAAAGCTTTCAACAAAGTTATAAGGCAAGGAGACAAAAATGAGAGTTTGGGGGCTGCCAAGGAAAGGAATCCCTGTAAACTCCCCAAGGTTTGGTTTGGGACCCTGTATTCATCAGCATTCCAGGGTTCTCCAGAAAAACAGAAAATAGGGTGTGTGTGTGTGTGTGTGTACGTCTGGATGTGAGAGGGAGAAATTTATTTTAAGGAACTGGCTCACGTGATTGTGGAGGCTGGCAAGTCCAAAATCTGTGCAGCAGGCTGGCTGGGTAGAGATCCAGGGAATAGTTGATGTTGCAGTTTGAGTCCAAAGGCAATCTGGAAGCAGAATTCCCTCTTCCTCAGAGGACTCCGGCCTTTTTTTTTTTTTAAGGCCTTCAACTGATTGGGTGAGTACCACCCACATTGTGGAAGATAATCTGCTTTATTCAAAGTCTACTGATTTTTTTAAAAAAGATTTTATTTATTTATTTCAGAGAGAGAAAGAGCACGAGCGAGGAGAGGAGGAGAGGAAGAAGGAGAAGCAGATTCCCCGCTGAGCAGGGAGCCCGATGCAGGGCTCAATCCCAGGATCCCAGGATCATGACCTTAACCACTGAGCCACCCAGGCTCCCCAAAGGCTACTGATTTTTTAAAAAAGGCTTTACAATGTGTACTGTTAATCTCATCTAAAAAGTTTCTTTACAGTAACATCTAGACTGGTTTTTGACCAAATACTGTGGCTTAACCAGGCTGACACATAAAGTTAACCATCATAGATCACATACCACTGCTGATCCAAAAACCACACATTGATTCGCACTAGTCTTAAGATTTTCACATTATTTGGTATGAGGACAAAGTACTAATTTAAAAGAAGAGATAAAAAAAATAGGAGGAACAAATAAAAAGCAATAGTAAAATGTAGATATAGGCCCAGATATATCAGTAATTACCTGCCATGTAAATAAACTAAATATTTCAATTAAAAGATTTAAAACTCTCAGGGTTCCTGTGTGGCTCAGTCAGTTAAGCATCTGACTTTGGCTCAGGGCATGATCCTGGGGTCCTGTGTAGGGCTCCCTGCTCAGTAGGGAGTCTGCTTGTCCCTCTCTCTCTCTCTGCTATTCCCCCATTCATGCTCATGCATTCTCTCTCTAAAATAAAATAAAATAAAATAAAATAAAATAAAATAAAATAGATCAGGACAGGATGGATTTTTAAAAACTACATACTAAAGAAACAATTTGAATAAAATATAGAAAAGTTAAAGTGCACTGGGTGTTATACGCAACTAATGAATCATCGAACTTTACATCGGAAACCGGGGATGTACTGTATGGTGACTAACATAATATAATAAAAAATCATTAAAAAAAAAAAAGAAAAGTTAAAGTAAGATGATAAAAAAAGATATACCATGAAACCACCAACCAAAAGAAATCAATGGGAGCTATATTGCTATTGGATAAGTAAGACTTTGGAACAAGAAATATTATCAGAGTTAAAGAAGAATATTGCATAATAAAAATGTCAGTACATCAGAAAGATACAAAAATCCCACAGTTTGCTTGTACCTTGCTACATAGCTTCAAAACATCAAAAAATACAGAAAGAGAAATAGTCAAATCCACAATTATAATGGAAGATTTTAACTCAGCTGTCTCATAGCTAGAATAATAATTTTTAAAAACCAGTAAAGATACAGATGGTCTAAACAACACAAATATAACAAACTTGTCCTGATGGACACACATGTAGAACACTGAACTTGATGACTACAGAATACACATTCTTTTCAAGAACACAAAGGACATGATCCAGCAACTGCACTATTAGATACTTACACTAAGGATACAAAAATATAGATACAAAGAGGTACATGCACCCTGATGTTTAAAGCAGCATTATCAACAATAGCCAAACTACGGAGAGAGCCCAAATGTCCATCGAGTGATAAATGGTCTATAAAGAAGATCTGGTATATATCTACAATGGAATATTATTCAGCCATCAAAAAGGATAAAATCTTGCCATTTGCAATGATGTGGATAGAGCTAGAGTGTATTATGCTGAGATAAGTCGGAGAAAGATAAATACCGTACAATCTCACTCATATGTGGAATTTAAGAAAGAAAACAGGGGCGCCCAGGTGGCTCAGTCATTTAAGCATCTGCCTTTGGTTCAGGTCATAATCTCGGGGTCCTGGGATCAAGCCCCACATCAGGCTCCCTGCTCACTGGGGAGTCTGTTTTTCTTTCTCTCTCTGCCCCTCCCCCCCTGCTCGTGTTCTCTCTCTCTCTCAAATAAATAAAAAGTCCTTGAAAGAAAGAAAAAGAAAGAAAGAAAGAAAGAAAGAAAGAAAGAAAGAAAGAAAGAAAGAAAACAGATGAACATATGGGAAGGGGGGAAAGAAAAAAATGGAGAGAGGGAAACAAGCCATAAGTGACTTTAAATGATAGAAAACAAACTGAGGGTTGATGGAGGGAGGTGGATGGGGGATGGACTAGATGGGCGATGGGTATTGAGGAGGACACTTGTGATGACCACTGGGTGTTGTGTGTAAGTGATGAATCACTTACAGATGAATCCAGAAACCAATATTGCCCTGTATGTTAACTAACAAAATTTTAAAAAACACACACACACAGGACATTTACCAAAACTGCCACATTCAGAACCATAAGGCAAATTTGAACATATTTCAAAAAAATCAAAACCATATCAGAGTATGTTCTTTAATTTTAATGGAATTAAGCTGAATAACTACAAAGTCCATATCAAGAAAATTAAGAAGTAAACTCCTAAATACCTACAGTCCAAAGGAAGAAAAAAAGCATAAAGGAAATTATATAACCAATATTATCCCAATAGTTAAAAAAAATATTCAAACCATGCCCATATAAAATATATAGCTTTAAAGGCATACAATAGAAAAGAAGGCATCTGGCTGGCTCTGTTGGTGGAGCGTGCGACCCTTGATCTCAGGGTTTTAAGTTCAAGCCCCGTGTTAGGTGTAGAAATTACTTTAAAAAAAATCTTAAAGAAAAAAGAAAAGAAAAGAAAAGGAGAAGGCTGAAAATCAGTGCACTAAATATCCACTTTAAGAAGTTAGAAAAAGAACAGAAAATTGAGCTCAAAGAAACAGGAAAGAAGGGAATAGTAAAGAGAGGAACATACATTGATGGAAAAGAAAACATATATGATAAAGGGATAATCAAAAAATAGTAGTTTTTTTAAAAGATTAATATAGTGATAAACTCCTTCAAAAAAAGGCACAAATAATCAATGCCAGGAATGAAAAAAGGAAAAGGACAGCACTATACATCCTACAAACATTGAACTGATAGTAAAAAGATACTATTTTTTTAAAAACTACATGCCAATAAATTTGAAAATTTAAATGAATTACACATAAAACACACATACAATTTAGCAAAACTAAAATTAATTTTAAAATTAATTCACTATTTAAAAACTTTTCCACAAACTATAGGCCTAGATGGCTTCACTGAATTCTATGACATATTTCAAAAAAAAAAAAATACTGCCAATTTTCCCATATAATTCTTCCAGAGAAGACAAAAGGAAAGACCTCTTCAACTCATTTTTTAAGACCATCATAATCCTGATACAAAAGCTAGAATTACAAGGACATTACAAGAAAGGAACACTGGAGGCCGATCTCTCCTATGACATTGATATTTTTTAATTCTAAACAAATTCTAGCAAATCCAATTTAGCAATTTGGAAAAAAAGTACACATCATAACCAAACTAGAGTTATTTCAAAAATTCAAAGTTGGCTTAACAGTCAAAAATCATTCAGTGCAGGGGCGCCTGGGTGGCACAGCGGTTAAGCGTCTGCCTTCGGCTCAGGGCGTGATCCTGGCGTTATGGGATCGAGCCCCACATCAGGCTCTTCTGCTATGAGCCTGCTTCTTCCTCTCCCACTCCCCCTGCTTGTGTTCCCGCTCTCCCTGGCTGTCTCTATCTCTGTCGAATAAATAAATAAAATCTTTAAAAAAAAAAAAATCATTCAGTGCAATCTGCTTCATTAATAAAGGAGATGAATTCTATGATCATCTCAATAGATGCAGAGAAAACAAGTCATAAAATTGACCATATATTAAAAAAAAAAACAACTTGTAGCAAACTGGAAATAGAAAGTAACATCCTTCATTTGATAAAGGGTGTCTATAAAAAACCTAAAATAAAACTGAAGCTCTTAATTATCTCCTCCAAATCCACTCTTCTTCCAGTCTTCCCCATTTCCATAAACTGACAACTTTATCCATCCAGTTGCTAAAGCTGTACATCTGAAAGTTACTATTTAGAGAACATCTGAAAGTTGCTATTTAGAGTTCAAGTTCTCTGTCTCCAACCGGCCTCACATCTAGTCCATTGCCAATCTATTGATTCTACTTCCAAATATTTCCAGAGTTCATCCCCTGTTTTCCATCTCTTTCATTACCACCCTCGGCTACTGCCATCTCTCACCTGCATTACTACCATAGACTTACAATTGGTCTCCCTATTTCTATTCTTATCCCCTCCAAAGCATTATCCAAATCCACTTAGTAGACACAGTGATAATCTGAAAACCTCATTCAGATTATATCACTGCCTGTTTAACAACTCCAAAATGTCCTTGGAAAAAAGTCCCAGATTCCTATCAGGGTGTACGTGCCTTCATACCTCATCCCAGAGCCATTTCCCCTTCACCCACAACATCACAATGGCCTCTTTCAGTTCTTTGAATTTGCCAAGCTAGTGCTCTCCCCAGCACTATGTGCACTGTTCTTCTCCCGCTTCTCATGGGCCAACTCTCACTCAACCTACAGGATTCTGCTTAAATGATATCTAGGCACAGAACCCCTTCTGGCTTCCCAACCTTCCGTTTTTCAGAACCCTATACATTTCCTTCAGGATTCTTATCAGAATTTGCAAACCTGTATTATCTTGCACTTTGACTTTTCAAACTTCTGTCTTCTTCACTGTAAGCTCCACAAAAACAAGAACCATGACTGTTTCATTCTCTTCTGTTTCATTTCTATCTGTCCTACTGCCTAGTACATACTAAACATTCAATAAATCATTGTTGGGATAACAAATGAATGAATGATTACTTCATATATTCCAAATATATTAAAAGTGTGAGCAGCTAGTTCAGCATGCATACTTCCAGCATGCACATTTTGAGTCACCATTGTTAGTGGTTCTGACTGTAAGCAGTTCCAGGCATATAACCTTGAGCTTCAGATGAACCTTGAAGCAAATGAGCACTGTGTCTCACTTAGACCCATGCAATTAATTCTAGCTCCTACAAACCCTTATCTACTGTCACTAAGGTTGTTACACATGGATCTTATGGGAAGTTATTGCAAACAGGCATAAAAGCAACCAAAGGCAACATATTAAGAGTTAAAAGCTTTTATTCAGCCACAGATACAGTTTTCTGGCTGAGCAGACTTCAAAGTCAAATTAAAAACATTCATTTTTGTGGTAAGCAAATAATGTTCCTAAAATAAAATAAATTGCGCAGCTGGTAATATTTATTTACAAATGCCCTATGACCACCTTCTAGAAATGCTAAATGATGGTAAAATTCCAAAAGGCAGCAACACAACAACACAATCTTTTTGTTAAAAATATTATCATTTTAAAAAAATTGTCATCTTTATGTCATAAGCCCAGCAAAACAACTTTTATAAGTCCTGCCACTCATCTCTGACTCCAGAGTGATACAAAATTAACTTGGGTATACCTTTGTATCTCATTTTTTCTACCTGCAAAAGGTGGTTGCTAATGCTATGTGCAAATACAATCTGTAGAGATCCCACGTTCCTAATAAGCTTTAATGATGGGATCAACTCCCTTATTATCCCAGAAAGAGAAGAAATAAAATTTTCATTTTTCTTCAGAGGTTGAAAGACGTGGCCAGATTTGGTACCATGATTAGAACCAGTTCTTTCCAGAAAAAAAAAAAAAAATCAAAATCACCACAGCTGATAATCTGAGTACAAAAAGGTAGTTAACTCAGATAGGGGAGAAGAAGCATCCACTGTCTAAATTTCTTACTTAAAGAAAATTAAAAAGAGTTTATATAATTATCAAGCTGTGGACCCAAGGTCACTTAAGGGCTACCAGGTAAGGGTAACAAGGGCTTTGCTGGTGGTGAGTTCAAACTCCAGCTCCTTCACATACAAGTTGTGTGACCCTAGGCAAGTTACCAAACATCACAGAGCTTCGATTTATCCATCCATAGAAAGAAGATAACAATGCCCCCTCAAAAGTTTCCTGTGAGAAATTAGAGATTATCTACAGAAAGTACCTGGGACAGAGTAGGAGTTCAATAAGTGGTATTAAGTGGAATGGATATTGGCCTTTCTTTCCATTCCTCATTTATTAAAAATAGATGAAGAAAAGGAGAATGGGAACTAGCAAAAAATATTCTTAAATACTAACATTCCACCTGGGGATGTTTAATACTGCCAGGAAACCCAAAACATGTCTATCTATCACATAGAAACATAGCTGGCCCCAGGACTTTTGTTATCCCATATCTCCAAATTAACATTATTTAATAAACTGAGTGACACCAAATCTGTACTACATTGAGAATTTTTGGAATCCCATGGGTAAGAGACAGAAAGGAAGGGAGGAGGGGGAGGAGATGGGAGGAAAAGGAAGGAGAAGGGAAGACATAAAGAAGAAGAAGGCAGAGAGGAATCAACCAACTCCATCTGGATTAAAGTTTGCATATAGGTAGGATGATAGGGGACTGTCTTCTTCCCTCTGCTGTATTCCCCATGAAGGCAAAGACCATAGCTGCTTTGCTCACTTCTGTATACCCAGTAGCTAGCACGGCGCCTGGAACATCATAGATATTTAATAAATAATTGCAGAATGTGCAAATGAATAAATGAATGAGTGCTGCATATGTCTCTAGAGTCATAAATGTTCACCCTGCAACCAAGAACGTGAAAACACAAAGTACTGATTTTATGCATTGACTCTGGGTGTTTGGAAATAGAATTCCAGACATTAAGTGTCCCCAGGTTTCTACCTAGTGGCTGTCTCTTAACCATCTCCCTGGCCCTGCAAAATGACCTTTTCAGATAAAAATGTGAGGATCCTGCAGGGTGGCCTCAATTTCAGCTCTCACTCTGCCAATATTCTCAGTTGCTCTATGATACAGTTTCTGGTGTTAGATATTAAAATTCAGAAAGAACTGTTTAGAGACTCTAGGTTGTATACAAAAAAAAAATCAAAGATAGAGCTGAGCAGTTAGAAATCAGTCAATACAGTGTCTACTCTCATTACTGAGAGATGCTTAATCTCATTATTCAGTTTCGGGAAAGAACAGGAGGCATATAGTGAAATCCAATACAGACAAAATATAGAGCCTCAAGTTAGCAACAGATAAGGTAATGTTGCAATTACCAATTTCAACACAAGTTTACCTGTCGATAATTATAACTATTTAATCAAAACATTATAAAAATATTTTGATATATTGCATATTAACATTCCTTAATCTATTAAAAATGAGTCAAATGCCCCATCCAATATACAAAGGCTACAGAAATTTCACCTGGTTGATACGAACCACTAGATTTATGTTTTGAGACATTTTCTAGAATAATTCATATAAACCTACTGCCACTAAAACACAGAGCTGTGAGGATTAAATTTAATTATGTATATAGAAGTGCTTTGCAAATATTTGGTCTATGTATGATGACATTATTGTTTCTTGCTCAGCCAGTTAGCATGTAACGTGTAATGAAGTCACTTTCCATCCTTCCCTGCCTTTTGGTTAGAGGCAAGATTTTTCTTCTCTTTCCTTCTTAAACTAATGAGACTGTGAAAAAGCAATCCCAACCCATCAGAAGCCACCATATTTCAAAAATGAAGTGATTTACGGGTAGTAATTACATTAGAAAAAGTTTATACATCGTTTTGGCATCATTCAGGGAAAAAGGCATGGTATGTTACTGCCGTTATTAAACCCCAAAGACTCATTGATCAAGAATATAAAGATCAGCCACTTGTTTTGTTAAGTAATTAACTTAACTCTTCCCCATAGCTCCCATTCAGGCTTAGAATGATCCTGTTTCTCATTGGTAATGAGGGTCCCCAACAATATATTGAAAAGAGCTACAGAAAGGTGATCCCAATTAATTGCCAAAAGTAATTGTCATTTTGCAATCACATTATTATCTAATTTGCTGCCACTAGATCATTAAGGTGCCAAATCACATCTCTGCTTTAAAGCATTAATAAAAAAGACAATCATTCATTTATTGCCTTTATAATTCCTGAGATAATTATACAACAGGCTGAAGGTATATTTTTTCTCTGACCCAGCTAACTTAGCCACCATACTGAAGGTTCCAGTGGTTAGGAAATTAACATACCAGAACTGACTATAAGAGGTAAAACCAAATATTCTCAGCTACTTCATTCAAAGTGCCATAGGGCCATTCCATGGAATGGCGTGATGAGGAAGAAAGAGTTTGCCTCTGCAAAATAGTCTATTCCTTTTTCCTTCATCCTTTCCCAAAGGAAAATATCAGTCAAATAGAATGAGAACCTTGTTGAGGAACAAGAAGGTGGTTTCCAGTTTGGTTTACAGGCCATGTATTCTTGAGTGGGCCTGTGGTCCAGGACAGGCTGCATTTCTAGGCTACAGAGGAAGCACTTTCATCTCCAGTAAGTCTCATTTTGCCTGAGGTGGGGTTTAAGCATCTTTGCCCCCACGGAGAAGGAGGCCAGGGGGGTTAAGTGACAGTCTAAGACTATGTTTTCAGAGTTTGGTTTCATTATCATGCTTGAAATTCTGTCAATTCCCAGATCATAAGTCTCTTCTTTAATACAGATAGAAAAATCTATTCTGCAGATAAACAGAAATAATTTAAGGAGTCTCTACTTTGGATTATCTGTGCTAACTTTTACTATAAATAATTGAGCTTCAACTCAATTGAAGTATCAGTCTTTCTTATGAAAAAAGTTATGAGAAAAAAAAGGTCTATTGTTGCATGTCTTTTTGTCCGCTCCTCTCCAGATCTGCCACATTTGAGACTGAAGTAGTTGTATTAAATACTCCCTGGAGCTACACATAGCAGGATTCTTCGAGATATTGTGGAAGCCACTGTCTTCTCCCAAACGGGATTCTGTGCAAGTTGCTTCTCCAGCTGTCACAGTCCCACTGATACTCCTTTATTCATTCCTGATATTGTTCTAGTGCAGAGGTTGTCAAACTACAGCCCCAGGTCAATCCTGCCCACCTCCTGTTTTTGTAAATAAAGTTTTATTGAAACATAGCCCTGCCCATTTGTTTACATATTGTCTCAGTCGGCTTCACTCTCCAACAACAGAGTTAAGTAATTGCAACAGAGGCTGCATGACCCACAAAACTTAAAATATTTACTATCTGAAACTTTACAGAAAAAATTGCCAATCCCTGTTCTACTAGGGTAGAATCGACTGTTACAGAATCTCCTTCCTTAAAAATGATGAGCTTTTTTCTTACCTTGCTTGATGCTTCACTTTTCTTCTCTCTGGATTATTCTAAATTACAGCATCTTCTTTAACTTCCAAAATTTAACTCTCTGTGACATTTCATCCACCCACTCCCCAGTGACTTTGAGAACAGCTGCCCCAAGGACGCTCAAAGGTGCTTGACAATTGCTCCTCCTGATCTGTAGCCTGATAAGAAATCACTGTCTGAGTGGATTTAAAAAGTTCATTCATCCCTTCAAGTAATAGACATCTGATGAAGGTCCTTGCTACATACCAGGCACTGAGGCTGATTATAAGGCACTGGTTCCATAAATAAAATACAGTCTAGACCTACCTAAAAACTCAGAGTCTGGAAGGAAAGTCCTCATACACTTCAGAGTGTTATTACTGGTGGCGACTGTTGTTTGTTTTAACACTTTCTTAGCTACATGCCAAGAACTGTGTTAAGGGCTTTACATATATTAACTCATTTAATCCTCATAACAATCCTATGAGGAAGATGCTATTATTATACTCATCTTAAAGATTAAGAAAAAAAGACTCAGGCATGAGTAAAGGAATAAACATAAGGTAGGATTATAGCAAAGTTTTAGTAGTTTGCCCAAGGTTGCACATTTATTAAGTAGCAAATCTGGGATCTGAACCCAAGCAGTCTGGCTCCAGAATCCAAACCCTTGCCACTTTGTCAGTACCAGTTTTTGCCTTCCCTTCCTGTGACCTGAGAGAAGACATCCCTGAATTCCCTGACACATAACATGCCGAGGAACTGAGTGAGGGCATAAAGATTCCTCCTCACTCTCCAGCATCAACCCGCTTCACTCTGTGGAAGATAGGTGGGCACTGGCACCATCAGACTCCCAGCCATCTGGGAACACCCTTTTTCTCAGATAATGATTCTCTTATCAGACTAGAGCCTCTCAAAAGAGAAAAAAAGGTGATTTTAACTCCCCTGTTGTGGGAGGAAAGGAACTATCATCTTTTAGCAAAACTGATGGCAGCAATTTCTGACTTCCAGGGGAGAGGCAAAATTCCTCTTCAGGGGAGACAATTCTTTAGTTTAGGAAAAATACTTTACTGTATCTTATTTGGGATTGGCTTTGGTTTATTTTTTAATTTTTTTACAGTTATTGTAAAAATCCCTAGAGCACAGATGAAGAAGAGTATGTGACAGCAAAAAGAGTTGAACTGGTCTACATAACGAAGTGAAGAAAATTTTAAGGGCACCCCAATGAGAGAAGGTAAGAAGCTTGTGATGATTGAAAATGGAAGAAAAATAAACACCACCTAAAGAGAGAAAGAGGCCTCAAAACACATCCACGCAGTGGGGCCACAGGAAGAGAAAATGGGCCAGGGAGAAATCATCTGTAGGGAGATGACCAATGGCCTTTAAGACTGTGATGCCTGATACCAAGTTTAAAGTTGTTTGCTGTGCTGGGGCACCTGCATGGCTTAGTCAGTTAAGCATCTGACTCTTGATTTTGGCTCAGGTCATGGTCTCAGGGTCATGAGATCGAGTCCTGCATCGGGCTATGTGCTCAACACTCAATGCGGAGTCTGCTTGTGATTCTCTCTCTCCGTCTCCCTCTGCCTCCCACCCCACCTGCTCTTGCACATACGCTCCCTCTCTCAAACAAATAAATAAATAAATAAAATCTTTAAAAAAAAAAAAAAGGTGCTTGCTATGTGCTGTGTGATCCTGGAAGGGGTCGGCAGCTCCAGAGGAGACAGAAGCAGTGAAGCAGGGGAGGGGCCATTGTGGGAGCAAGATTGGTCATAAAAACAGCCTCCTAATAAAAAGCCCTGTCATGATTGGAAAGCAAATCTATCCCTATTCACAGATGCTATGATCTTGTATATAGAAAATCCTAAGGAATTCACAATAAAACTATCAGAACTAATAAAACAGTTCTACAACGTTGCAAGATACAAGATCGATATATAAAAATCAATTGTATTGGGGCCCCTTGGTGGTGCAGTGGGTTACGCATCTGACTCTTGGTTTTAGCTCAGGTCATGATCTCAGGGTTGTGAGATAGAATCCCACGTTAGGCTCTGCACTCAGCGTAAAGAGTATGCTATAGTTTCTCTCTCCCTTTCCCCCTCCTCATGCTCGTGGGCACTCTTACTCTCTCTCACTCTAAAATAAATAAATAAATCTTTTTAAAAAATAGATTGTATTTTTGTACACTAGCAATGAACAATCCAAGATGAAATTAAGGAAATGATTCCATTTTCAGTAACATCAAAACAAATAAAATACTTAGGGATGAATTTAACCAAAAAAAAGTGCAAGACCTGTACACTAAAAATAACATGTCATCATGAAAAAATTAAGACTTAAATGGAAAGACATCCTATGTCCTTGGATGAGGAGACTTAACACTGTTAATATGACAATTTGCCCCAAATTGGTCTAGAGATTCAATTCAATCCCTATTTAAAAAAAAAAAAAAAAGAAAATCTGCTGCCTTTTTCACAGAAATTGACAAGCTGATCCTAAATTCATTTAGAAGTGCTGGAGACCCACAAGAGCCAAAACAATTCTGAAAAATAACAAAGTTGGAGGGGACTAGTACTACCATTTCAAAACTCAGTACAAAGCTACCGTAATCAAGACAGTGTGCTGCTGACATAAGGAGAGACATATAGAGCAATAGAAGAGAATTGAGAGACCAGACATAAACTCATATACCTACGGTTGACTGATTTTCAATAGGGGAGAGAATTCAATGGGGAAGAATATTCATTTAACAAATGGTACTAAGACATGCAAAAGAATGAATTTGGATCTTATCACACACCATACACAAAAATTAACTCAAAATGGACAAAGACCCAAATGGAATAGCCAAGACTATAAAACTCTTTAAAGAAAACATAAGTATATATATTCATGATTTGGGATAAGGCAATTATTTCTTTGGGATAAGGCAATCATCTCTAAGACATGACACCAAAAGAGCAAGCAACAAAAGAAAAAACGGATAAATCAAATTTCATGAAAAACTTTTGAGCTTCAAAGGATAGCATCAAGAAAGTGAAAGACAAACCCACAGAATGGGAGAAAAATTTTGCAAATCATATATCTGACAAGGATGTTGTATAAAGCATAAGTAAAGAACTCTTATAACACAGCAATAAAAAGCCGATGCAGTTGGAAAATGGTCAAAGAATGCTGACATTTCTTCAAAGAAGATACACAAATGACCAATCAGCCCATGAAAAGATGCCGAACATCACGGGTCATTAGGGAAATAAAAATCAAAACCACAGTGATATAATTCATACCTACTAGGACAGTAATAATGAAGAAGATGAACAGTAGTGAGTGCTAGGGCAGATGCAGAGAAAGTGGAACCTTCATATATTGCAAGTGGGAATGTAAAATGGTGCAGCCACTTAAGAAAACAATGTGACAGTTCCTTAAAAAGTTAAACAAAAGGTACAACATGATCTTGCAATTCCACTCCTAGATATATATCCAAGAGAATTGAAATCATATGTCCACAACAAAACTTGTACACGAATGTTCATTTTTATCCAAAAAGGAGAAATAACCCAAATATCCATCAGCTAATGGATAAACAAAGTGTGATATATTCCACTGGAATGGAATATTATCCATTAATAAAAAGGAATGCAGTAATGGGGCACCTGGGTGGCTCAGTCAGGTAAGCATCCGACTCCTGATTTGGGCTCAGATCATGATCTTGGACTCATGGAATCCAGCCCCATGTCAGGCACTGTACTCAGCAGGGATTGAGATTCTCTCTCTCCCTCTCCCTGCCCCTTCCCTGCCTCTCTCTCTCCCCTCTCTCTCAAAAATAAATAAATAAATCTTAAAAAAAAAAATAGAAGGAATGAAGTACTGATATATGCCACAGTATGGATAAGCCTTAAAAACATTTTGCTGAGTTAAAGAAGCCAGACACGAAAGGTCACATATTGTGTGATTCCATCTTTGTGAAATGTCCAGAATAAGCAAACCATAGAGACAGAAAGTAGAATGGTGGTTGCCAGGGGCTGGGGGGAGTGGGTAATGAGGAATGACTGCTAATGGATATGAAGTTTCTTTTTTAGAATAATTAAAATGTTCCAGAATTAGATTATAGTGATGGTCGTACAACTTTGTGAATACACTAAAAACCACTGAATTGTACAACTTTAAAAGCAAGAATTATATGTGAATTATGCCTCGATTTAATGATTTTTAAAAGCCTTCTTTTCACCAAACATAACCAAAAGAAGGTGACCTTGAAAAGGGAAGGAAACAGTTGGTAGGGGAGAAAATTCCCTCATTCCTAGAGAAAGACCCTAAAAAAAAAAGAGTATTCTTCTTTTTTTTTAATTTGATAGAATTAAAGGTGGTTTCTAAGACATTCATGTTTGAAGTACTGCACCAAATAGCAATTTCATCTAATCTAGAAAGTGGTTTCAGACAGTTCTGACTGAAAAGAAAGGGAAAAGAGATTTCCAAAATGACGTGCTGTAGGCAGATGTTATTTGCTTTTCAGAGTGGCAGGAGTTCAAAGGAGGTATGTAGGATTCTCTGGCTGCAGAAAAGGCTTCGGTCTCATAAGACTAGGAACATTGTCAGAAAGAACAAGCTGAGAGCGAACTTGCGGCCTGAGAGCCAGCCCCAGCTGCGTGTCACCCAGTGCGGGAAATGAGGACATGGCTGGGCAAGCCAGGAGATCTGGAAGAAAAATTAACTGGTCAAGGAGGCCCTTCCCGACTCCACCCCTGCTCCCATCACCTTCCGAGGGCCTAGGCTGGGGCTGTGGGTTCATGGATGCTCTGGGCCACACAGGTCCCTTGATGAGACTGTGGCAGCGCCCATTTCTGTGACCTGGTTGGTAAGTTGAGCAAATGGGAGAAAAACAGTGCTCCTCCCAGTTCTGTCCCTCAACCCCCTAAGTTTCTGTTCTCTTTTCACTAGAATTTGTTTTCCACAATGTAATAAGTACCTGCATAGGTCAAAATTTGCTGTTAACCTTGTGAGACCAGTCAGGGCCCCATGGGGCTTGACACTTCATTTTTCCTGGAGCCACATGGACACTGGAGGAAGGGGGTGCTAAAGGGAGAAGGCTGTGGCCAGTGGGGCAAGGGTAGAATATGTGGGATGCCCCCAGAATTCCTGGGAAGCATCCCATGGGAAAACTCCACTCTGCTCCTTCCCAAGGCCCAGACTTTCCCCATAAGGACAAAGCAGGAGGAATGCAGTGCACCGGCAAAACACCAGCACTGCCCAGTCTCTGCAAGTCCATCAGGAGAAAAGGGGTATCATCTCCTTCTGCCTCATAATCAGGGAGCAGCAACACTCACCATGGACTGCCAGGAGCACGGACCCTTCTCTGCAGCTCAGCCAGAAATGATGGGGTGCCTGTCTCCAGCCTCCTCTGCAGAGGAGACCACCCACCATATGCCAGGTAGTGAAGGGGTCTACCACACAGGTTCCAGCCCCCTAAACGTAGGCATCTCCAAAACTACCTCCTGTTAATGTTGTAGGTTTTTAGCTCCAGTTCTGAAATCAGTTGGCCCCAGATTCAAATCTCTAGTCTTCTACTAACAGGCTAAGTGACCTTGAGCAAGTTGCCTTCTCAAAAACATCTGAGAGGAATTGTTAGGTTTGGAGCTGAGGGAATTCAGCCAAAGGTATAAACTTGAAAGTCAACTGTTATTGGATGTAATTGAAGCTATGGCTTCAGTGAGATGGCTCAGAGAGAGGACAGAATGGATAGAGGTCTCAGGACTGTCAGGGAAAATTATCAAAACCATGGAATGGACAACAGAGCTGACTGGGCCATGAGCATTGTCCAGTGGATCCTGAAGGGATGGGATTATCCTATTCTGTAGAGCTGTGCACCTTTGATTGCCTTCCTATTGGCCAGACTTCTTTACAACTCTCTTAGGGGTAGAAGTGAATCCACAGAAAAGTGATCGCAATGCAAATGATTGTTGTCCACAGCACTGTGAGGAATTTTGTCCCAATAGAGATACAACTGCCTTTTACACTGTAGGAAGATGACTCCACGCATTATATTTTATTGCTCTGTAGGATATTAGCCATCTTGCATCATGAGCAGATTTGTTTCAGCATTCCTGAATATGTATGCATGTGTTCTTCAAATTCTCCTTTGACCTGATTTTAACACCTTAGTGGTCTCTTCATTAATTAATGATTACATAAAATCTTTGATGAATTCTCTTACATTTGTGTCAGAATCCTGGATTTTACCTTTTTGAAAATGATGCTTTAGCAGGACCAAGCCCTTGAGGAAAGCCAACAGATGGTGCAGGAGCACGACCTTGCGAAGGAGGGAAAGAAAATGCAGCCAATGAAGCAAGGAAAGAAGCAGGAGGAGTGCCTGGGCACAAAAGTCAAGATAAGACGAGTGTTTTGAAAACAGGGAGTGAGCAACTAAATCCAAGGGGCATTTAATTAATTTTCATCTTACTTGACCACGCAACTGCATTCAACCCACAGCCCTCCTTGCTGCTGCTCTGCACCACCGGTCCCTCCCACAGATGTGAAGCAACCTTTTCTAAGCCACACAAAGTACAGGATGTCTTGTTACTCCTTTCTCCCGGGACCAGAGGCCTACTCGTCTGACATTTACATAACCAAGGGAGCCTACTCAAGCGTTCTTTGTAGAGCAAGGAACATTTACTTCAAGGTGATTTCCTGTTCCCAACTTGACTGAATCTGATAGCACTGAAAAAAAAAAAAGAAAAAAAGAAAGAAAAGGAAAAAAACTCAAATTTAATCTATCCACACACCTCTTTAAATAAAGCATATATACCCTGCTACACTAACATCCTTAAGGGTTGTCCCACCACATTAGCATCCTTGGAAGACAGTCAGTTGGTAAATTTAATCATTCCCTTCATTTTCAACCACAAATGGGACAATGAAAAGAATTACACAGCTGTGTCTGAACACACATAAGTCACCCAGCCCCTCAACCTTGCTGTTACTTCTTAAGTGACCTTGGGATCTCGATTAAGCCCAATTTCCCCCTCTTTCTCCCATGCTCTGACTTCCAGATAGACTGCATTTACCATAGCAACAATCTTCCCTGTTGTGTTCTAATTCCAACAACCCGTAGAAGGCAGGAGCAGGATGTAGAAAAATCAGTGAAACCCAACCAATAGTTTTTAAAAAGCAACCCCCTCCAGATGTTCTCTAACCTTAAAAAAGGAGCAGCTTGAAGATGCTTTCATTTTTTTCATACCCATTTGTCCAGGTGGAAGGAAAATCCCCCAACCAGCAGCAGGCATCATTACTTTTCATTTGTTGAGCACCCAGTGGATGGATCAAGCCCTTGAATTCGGTGCTCTGCTGCACCACCTGCTATGATCTTTCCAGGTGTGCCTGCAAACGACACTTAGCTAACAAGCCTGGAGTTTTTCTGCTCATCAGAAGGGCACTTTAAGACATTACCCATTTGTCTAGAACTGGAGGTGGCTGCAGTCACTGGCGTCCCAGATGGTACCACTTTTCAGCATTACAGATTCTAAGGGAGGAACCTGACGGCGCAGTGCATCTCCCTTTCCAGCATCCACCTTCTCACTTGCTTCCTAAAGGCAAGATGTCAAAGATGCCCTGGTGGTCATTTTCAAACTTTAGAGTTCTTGGTACTTATTCAGATGGCACTTGTGAGTGCATGCCAGTAATACTTCCAGTAAATTCCAACAGTTGCCATTCTTGAACTTGACAAAATGTTGGGTAATTCTACAGAGTAGCCACTAGATGGCAGACTTCAACCTCCTAAAGGATCTCCAACACTTCTCACTGCCTGCAGGGCTGGGGAACACTGGAATGACAAGCCGTGTGCAGAGGCGTCTCTTCCATTTATTAATATTCCCAGGCACAGCTTGAGGAGCTCTCACTTCACTTTAGGAAGCTGATTTGTTTGGGCATTCGTTTGGTTTAAGAAGAATAATTCACTAATCATGTGTCAGGTGTCATGCTTTTACATTTTAGCTCCTGCCTTTATAGAAAAAACGTCTACCTAAAAGATTCACAACAAGAGGATGTATATATGTGCAGAATATCCACCTGCGTGTTAACAGAGCAACGTTGTTTTCCGGGGGTTCCAGGGAATAAAGAATGTACCCACTGGCAAAATAAATATGGATATACATGACTGGAACGCACTGACACAAATCAGAATGAAAAATCGTATTAACAATAGCTTGCGAATACCATTTCAAGTTCTGACCATAATTATAACATTCACTATCAATCCTACTTGCTCTTTCTGACTTTTAATGACTCAGTCACCTACTCAAAGATGAGAAAGTAAAGGTGCAAGAATCTGCATTTTAAGGTGTCAGTCATATCTTCAAAAAGCAGAAAACAGAAAATCTGTTCCAACTTGTTGGGAGAGATAGAATTAACACTTGTACCCATGGGGAATCTACCAGTTGGGGAGAGGGCTGCTGGGGAGAGAAGGCAGGGAACAAATGAGGACAGGGATCCACACTGGGGATGGTGATTACACAAACAGAAATAATCTAGGTTCTCTTGGACAAAATGAGGAGGTAATTTAATTGCGGCTGGATCAGGGCGATTTCAGAGCAATAAGAATCAGGTAAGGGCAGCAGAGACAGTTAATAGAGGACATTTTAGACTCACAATAAAGACATAATTTCCTCAGGGCCTTAAAAGTAACAATAGCTTCCAGAAGGTAGTTAGCATGCAGACTTGGAGATTACTTGAGTTCATCCTCTTCATAAAGATACACACATGGGTCCGTCCACAAGCACCAATAATTAGATTGCACCACTCTCTGTCCCAAGCAGTCTTGCACAGTGACCATTAACCCTGTGCCCCAGAGGTGGGAAAAGTGATCTGAGCACACTGCACAGGCCAGGGCTCATAATGACAGCAGCCGTTCACCTCCCTCCGAGTATGTGTCTGCCTCCAGGAGGGCCAGTGCACTTGGCACATTAAAGAGCATTTATAAACAGTAGGTTAGAAAAGCTCAGGGGAAGAAGAACCATGTAATGAGTGATGGTTATTAATGACCATTATTATCCTTGTCCTGACCCAAGAACTACTCCTCCAAGAATGTTTACTTAGCATGCAGGACTGGAGCTGAGTCAGACATGAGGGGCTCTGAAACTCTGCTATTAATCTACCAGTTTTTATACAGAGAGGAGACTGCTTCATGAAGTGAAGTTCTCTTCTTAAAAATTAATATATATAAATGAAAATTTTAGAGGCCCCCATATTCCACCAGAAGAGAAACGATCGATTCTCTGTGTGGTGAGTCACGTAATAGAGGGCATGAGGGCAGGTTTAACATGAATAAGGTATTGATTTCCCCTTGTTACTTGATTCAACTTTATTCCTTTTGGATTGCCAAAGGCCTCCGTCACAGTATAGGCTGCGGTCTATAGGGCAATTGGGAGCTGTATTTTCTGGTCCTTTATTTATTCATTAAAAGTTTTGCTCTAACAACATCTGAGTGAAAGAGAGGATTCAGTTAAAGCCAACAAGTATGCCTGATCCTTTCTGGATTTAATAGAGTGATGGTAGAGGCACCAAGAAAAAAGGTAGGCAGGCCATTCTTAGTATGATTCACACTATTTGGGGGTGGGGGGTTGGTTTATCTTTTTACTTGTCAAAATTTCATAATTCATTAATACAATCCTGTTAATATTTTATATCATACAAAAAGATTTTGAGGAAAAAGTGACATCTCTTGACATAATATTCTATGTGGAAAACCCAAGACTCCACCTCAAAATTGCTAGAATTCATACAGGAATTCAGCAAAGTGGCAGGACATAAAATCAATGCGCAGAAATCAGTTGCATTTCTATACACCAACAATGAGACAGAAGAAAGAGAAATTAAGGAGTCGATCCCATTTACAATTGTACCAAAAACCGTAAGATACCTAGGAATAAACCTAACCAAAGAGGCAAAGGATCTTACTCAGAAAACTATAGAACACTCATGAAAGAAATTGAGGAAGACACAAAGAAATGGAAAAATGTTCCATGCTCATGGATTGGAAGAACAAATATTGTGAAAATGTCTACGCTACCCAGAGCAATCTACACATTCAGTGCAATCCCTATCAAAATACCACCAAGTTTTTTCACAGAACTGGAACAAATAATCCTAAAATTTGTATGGAACCAGAAAAGACCCCAAATAGCCAAGGGAACACTGAAAAAGAAAACCAAAGCCGGTGGCATCACAATCCCGAACTTCAAGCTTTATTACAAAGCTATAGTCATCAAGACAGTATGATCAGACCCACAGATCAGTGGAACAAAACAGAGAACCCAGAAATGGACCCTCAACTCTATGGTCAACTAATCTTCGACAAAGCAGGAAAGAATATCCAATGGAAAAAAAGACACCATTCAACAAATGGTGCTGGGAAAATTGGACAGCCACATGCAGAAGAATGAAACTGGACCATTTCCTTACACCATATACAAAAATAGAATCAAAATGGATGAAAGACCTAAATGTGAGATAGGAATCCATCAAAATCCTTGAGAAGAACACAGGCAGCAACCTCTTTGACCATGGCTGCAGCAACTTCTGGCTAGACATGTCTCCAAAGGCAAGGGAAACAAAGGCAAAAATGAACTATTGGGACTTCATCAAGATAAGAAGCTTTTGCACAGCAAAGGAAACATCAACAAAACCAAAAGACAACCAATAGAATGGGAGAAGATATTTGCAAATAACATATCAGATAAAGGGCTCATATCTAAAATCTATAAAGAACTTACCAAACTCAATACCCAAAGAACAAATAATCCAATCAAGAAATGGGCAGAAGACATGAACAGACATTTCTCCAAAGAAGATACACAGAGGGCCAACAGACACATGAAAAAAATGCACAATATCACTCGGCATCAGAGAAATGCAAATCAAAACCACAATGAGATACCACCTCACACCAGTCAGAATGGCTAAAATTAACAAGTCAGGAAATGACAGATGTTGGCAAGGATGTGGAGAAAGGGGAACCCTCCTAACAGGATTGGTGGGAATGCAAGCTGGTGTAGCTACTCTGGAAAACAGTACAAAGGTTCCTCAAAAAGTTGAAAATGGAGCTACCCTACAACCCAGCAATTGCACTACCGGGTATTTACCCCAAAGATACAAATGTAGTGATCCAAAGGGGCACCTGCACCCCAATGTTTATAGCAGCAATGTCCACAATAGCCACAGTATGGAAAGAGCCCAGATGTGCATCAACAGATGGATGGATAAAGAAGATGTGGTATCTATACACACAATGGAATATCACACAGCCATAAAAAATGAAATCTTGCCATTTTCAACAACATGGATGGACCTAGAGGGTATTATGCTAAGTGAAATAAGTCAACCAGAGAAAGACAATTATCATATGATCTCACTGATATGTGAAATTTGAGAAACAAGGCAGAGGATCATAGGGGAAGAGAGGAAAAATGAAACAACACGAAACCAGACAGGGAGACAAACCATAAGAGACTCTTAATCATAGGCACACTGAGGGTTGCTGGAGGGGAGGGGACTGGAGGGATGCGATAACTGGGTGATGGACATTAAAGAGGGCGTGTGATATAATGAGCACTGGGTATTATACAAGACTGATAAATCACAGACCTACACCTCTGAAACCAATAATATATGTTAGCTAATTGAAATCAATTTAAAAAAAGAAAAAAAAAGCGACATCTCCTTTCAAATACCTGCTCCTCTCCCAATCTCTTGTTGGTAATACTGTTTATACTTAGATATGTGTCTCTCCAGGAGTTTCTGTGCACTTGCGTCTATAAACACATACCTAGTTTTCTTTCCACAAAAATGGAATCACGCCATATGTATTGCTCTAGAATACAGTGCTTGGAGATCTTCCCGTGTCAGGGTAAAGAGAGCGCTCACACTCTTTAATAGGTACAGAGTATTCCATAATTTGTATCCTGCTTCACTTATTAATCCTCTTCCCACTGATGGGCTTTCAGAATGTTTCCTGTTCCAATTTCCAGTTGCTGAGTAATGTTACAGAGCTCACACACCTTGGCCTCACAGAAGGTCCCTAGATACATGGGCAGCCAGATGAGAGGCAGAGTGGTGGTAGGATAGGTCTGGGATGGCAGAGGTGTGTCCTGGGAGCACCACCTCCCTGCCCTGGTAGCCCGTGGCCCCAAGGATGGGCTCAGGACGATATCTGAAAGGTTCTTCCATCCCTGCCTGACCCTACCTCACCCCCACGTTGCTCATGAGGCTGAAAATGAGCTGGCCAAACTGACTAAGCCTTCAGTTAAATGGAAGATGTTGAAGCTGAGTGAACTGGTTGGATCCAATGACCTGATACCAGAAGGAATGTGAGGACTGAACATGTCAGCAAGAGACACAGAGCATTTAAAACCAATACAGCAAATGGAGATGTATGAGCAGAATCCAGAGAAGGTGGACACTTCTGCCTAGGGCCATAGCCTAGAGACAAGGGCAGGAAGGGAGAGAAAAATCTGAATTTCCTGTGTCTTTATTCAAAAGAAACTATTCAGCTGAAGGCTCCCAAGTTTGCTTTGAATTGGCAAGATCAAGTTTACCACTATCACTGAAAAAGCTTTGAGTGTTGTGTGAGTTTGCTAGGGCTGTTGTAACAACACTGCAAACTGGGTGGCTTAACCAAAAGAAATTTACTCTGACAATTCTCTTTCAATTCTTGAGGTTGGAAGTCCAAGATCAAGGTGTTGACATGGTTGCTTCTTCTGAGGGCCCAAAGAAAAACCACTCCATGCCTCCCCCTAGCTTCTGGTGGTTTGCTGGCAATCTTTGGCCTTCCTTGCCTTATGGAAGCATCACTCTGACTTCTGCCTCTATCTTCACATGCTGCTCTCCCTGTGCACATGTCTGTGCTCAAATTTTCCCCCGGTGTAAGGACACTCGTCATATTTGATTAGGGCTGTTCCTAGTGAACTCGCTTGAACTTGATTACCTCTGTAAAGACTCCATCTCCAAATAAGGTCATATTCTGAGGTGTTGGGAGTTAGAACTCCAACATATCTTTCTGGGGGGACAAAATTCAACCCATAACAAGTGCTAAGATCAGTTAAAGAGAAATAAGGTTCTACTTCCATGCACTTGAATTATGTATATTGACGTTTTAAAACCCCCAAAACTAGTTCACTTGCAACAAGAAATGGGAAACCTAATGCATCTTCCTTGAAGATGCTTGACCTATAACCTAGAAAATGTTTTCTCACAAGTTCGTCTCGAAATTTAGCAGAATTTGGGGCCTGGGTGGTGCAGGAGGTTGAGCATCCAACTCTTGGTTTCGGCTCAGGTAGTGATCTCAGGGTCGTGAGATTAAGCCCCGATTCGGGCTCCATGCTCAGCATGGAATCTGCTCGAGATTCTCTCTCCCTCTCCCTCTGCCCCCTCTGCTTGCGTACCCCCCCCAAATAAGTAAATAAATCTTTAAATTCAGCATAATTTGCAAATAATCCCTGGAAAACCCGGTGTCTCACCTTTACAGAGGCAAGACCCTCAAGTCTCTGAGAAGGACCCCACTGGCCACCAGGTGTATCGGAGAATCAGCCCCAGGAGACAGCAGGGTAAGTTACCAGTTGGTGGATCCTGCACTACAGAGGCACCAGAAGAGATACTTAAGACATGCCAGGGGGCCTTCCTGGTTGTCCAGGGAGAGCACAGATACCCAAGAACAGGGAGCAGGACAGAAGCCAGGAAGCTCAGGTGATGGCTCTGTTTGGCATGCAGGCTTTCCAGGACCTTTCTCATGATTCACTTCCCTGTTCATCCCAGGAAGAGCCAGAGTGGCCTCAGAAGGTGGGCTGCAGGCACCTGGGCCAGCATTCTGAACGGTCAACAAAAAGCAGGCAGGATTTATCCCAAACTCAAGAGAAGAAAAAACTTGTCAGAAGCCAATTCACTCTCAACGAGTTAATACCTGAAGTGAAGTTAGCAGCTTGGCAGCAGCAAGCATTACGTGCAGCTTCTGAACCTGCCATTCTCTCTTGACAGTTTCTATGAAGACATCTAGTTGGGGAGTTGGTTATGGAGCTTTGTTGGAGGCTGTTGTTTTCTCGTGTATGTCAGAGGTTGACTGCTTTTTTGCGGGGGTGGGGGGTGGAGTGGAGTGAGGGTTGGGCGGGGGTTGTCAGCACAGCATGTGGTGGGATTGCCAGAGACAGTAGCAGTACATTGCACCTGAGAGGGAGCTTGGAAAACCTCTGTGACAAAAGCAACCAAAAACACAGAGACACACCACAGGGAGTTGGTGAGTGGCTCACACCTAACTGCTAGATTGGATTTACTCCAAAACGCACAAATTGCATCTCATGTGCATGGCAGGCTGGAAGTGCTAGAAAAGCAGCCTCCAATGGTGACTGATGAAATGTGGTAAATAAACACCCCACTGCCTCTCTCCATCTGAAAGAGCCCGTGCTGGCTGTAGAGTTCCCGAGGGGCATAAACTCCAGTTGCCCACGGGGGTGCCTACAACACCCCTTTGCTTGGCTGCCTCCCTTCCCTCTTCCTTGAAGGGCGTTTCCTGGCATCACTTCCCAAACACACTCCTGGTCCCCAAATCCTCATCTCAGGGAAGACCCACCTAGGATAAATGCTTGCTTAATTGGATTGTTCCTATTTCACCAAGATGTAAGCCAAGGTCTGAACATGGATTTGCTGAGAAACCTACCCTATTCCACACTGCGTGGGCTGAAGGGACATGCCGCATAAGCAGAAGACAACCTCTGGGAGGACAGCAAGTGAGAACCGTGGTTGGAGGTGTGGAGAAAAGTCGGTGTCACTGAGAAAGAGAGGGCGGGTGTGGAGGAGCTGTTTTTTCCTGCCACGTCTGCAGCATGTCCTAAAATGAGAACGTGTGCCCTCTCCCCCATCTTCTCCATTTTCTTCATCCCCCATCTCCTGATTCAGGAAAGTGTCCTGAGCCTGTGATTGGCTCTCACTGGCTCTCTTCTGGATCCAGCCTGTCCACAGGCCTCAGGAGTCTCCACACTCCAAACGTCCCCGTGCCTTAAAAGTCTACCTTTCCCTCTGTGGAATCTAGTTGCCCCAGCTGTTCAATTCAGACAAGGAAGACTATGAAGTCCATGTCACCCTGGCATCCAAGCCCCATCCTCCCAGGACTGGAATGAGCCCTGTGGACACCTCTACCTAGTTCTCAACTGGTTCAGGATCCAGAGGGCAGATGACACGATTAAGTGGCACTTTCAAATACCCAGTCACCAGGTATGCTACTCACATGATGGAACCGTGGGAGGAGAACACTTTCCCTTGCTTTGTTGGCAGGAATGTTTCACTGCTTCATTTTGTAGGAAAAGGTCAGATGGTGGACCTGGGAACAAATTGGCAACAGCAGGTGGCAGGAGCCACACAGCCCAACTCCAGCTGCAAACATCTGGCTTCATTCAGACTCATTTAATGAAGATTAGTTCTCTTCACCTCCTCAAACCAGCTGCTCTGGAAAGCAGATCTGCCTGATTAGTGGCACAGAAAAGGGAACCACTCATGTCCTTAGCCAAGTCACTTCACCTGTCAGGGCCACAAAGAACTGTCCTCTTTTCTCCCGCCTTCTTCCCAAGACTCACATTGTTCCATCTCCTTGAACAAATATGTTTTCTTCTGCCAAGTCTCTGCCTCCCCCTCGCTCCTGCGCTGCAGCTAGATGCCAAGGTGTCTCACACCCAAACCCATCTCCAGTGACCCAGGGAATCCTAACCGCTCTCCAGCCTTAGGACTCCATGGTTCTGATGCCCAGAATCCCCCACACATAGAACTTCCTAACACTTCGATTCCCCCATCTGGGAATCATTGCCCCACCCTACCTAAAAGTTGTATAACTAACTATAAATAATTTCCTGAAAATCCACTGCAGAGGTGAAACCCTCAAGGCTCCAGGGAAGAGCCCACTGCCCACCAAGTCCACCGGAGAAGAGAGCCTAGGAGGCAGCAAGGAAGGTATCATGTGGTGGGTCTTGCACTGCAAAGGATATGATGCTGAGATGCTGATTCTCTCTGAAGTTGAAGAGCTACTGGACAAGATGAATGGCTGCAGGCTCTGATATTATGAACTCGGATCACTGGTTCATGGATAAGGTCTGTTCTGGGTTAAGTCTAGTCAGAAATATTTTTTTCACTTCTGGCCATCCAGCCTTCCCCTCCTGAGTACAGGGACCCTGACCCATGCTGCTCAGGACACTGCATCGCAGAGGACCCCCAGCTCTGCTCCAGCCATGCCCAGCCTATGCCCTAGACCTGCATGTCCAGTCATGAAATGTGGTAAGTTGGAGATGTGCTCCAGGTATAGACTCTATGCTCAATTTCAGAGTCTTAGTATGTCACCCAGGCATGGGATAGAGAGGCAGAGGCAAAGGTGGAGGTAGGCCCATGCTCCCCAGGGGAAGTCTACTCCGTCTGGACTTATCAGAAACTCATTTCTATGAGAGTAGGGGGGTAGGGGGGATGTTCCATCACAGTGAGATCATGTGAAACAACTATTTCTAAGCCCCAGGCATTGGCCTACATAACCCAAGTGAGGCTGATCTGTATTAGCACCAAGGCAGCTAGACCGTCATGGGGAGTTCATGGTCATAGGATTTGACCAGAAGGATGTTCTCCCTCCTCCTGGGACTCTCATTCTCTATTACCTGGCACTCCAGGAAGGCCACCAGGCTTTCCACTGGGACAGATCATGAGGAGGGCCTAAACCAGAGCAGAAAGATCAGAATCACCGCAGCAAAGAAAAGACACCAAACAATTGCCTCTTTTATCTTCATATTAGCTTTTTGAGGACATTCAAACTCAACACAGCAGATGTTTTACTTCCAAAGTAAACATCTCAAGCATTATTTTTGTTCTTCAGTCCAAATGCCCTCTGACAGTGATGTCCATCTGGCCCGGGATTTTTGACTCTTCCGCTACCCTTTCCACGGTGGGTGGGGGTGGGGGGGATTCAAGCTCAGTACTATACTTAGTGTGCCATTGTCTGCCTCAAGCGTAGTTATTTGGGTTCATATCTCACCTCTGGCCAGGGGTGAGAACCCTGGGCTGAGAGTGAGGAACCTGGGTTTGGTCTCAGCACTGAAAAGCTACAGATCAAGGGGAAATCTTTTACCTGTTCTAAATCCCACTTCCCCACTTCAGAAAATAGATGGATAAACCAAGAAATCTCTAAGGTTCCTTCCATCTCCTAAAATATCTCCACTCTTATTCAATTTAAAGATACACAATAGTTTCATTGCACGTATAGGCCATATTCAGGAAGGGGGTAAGAGAGGCAGATGGTTGAGAATAACACCTTTTCAAGACACCATTAAAAAATAATTTATATTTCAAGACTCCCATTCTGTCTTGTTGGAAAGCCTGAAAGAAATTCCTTCTTTTATCCGGTTGCCAGACAACCTTTCTTAGAGGCTTTCATTTCCCTTTTTTTAAAAAGAAATATAAATCTGGCTTTGGATACCTGGTTAGGACTGAAAGCTGACTTCAGGTGTCCCTCAGCAAGAACATGAATTATGGTCGCCTACCAGTAGTGTGACTGAAATTGAAAGAATTTAAGGAAAATGCTTTAAGGCAGCTGATGAAACTAAAAATGGCTAGTAGACACTGGAGGCTAGAAAAGGCTATAGAAAGACTGATAATTAAATAGTGTATTGTATTTAGTGATTCTCTATTTTGCAAAAATGTCTTTCCAAGCAGTATTTTATCTTCTTATTAGCCTTTTGAGGAAGAAGGGCAGATAGTCCCTTCTTAACTGGTGAGCAATTATACCCAAAAGAATAAATGCCTTGGCTTAATTTTCCTATCTGACTAATGACACGGCCCAGGTTTTCAGCCTCTAGCTTGGCACTTGACTTCTGGGCGAGCATTTACAGAAGACAAAGAAAGGTTATTTTCATCAATCAGCTTCCCTCAGACCAGTAGCCAAGAAGGCCCAGGACAGAGAAAGATGAGAAAACAATAAGCCGGTGAGGCAGTGAAACTCTAGGCAGGAAAATCCAGGGTCACTTTTGGAGAGCGTAATTAAAATCACACTTCTCTTATCTCAAGTCCAGCCCCCTGGGAGAACATTGTCTCCTGGTTGACCAGGGTACCCCCACTTGTCAGGAGTCAACACGATGTTTTAGGAGGAAACAGAAAGAAACTCAACTGTTAAGATCCTAAAATTAGGGTACAGCCAAATTCAACAGAGACAACTGTTTTGTTTCAGGTTCCTAACACTACCCTGTCAGTCTGAAGAAATAAAGACCACTTGCCATATTGCAATCTATTTGTTTATTTGTCTACCTTCCTATTAGACTATAAGTCCATTGAAGGGCACAGTCTGATGAATCACTCAGTGAGGTTTAAATTGGCAGCAAGAAATCATGTCTACTTAATCTGTAAGGTTATGTGCTTGACATATTTGGCCAAGGATGCTGGAAGCTCAAAAGCACTAGAATGAAAGTCTAGGGATACTGATCTTAGTATTACATACCTACTAGAGTTAGAGACTCATTCTTTCACTCAGTTGTGGCAACTAAAACCGTAGTGAAAAATTCTCAAGAGACTTTCTCTGCCAAGACCAACTGTTGTCAAGATCAATTGCCAATTTCATTTACCATCATAAAATTAAGAGTGGAAACTTTAGAAAGAGGTCAGCATCATATCACTGTATTATTATCATAACTCGTGTTATTGCTATCATGTAAATTCCTTTCAAATACATAAGCTAACACTGTATCTCAAGTAAACAAATTAACAAATAAATAATTCATTAGTCATGAGAACTTTAAGGAAATGTTATGTAACTCACAATAAAAGGTGATGAACAAGAATATTGAGCCTGGGTGGCTCAGTCGGTTAAGCATCCGACTCTTGATCTCAGCGAAGGTCTCGATCTCAGGGTCACGAGTTTGAGCCTCACATTGGGCTCCACACTGGGCATGGAGTCTACTTTAAAAAAAAAAATTAAGCCACTTGCTATCAAGGATTTAAGTAGTATTGATGCCTTAAAACATAATTCATGAACTGTGCTTCATGCAAGCTTTAAAAATGGGAAAATAAGGGGTGCCTGGGTGGCTCAGTCAGCTCTTGATTTCAGCTCAGGTCATGATCTCAGGGTTGTGAGATCCTGAGATGGAGCCCTGCAACGGGCTCCATGCTCAGCAGTGAGTCTGCTTGAGGTTCTCTCCTCCTTCTCCCTCTGCCCTTCCCCCTGCTTGTGCACACACACTTTCTCTCTCTGTCTAAAATAAATAAATAAAGCTTTTTAAAAAGGGAAAATATTTTATAAAGACAAAGAATTACACAATTAATGGTACTATACATAAAAAGGCAGAAAAAAATTATGAAAAAATGCCGGCAGGAGCTGCAGGGCAGCCACCCAGAGCAGAAGCAGAGGAAGCCAATGTTGGCAGTTTCCTATCGTGCCTAGAGCACCTGAGGGGCTAGGTGTCACAAGGCTGCCAAAGCCTAATCTCTTCATACCTAGGACTTGCATCACTATTCAAAAATGTGTGTAACAGTTCATGCCTTTGATAGGAAATATTTCTGGGTACTCATCATCCTTTTGGTTCTTGACTCAGACTCAGCATCAGCAAGGCCGCATCCAGGCGTAGAAGCGAGGTGAGATAGGAGGGCAGGAAGTAAAGGCAAGTATCCAGCTTTTGAACAATACTCTTGCTTCCAGGTGCCCAGTGGGCTAGACAGTCCATTTCCCTGCCATTTCTTATTCCTCATGTTCCCCAATGTCTATATAATGTCTGGTCCATGGTTTGTACTTTACATGCATTTTTTAATTGACTACCATTTTATTGTCCCTTAGCTGGGTTTCCACCTAAACACCTCTTTTCTCCCATTCTAACTGCACAAATATGAGCTTTGGAGACCTTCATTGACTTGAATGTTGACCCTGCTAATAGTGGCTTAACCCAGGTCCACAAGCATTGATTCAATCTCTTTTTCTATTATGCCACAGAACTCCTCTCCTAAAAACCCACAGTGGTTCCATGTGCCTTATCACATCAAATTTCGATGTTTCTTCTGCTCAGTCTTCTCACCCATATGCCTCCTATCTCCCCATCTTTTTCCCACATTCACAGAAGACTCTCTTTGCTAATCAAGCAGACCTGCTGGGTCATCTCAGAAGCCTTCTCAGAAGCCCTTGGCCAGACTTTAAAATATTCCCTGCCTCCTTCTACAAATTCATGTCTCTTCCTTCCTTGGAAACCTGTATCAGACCTCACCTCTTCCAAAAAGCCCACCCAAACTAGTAGCACTTCCCTCCATTCCACTCTGACTACTCCCCCACAGCATTTCACAGTGCTCATATTCTCTTCATGGTTCATACTGGCAGGACACATAGCGGGCACTGAATAAAAAGTTGTTGAGTAAATTAATAGATTCTATTAGTTCAGCCTCTGAACCATCTCTTAGATGCGTCCCTCCCTCCTCATTCCCACTGTCACAGCCCCACATATGGCTCTCATCATTGTTCCGATGGACCATCAAAATAGTCTCCTAAGAGCTTCCTCTCCCTTCCCTCCTCCCTCTCTTCAGACTCCATAGTGCCACCTAAGTGGACTTTCTGAAAGCAATCTGATCACATCTCCTATTCTTCATGATTCCCCAAAGCCTTTGAGATAAAGTCAAAAGATCTCAGCAACACTTTCAAGGCTCTTCACAATCAAGTCTCAAATAATTCCTCTGGTCTCCATTACTTTCCACTATTGATATGTTCACGTTTGAGTTAACCCTTCAGCACAGGGTGTATGCCTTGTCAGTGCTACTCCTGCGAGAGGCATCCTCCACTCTTCTCTACCTGATAAACTTTTGCTTATGTTTTGGAGCCTATCACAGATATTACCACCACAGCCTGGATGGCTGCCCCACCCAACCTTGGGGCTAGCCCTGCTCTCTTCCGGATCCCCACCAGTTTAGTCTGGGAGGTGGGGTAGGGAGGGGCAGGGCACACTAAGTTTAGTGCACTGAATTGCATGTTTGTGAGCCTCGTGAAAGCAGGACCAAATGTTCCTAGCTTTTGCATCCACAGCCCCATTAGAGTACTTAGCTTCTAGGATGCTCTTAGTATTGCTGAGTAAGTGAACAAAGCATTTTGTTCACACCATGTCAATTTGCATTCACTTGGAACCACACACTCTTAGAAATGAAGAGGATATTAGAAAATATCTTTTCTCCCCTGCTCATTTTTCACACGACGAAACTTCAGCCTGTAAGGATTTACGTGCCTTTCCCAAGATCATAAAGAGGCAGCGAGGGGCATCGACCCTGGTCACCTGATTTATATCATCTTCTGCTTATTATACATATGAAGTCATGATGTCAAAAGACAGAGTAAGTGCCCCAAGTGGGGTAAAGCATCGTCTACTTTCTTTTGCATTTTCAGGAGGGCTATATATCCTCATTTGAATTCAACAAATATGACTGAATAACATTTACAGACCTGAAGCTCTCCTGTGCCATTGTGCAATTACCCCTCCATACCATCTGGAAGCACATTTTAGTGAGTCTATTCAGTTGGCTTGAAATTTTAAAAATTCTTCAGATCCATTGCAAATCTCCAAAACCCTTTTAGGATGATGTATAGTAAAAGATTTAACTTAAATAATTATGGATACTGACTTCCTCTAATACTCAAGATCAAGTTACAAAGTTCTCAATTTATGCAATGAAGCTAGACGAACACCAATGTCCAGCTCTTCCATTCAGATTCTGCCCCACAATATGACACCGAGGATAATTTTCACTTCTCAGATGGGAAAAGCCGAAGAAAGATGATAATACTGATGATCATAGTAATAGCAGACATGTGGGAAAGCAAAGGAGAGGACAGTGTCAGTCAGTGGGAAAATAGGGCACTCGGATTCTTCTATCTTTTCAAATTTCTACTATACTCTAACACAAGAAGAAATGCTCCTTTGCAGAGAAAAAAATTAGATGAATTCATGCTTTACTCTTTTCAGCTATGCAAGGCAATGTGCCCTCTAATTCATCACTATCTCCTATCTATTGACACTATCCGTCAGGAGTTTGTAGCCTCCTAACAACAGACGGAGCGTCTTAAGAGGTTCCAAGAAATTTGTTCAAGTAAATACACAACAAAAATTTTTCAATCATTTGCCACAGAAAGGGAAATGCTCACTTTAGAGACTGAGTAGCTTTCAACAGAACATTCGTGCACTAATGTATGCACAGCCTGTAAGCGAGGAGGTTATCTTTACGCTCCTTCTAATACACTCCATTTCCACTCCTTTGTCCTGCCTACAGTTAAAACAGGCTTCGGTAGTCACATTACTGTCATTCCGTGCTATCTCAAAGTTAAATCATAATGAGCTTTGAGATTGTTAGTTGTTTTTCTCTTGTTTCTGCAGAAATGCAGGCTCCTTTTCCATTTTGGAGGATCTAAGCCTCCAGGTTTCTATGATTGCTCTCACGCCTTCTCTCTTCTTTTATTCTCTTCCCATCTTTGGCTCAAAAAGCAAACTCATTACCAAACCAAATGCATAAGCCTCCCACACAGAATCTGGAGGAGAAAGACATCCCATTTAATTCAGAGGAACCATTTCAGAGGATAGCCGTGGTCCACAGCTTCACTGGCCTACAGGACACATCAAGGATAACCTGACTAAACACAGGACTGTCTCTCCGGGGACTGCTCTGTCATCTGAACAAAGTCACTGACCTGGAGAAGCAGCTACTTTTCCCATGGAGTATTCCAATCCCAAACAGTTTACAATTTAAAAATTAAAATGATTATAATAATAACAAACTCTAATGTAAGCATTAATATGTGCCAGGTACTGATCAAAGCACTTAATATGTATTATCTCATTGAACCCTCACAACCCTGTGAGGTAGACGCTCTCATTACCTATGTTTTACAGAGGAGTAAAGTGAGGCTAGAAAGGTTAGTAACTTGCCCAAGGTCACCCAGCTAGTGGGTGGCAGATGCAGACTCGGCTTTAAATGCTCTGGTTCTGGGACGCCTGGGTGGCTCAGTTGGTTAAGCATCTGCCTTCGGCTCAGGTCATGGTCCCAGGGTCCTGGGATCGAGTCCCACATTGGGCTCCCTGTTCAGCAGGGAGCCTGCTTCTCCCTCTGCCTGCTGCTCCCCCTGCTTGTGCTCTCTCTCTCTGACAAATAAACGACATCTTTAAAAAATAAGATAAAATAAATAAATGCTCTGGTTCTGAGTTCATGCTCCTTCCCATTATGCTCTGCTGCCTGGAATTAAAGGATAAATGTATCCATTAATAATATTCCTCTCACCAAAAGTACCATAGTATCCATTTGGAAACCCAAAATTTTATAATAGAGATAGTAAAAGTAATAAGAACAAGAAAACAAGAAAGGTAAAAAGGAACATGTATCAAGGGCTTACTATGTGCCAGATACAGCTGTTATTACTTCTCATTCCCCACATAAGGAAACACAGGTTAGGGAGCTCGCCCCCAAATCACAGAACTAGCAACCATCAGTCAGGAACTGAACTCATGTACCCTGACTAGGTCATCTCGGTCTATTTCTCCATCTTCCTTCCATAAATGTGAGGAACGTGAGGCACGGAGGGGTGCAGGGTGTTATGTAATACACTAACCCGATCTAATTCTTTTCAGAGGTAGTCTTTGAAAAGCTCACACCAAACTGCAGGTCTTCTGAGACTCAGCCATGTGCTTTTTCTAACGGTAGCTGCCCCGCCTATGTTCTTTATGAGTAAATGCCACCCCTCTGATCACAGCAGTCCGAGTTCAACACCTGAAATCATTCCTAGTTTCTCTGTGATGCTCAGCACCCTGCCGCCAACGTGTCATTATGGCCCATTGAGTCTGCCACCAAACCCTTCTTGAACCTACAACTTTCGCCTACGGGATAGTGCTTCATACAGCCACTTACAGGCCTTCACTGTCTTATCTCAACTTTCTCCGCCAGTAGCTCGCCACCACAACTGGCCCCACCCCGTACACACACACACACACACACACACACATCGTGCATTGCAATGTAGTCATGCTAAAGCTACATAAAAGCCATGCTTCTTCACACCCATCACTTCTGCAAACACTGTTCTCTTTGCAGGCAATACTCTTTCCCAATTCTCCATTTTATAAACTCCTAAACAACCTTCAAAGCCTTCCTTTGTTTAGCCAGGCGGAGTTACTCACTGCTTCTTTGGTACTCTCATGTCATTTTTATAGTATTTATCACTCTGTGTTGTCATTTCTTACCAAACTACGAATTCTGGGAGGGTGAGAATTTTGTCTTAAATTACTTTGCATCTCTAGCACCTAACACCATGCTGCCACATACTCAAGATTCAACAACTGAAAGTTGAATTAAATTGAACTTCTCTCACACAACAGCTGACCCTATTGGTCTAGCTCCTTGCTGCTCAAAGTGGGGTCCAACAGTAAGGCTCTATGTGACTAGCATTTGAATAATATTTCAGAACAGATCTCCTTTGTGGTTAGTGATTATTGACAATAATCTGGAACTTACTTTCCTTTCTTACCCAAACAATATAACTAAAGTCAACTCTACCACTCTTCTAAAGTTTGTGGGAGTTCAGAAATATGAAAAATGTTGCAACCAGGTATTATTTATTTAGGTATGCCCAACATGCAGATACTATATTAAGGTACCTTTTACCTTCTTGGTAAAAAACAGATCTATAAAAAATCAGAGTCATGCTGAGTAGGATAAAGGAAAAATGTAAAGTTCTTTTCCAACAATTACAATAGAAATATAAATATTCCAAGTTGCAAGTTTAAATTGGCCTTGGAACTCCTAACTAAATTAATACACACGTAAAAAACCAGAATATATTTCCTAATCAGTTTACAGAAGATAAATAGCAGAAGGAATTGATAGTTTCATAATTAGAGCTGCTAAAGGCCCAAAATATATTTTTTAATTACTTTTTGCTCCCAAATCTGGGGGGGGAGGATCATATAGTTAGTTACTTAATCATTTTAAAGATGAAGAGAATAAAGCACAGAGGGTTAAATGATGTGCTGAAATTACCCAAACTCCTACCTACTGGTAGTAAAATAGTAGTAACCATTTATTAGGGCTTACTGCATAACAGACAAAATGCTAAGCATTTATCTGAATTGTCCCAGCCCCCATATCAGTACCATGAAGTAGGTGCTATCCTATTTCCTCAACTGTAATATCTATTTTTTTTTTTTTTTTACATTTTAACATTTCTAAAATGGGTGAATTTGGGGGCGCCTGGGTGACTCACTCAGTTAAGCGTCCAACTTTTGATCTCAGCTCAGATTATGATCTCAGGGTCCTGGGATTGAGCCACATCAGCTCTGTGTTCAGCAGGGAGTCTGCTGGAGATCTTTTCCCTCTCCCTCTGCCCCTGCCCCTGGCACATGCTCTCTCTCTCTAATAAATAATAAAATAAAATAAAATAAAATAAAATAAAATAAATAAAATGGGTGAATTTTGCAATCACTGTTGTGTCACAGTTTGATTAGCAGTAATTTTTCTTCCTTAGTTGTACACAAAAGAATGGTGGCATCCTAAATCTTAGAAAATACAGCAGCAGCCCCATTTCTGCAGGTGAGGAGATTGGAGCTTGTCCAAGGTCAAACAGCTAGTGAGTGGCAGGGCCAAGAGTTGAACCCAGGCAGTTTAACTCTAAACTCACCCGCTCATGCTCAACTACCCACGGGACTGCCTCAACAGCTAATCTGTGCTCACAGAATCTGACTTGTAGGGTTGGTAATGGATGCTCTACATTAGCCCTAGAAGGCAGCCATCTCTTTGGCTGCCAGGGTCACTGGGAAGAATGATGTATGATGAGTGAATGAAAAATTGAGTTTCCCTTAACAAGTGGCCTTTGATTTCTTTGGGGCTCCTGCAAGGATACAAAGCATCTATCAGTAGGAAAGGCCTATAGAAAATGCTCATTCTTCCTACAGGCTGGAGCTGGGTTCCAGCATCTTCCAGGGATGCCATGGGGTCATCCCCCAGTTCTGCAGCTCCCTCTTACAAAGGCGGCCAAGTGAGAACTCACCTCTGATGAGATCATCTCCTGCTGCGAACCTATTCCACTTCCTAACGTAAAGCCTGATTTTTCCCTAAACTGTGAAAACCCCTCTAAGACCATAGTTAAGTTTCCATTATTGGTTGTGTTTTAAAAAACAAATTTGGCAAGGCTTAAACTTGGCAATAACAAAATAGATACGTATTTTTCATTAATGGGAATTAGAATGAAGTTGTATGCAGGAACTGGAATGTGTCAGCTGCTCAGAGAGAGAAGCAGTTGATTTGGACAGCAGTGTGACTAATTAGGTTTTCTTTTGTGAAGGAATTAGTTTATATTGATTCATTTATGTTTGATGTAATTCAGTAGTCCTCCCGCTGCCCACGGGAAGCCTGCCTGGACTAGTAAGTGATAAGGAGCTGGCAGAGCAGCTCAGCTCTTTGGGGCAACATGTACCTCTCAGCCGGATCAGGTGTGCAGGGCCAGCGTGACCACATCACCCTCGTGGGTGTCCATTCCCTGCTTGACACAGGCCAACCCCGTGAACCATCCTGCTGGCTGGATATGGAAGCCCTAACACCAGGGTTGCCCTGAAAAATCACTGGAGAGAGCTCAGACTCTGAGCTACAGAGCTTGTACTTTCTTGATTCAGTAAACCAAACAAAATAGGGACCCGTCCCATTTCTCATGCAGGGAAAAGCTCACTCCACCTCTGGATTCAGGCCTTTACTATCATTCCCATCTCAGGTGGAAAACAATCTCTCTAGTGAACTTGGTGCTAGAGTTAATGGATCAACAAAAACAAACAAACAAAAGAACATGCAGGCAAAGCATCCAGGACAACTTGGAGCATGGATAATACTTTTCAGAGAGAATCAGAAGGGATGAATTTCAGATATCGTTTTGTAACTAATTAGCTAATTGTCTTTGGTCAAGTGACTGAACTTCTCTGGGCCTGTGTTTCTTTATTTGGGACATTTCCTATATAAAATGCCACCAGTAAATTTATCATCCCTAGAGACTATGCAGTCATTTCTCCCAAGAGACTAACAGTTTGCACTAAGTTATCCACACTCTTTTGCCCAGAAACCTGTCTTCAATACACACCAATACCAATACATGGGCAGCAGTCTGAATTTCTACAGCCATGAAAAGCATTTATTAAAAAAATTAAAAATACATTAAAAAAAAAAAAAAGAGGCTCAGAGAGATTAGGTAAAGTTGCACATTAAGTAGTGGGAGGGAGAAGCTAAATCAGACCTGCCCCAATCCCAAACTCACCTCATAGCCTGGAGACTATGGACCTGGGAGGGAGGAGTTCCTGAAACAGTGAGTCTCCAGGAAAGAAGAATGGAAACCCTGTGTGGGCCTGCCATGGAATTCGTAGAGAAACAAGGAGACTTATAAAGAAACTACCAGAGATGTAGAATATAAACTTTTTAGTGCCAAAGCAGGTGGTAGACCAGAGGCAATTTAAGGAAGCTGTCCTGGGAATGGAATGTCCAAAGGCCAACCTTGGGTAAAGTAACCAGGATGGCAGAGCATAGGAAAGGCTGACAGTCTGGGTTCAAGTGAGCGCAAAAGGAACGATTTCATGCCAACTCTCAGTGAGCAGTCTTAGGACTCAAACAGAAAGGGCTTTCTCATCTCACTGACCACGACCCTGCTCTTGGCAGTTGTAATTTCAAATAAGGAAGGGTCTATATTTTTTTGAGAGAGAGACAGAAAGAAAGAGAGAGCAGGGAAGGAGCAGAGAGAGGAGGAGAGAAAGAATCTTAAGCAGCTCCACACCCCGCGTGGCTCCATCTCACAACCCTGAGATCATGACCTGAGCCAAAATCAAGAGTCGGATGCTGAATCGACTGAGCCCCCCAGGCACCCCAAGTATCTATATTGATTAAAGTTCTTTGGTTGCAAACAACAGAAACTGACTCGAGCTAATTTGAACAATAAAAAAGAAATTTGGGGAAGCACATGGGCAAATTCACAAAAATTTAAGAAAACCTCAACTTTAGACCTTAGAACAGTTAGGAATAAGAGCAGCAGGGACAATCTTAATAGCAAGACTATCGGACAGTCACCTCAGGTCACTCCTCCAACCACCTTCCATTCTTGGGTCAATCTGTTTAAAATGTAAATTCCTGAAGACAGTATCTGATTGGCCTACTTTTTCATGTGCTACGCGCATGAACACACAAGTGCACCCATGCATGCACACACTAAGAGAGAACCTATATTAATTGGAAGTCTCAGCAAGAATTGCTTGCAATGTGGGAGGAGTCATTATAACCAGTAGAAGAAAGGACCCAGAGCAGGCAGAAACCGTGATGTCCCCTGAAGGGTCCCAGACCAGGAGTTCTGCAACAAGACTAAGAAGGCAGATGCCTCTCCGGGAGCTACCTAAAGTTTGTGAGAGCTACCGGTTACTCAGAGTTGAAAGGAAACCCATGTAAGCAAGTGCTCAGGAATGAGAGAGGCACATGAATCTGATATTCAGAACAGGAATGACAGATATCAAGCCTGGACAGTGTGACAAAATTTCACCCCAGCAGGATCATCTTTAATATTTTTTGCTATGGTGAGTCCCACCCAGAAGCTGAGTTAGCCAGCGTGGTATCTCTGGAGAGAGAAACAGAGTGGGATATGAGCTGGTTAGGAGTTAGGTAATTGAAAATAATAGTAAGCTTGCCAATGACAAGATAAAAAGTTGAAACAATTAGTTCTGCCCTTGGAGAGTAGGTAGGCCCATAGTCAAACAGGACAGGAAGTATCTCTGGGAGCCTCTGGTTGTGCCCCAATGCACAGTAATAGATTCAAACACACACACACCCCACCCTGGCGTAAAACCAGGGAATGAACACTGTTGTCTTCAGTCTCTCCCTACCTCTCTTCAAGGACATAGTATCCCGGACTTTCAAAGCCTCTTCCCCCATGCTTCTTTATACATTAACAAATTCATGCACAAGGTGGTATGCTTTTGCATTTTAAAGCCTACTAGCATTAGTCCAACTACGGAATAAAATATATTAAAACATCATGAAAAGAACACTTTATTTAGTGTCAGGAGACTAGGGTTCATGAATCTAGGCTGGACACACCATTAAGTTTGTCTCCTTTCCACTCTCCATTACCACAGACAACATGCAGGGCGAGGAACAGTATTCTCTCATCTTTCCCTCACCTTGACCACTCTCCTCCCTTAGGTCTGATGCTGGTCCTAAGCTGCTCTACCTTACAGCTAAATCACATCCATCTCTCAGGTCTGGCCCAAGTGAAGGCAGTGAGGTATAAAGGAAAGGATCAAATTGCCCTAGTTCAAACCCCAGCTCTACCAGTGATGAACTGGAAATCTTAGACAAATTACTTTCCCTCTCTGATGTTCTATTTCATGGTGTGTCAAGTGGAGGTAAGCATACCTCTCTTTCAAGAAGTCCATGAAATAGTTGATGTAGAAAGAAATGCCCACAGTAGGCACCTGGTAGCTATTATCATTGCCTCTTCCATTAAGCTTTCCCTGACCAACCCTTTCCAGGCAAACTCTCATTTCTCTCCATACCTTTGCTGTAAATTCCCTGTATCATTTAGAGAGTCATCAAGTGCTCTGGGCTGCTAAAATGTTACCTTTCTTCTGACACCTATGTCAAAAATTGTCTCCAGTGTACTTCTAAAAAAAAGAAAAAAACACAAAACACCTTATTTGACAATGTATGATCTCGTGTGCTCCTTTTCTAGGAAATGTCCTGCTAACTCGACTCCCCCACCATCATTAAGTCCTATGACTTAGCAGCATGAGTAAGATGTTCAGAAAAGACTATTTTGAGTAAGAATTTTATACTATACCCAAATATATCCAAATCTGTGCTCATTTTCCTTTTCGATTTAACCCAGAAATGATTTTCATGCAGATAAGTCTTAATTTCTGAACCTCAGGACAAGCCCTTATTTCCTTACCCTCAGAGTTAGTCACTTCTCTTTTTCTGCTACTAATCCTATCTGCATCATCCACAGCCTGGCAGAGCTGTGTCCTAGTTGCTCACGTCATCCTCCCGGTCTCGGTTGTGCTCAGCAGCAGGATGCGTTAACCTAGGAAAGACACAGACGCGGGTGGGCATAAGAACCAGGCTTTGTTAGAAACTCTGCCCGCTCCTCCCCTTTCACACCTCCCCAGGCACCACAGCCCTCTCAGGAGGTACTGGATTTGGGTCTCATTTCAGTCAATTTCATCAAAAGTCCAGCAACAGCTGCTTCATTTGAGTAAAAATGCAGAAAGTAAGGAAGTTTAGATCCCTACTACCAATTCAGCAAGTTCGAGCCGGAGATATAATCTGGCTTTAGTGGCGGAGATAAAAGGGCATGGTTGATGGCTTCCCTGGCTGGGAAAGAAATGAAGTCTGAAAGCTGTTTCTGCTGAGTGTGCTCATTGTCAGGTGTCTACAAACAGATCCCTAAAAACTGAGCGAGATCAAAGGACTCATCAAAGACCCATTCCTCAAAGCTGGAACTCTACGCAGTCTGTGTTAGAAACCATGTCTTCTATCCACACCCAGGAGATAGTCTTCAGTCCTGCTTATTGGTGTAAATCAAATAACACCCAAAATGGGGAAGGGAGAAAAAGAGAAATGCCAAGAAAATCAAGGTCTCTGAGAGCTTTATGGCCTTTTGAGACTCTTAAGAAAATTCCTACCTCCTTATCCCTTCTTTTCCTAGCAAGACTCTTGCTAGCGCCAAAAACAGATTTATAGTTCTTACTATTTGTAAAAGATAACGCACTGAATGCCGGCAACTAGATCCAAACTCTGTTCTGTGGGCTTACGTTCAGAAGAGATAAACCATTGAGATATCAATGAGAGAAAAGACACATAGGCCCTTGGGAGCAAGTACACGCATGTGTATTTACAGGTGTTTTCTTGCTTTCCCCACCACACTACAGGAGAGTGGTGAGCTCTGCACCCAAAAGACCGCCTTGCCTGTAGTGGGTACTCCAAGAATTGGAAGAACTGCACTTTGTGTTAGCTATTTTTGAATGCTGGGTGTAAACAGACGGAGTGTGGATGATAAACAGGCAGAAAGGAAATGCCAGAAGTTACATCTATTCATGAGGAAGGACAAACCATGACTGGCAAACAAACCTCCCACTGCATTTTCTTGCAAAGCAGAATGCATGCTATGAAGGATCAGGTTAGATACCGACTCAAAGCCGACTCAGTATTGCAATTAAAGTTCATACATCCTCTCCAAGGTCAAGTGCCAAATGGAAAGGAACAATAGATGAAATGTTTCTCCCTAAAAGATCTTTGTGAGACAACAGATGATGACTTTTATAGACTCAAGGTTATGAACCCAGATGTATTTTCCAATAAGAACAGAAAAATAGAAATCAGTTTCGGACATTGCCAAGCATCTTGATACCTTTGCCAGACAAGTCTTGTCTTAATTTTAAAAGCATGTGAGAAATGGGATGCTTCTCTGCAGTGCAGTTTCCTGGTATTTTTCACAGAACAAGACCAAATGTTGCAGAATTTGAGAGAACTAAAAATCATAGAATCCAATTAAGTTTCACGTGAGAACTGTGTTCTCTTCAACGAAGTCTTTTCATGAGGAAACTGGATCCTCAGCTCCTACAACATTTGGGGCTTGGCTACAATTAGCCTTGCTCTTCCCTGTGGTTTCTGACCCTCTTCCAGGAAGTAACAGCTAAATGTGAAATTAGGGTAAGAGCTTACGGGGCGGGGGGTGGGGGGGTCGTCACACCTGAAGACTGTTCCAGGGAGTAGTCTCTCCAGGAAATAAATCCACACATTTCAGTGACAACAATGGGAAACGTTCTCAACAGATTTGCTACACAGCCGCCACCGGAGTGGGGTGGGAGTTGTCACTGCCTGTCAGACACACAGCTTTTACTTTGGTTTCTTAGGAAAATGGTACATGCCCTTTCTGCTTCCCACTGAGAGTGAATTACTCTTGCCTGTGCTCAAGCAGAGAGAGGCTGACTGGGCTGGGAGCATTCAGCTACAGCCTATTAAACTGAAGTTGCCTTTAAAGTTGGTTAATGACAAGAAAAACTGTTTCCATCTATCTATATATCCAAGTTCAGACACAGGAGAAAAAAGTTTGTGCAGAAAAATGCCTTCATTTTACAAATTCGAATGTTACTGACTTGACATCTAAAAACTCTTAAAATAAAAACACATCTTGAAAATTATTAAATCTATATTCTATAATTCAAATGCATGCATGCTCGCTCACACACCCATAAACAAAATGACTTTCCTGGAGGTCAAACTCTACAAAGCAAAATGGGGCAAAGGAGGAAACACACCTTTCCTCCCACTCCGTATCATTATCACTGGTGGTTAACATTTACACGGCACTGTGCTCTTGGCTGTTTTTCATAAGCATTCCTATCACCTGGCCCTCAGCAGTAACCTTCATTTAGAAGTCGGGTCAGAGAATGCTAGTTTGCACACGAGACACATAGAGGCCAAGGTATATGCCCAGCATATCAAATCGAGAAACAATATCCCAGTATATACCTTTAAGACTGAAAATAAAGTATATAGCCATCATATTCCTAATCCCAGTTGTTAATCACCTAGGTCCTTTATTCCAAAAAATTTTCAGGCCAAGTTTGTAGCAATTTATTACTCAATTCCTGATATCTTTCTCTTTATTTACTATTGCAATCAGGTCTAGGTACTTCCAAGATGAATTTTCTGATATAAAATAATTTAACAAAAAAAGACTACATACTTGGAATTATCCTCCTATCTCTGCATCTTAGAAAGCCTGATTTTGTTCTTTGTTTTAATATTCAAAGACCATACCCATATCTTAGTTGTCCAAGTCAACTGACCTAATTATTGCTGTCATATTTTTAACCGTTGTTTAATTATTTTAGATAAGTTAAGAGTTGGTAATTGTATATGTCCCTGTCACAGTTTTAAGAGACAAAGGAACGATTTCAACTTTCAATAATTTCATATTAGCCTTTGATGGAAAGTAGAAAACAGTGAAGAAAATGCAAAGCAAATTCAACATCATGTGTCATGATTTGTCAACTGTAAAGCACTACACAAATGTTTGTTGGTGCTAATGATGAAGGGAAAGAGGAAAAGGAGGAGGAAGATGAGGAAGAGACAATTGTCATTTCCATAAAGAAGCACCAAGCTTCATTTCTGGTCCTTAGTTTCAATCACATAGACAATTAGCCTTGGCTAATCCTAAACTGGTTTTGAAAATGTCAGAATTACAATATGGCTGGCGGCCTGATTTGGAAGTCTAAGCTTATGATTGGATATAAGCTGACCATATAACACATGTATTTTGTTGGAATGACAGGATCTCAATCACTTATCCCATTTTTTATCTTGGAACTTATCAAATGGCAGAAAGATACATAATGTCATAAAATCTAACCGGAAATAACCTGGGACTAACTTGTTCTTTTCTCAGGCAAAGGTCACTGAAAGCAAGTGTCCTTTTCAAAATCAGAACATACAATAACCTGCAGTGATTTTTAACTAGGTACAAAATTTGATCATTTGAACTCAGATTGTAACACATGAAAGATTTCCTATCTGAAATTCCACAGCAACATAAAAATGAGCACTAACTCATGTACTTTGGACCTAAAGAAAATCAGACAATAAACTGCAAATAGCTTACTGTAATTTCTTTGTTTGTGTTATTCCCATGCATATCTGCACAGAAAGCCCGTAAGTAGCATGCAAAGAGTACCTTCACCCCATTCAGATGCCCTCCTTTCTGGTCCAACACCCATCCTACCATTACCTCCAAGTATTTATTTTCTTAACTCATGCTGCTATGCACCACCACCACCACCCCCAGTTTTTGTTATCCAGCTCCAGTCAGTGACTCTGAATACTTGGATAGCTATCTGGTCAACCAGCCACTCCTGAACCATGGGCAGTAAGGCTGTGTCGTGTGCTGAAAGGGCCACAGACTCTGGAATCAGACTGCCTGGGTTCAATCTCACCTTTGCCAGTTTCTAGCTATTTGACCTTGGGGTAAGTGACTGAACCTCTCTATGTCTCAGCTTTCTCCTCTGTAAAATAGGCATGATAAAATTGCCTCCCCACAGACTATCCTAAGGATTGAATAAGTGAATTTACGGAAAATGTGTGGAGTAGTACCTAGAATACAGTAAGCTTTATACAAGTCTAAGATATATTTCATTGTTAAGGGCAAATTTTATTTATTTTTTTTTTTTAAGATTTTATTTATTTGACGGAGAGAGACAGCCCACGAGAGAGGGAACACAGGCAGGGGGAGTGGGAGAGGAAGAAACAGGCTCCCAGCAGAGGAGCCCGATGTGGGGCTCGATCCCAGGACTCCGGGATCACCCCCTGAGCCAAAGGCAGATGCTAAATGACTGAGCCACCCAGGTGCCCCTAAGGGCAAATTTTAAACAACCTCGCTGATGTCCTACTGCAATCTGAAAAAAAAAAAAAAAAAAACAACTCAGCCTCTCTCTGGACAGGCAGGAAGTTGTCTGGACACCTTGTGCCCCTGACAATTCTCCAACCCTCTTTATACACTACATATACGATGATAGTCACCATGCCCTCTAGTGTAAGCACTCTGTGGATTCTATCCATCTACCCGTCCCTCATACAACACCTAACCGATCCCTCTGGCCACCACCATTCACTCACAAGGGTCCCCAGAATGGACAGAGATTCAAGAGAAGTTTTGTTGGGTAATGGAGGAATAGGATTGTTACTGTCAGTAGGAGAACTAAAGCGAAGTCTCTTGTCCACATCCTGCCTGAATACCCCAGAAAGGAAATACTCTAGAACCCCAACAAGTCTTTTCCCAGAAACACTTTCCCTTTAGCTTCATCTATTACACGATTCTGCATAGACATCCTACCCGTCTCCTCCACCTTGGCAGAAACATCCATTCAGTTCTTCTCCAGCCAAGCCCTGCTGTTTCCTTAGCTGCTGGATCTCCACTATCCCCATTAAGGCTTTTTCCTTCTCTGAAAAGCCCTAAACAGGCCCATTTCTCCCCAACATTTCCTGCTGGTCGAAATTTAAAGTCATTAGGAGGGGCAAGAAGCAGTTGCCAGCAGAGAAATTCTCTTGGGCAAGCTGGATTACCACTTCACCTTACATTTCTGACCAGCCTGTTTCAGAGGGTGCTCACATCACATTTGCTGCTTGTGCTCTTTCCTTAGAAGGAGACAGAAGGATGATAGCACCCAGGAACAGTAAACATGGCAGGTCTAGTTTGAAAACTGACTTTGAATGATATTTTTTTCAATGGCAAAGATTGGAGACAAGATATCAGCATGCAAAGTGCTAGCCCTTTTCCACTTATAAAAAATTTAATAACGGGCTGCAAACCAATAACCTATCATATAGAATAAATTATGTTCCACCATGAGGATGAAGTAGTAAATGAGTATGCTTGACAATAAGATCTTGGGACCCTCCAGGATCCAAAAAGTGCCTTATTACAATTTTTTAAAAATTTTGTGACTTAACAGCAATTACGTCTTTAAAAAAATAATGTAAGCATTGCTATATACTGGATGTCTGTATCCCTTCCAAATTCATATGTTGAACCTAATGTGATGGTGTTTGGAAGTGGGGCCTTTGGGAGGCGATTAGGTCATGACAGTGGAGCCCTCACGAATGGGATTAGTGCCCTTATCAAACAGGCTCCAGAGAACTCCCTTGCCCCTTCTGCCACATGAGGACACAGGAAATCAGCCCTCACTAGACACTGAATCTACTGGCACCTTGATCTTGGACTTCCCAGCCTTCAGAACTGTAAGAAATAAATGTTTGTTGTTTATAAGCCACTCAGTCTATGGCGTTTTGTTAACAGCAGCCAAAAAGGACTAAAACAAGCATATTCTGGATTACAGGCTTCTAAAGTCTCAAAATCCACTAAAGATTGAGAAATCCATAAAAAAAACAGTTCACTCTCAAACAAAAAATATGGAAAAAATATATAAATTCTAGGTTAATAGATACAGATAAGCAAATGGGAGCCAAGATAAAAGTGCCTTTGAATTGGTTTTCAATCTTTCTATGAAAATTCTTAATTTTTTTTTGGACAGTGTCACTTTCCTGAGTCCTATCCATAATTTTTATGGGAAAGACAGGTTTCCCAACTCACAGTCACTTAAGTGATTCTGATAAATCCAGTTTCCAAGGCCCCATCTCTTTGTTTTATTGAGCTGGACTGAAGCTGATTACCCAGACTCGGGTGGCAGCTCCACCTCTAATTTACCTCTGAGATTCAGTTCCCGCTTATGAAACCAAGATAATGATAGGAAAGAAAAGCTCTTCGTAAACTCTTAAGTAATACCTATATTCTAAAACAATGCGTCGTTCCAGGGGCATGAATACTTTCTGAAAAGGCTACAAGGGCAAATACTCAACTTTTTGTACTTAATTTTGATTTGAAGCTTCCCAATCCTTGATCCCTTAAATTATTTTAGTGAAAGATGCATCCCTCCCTTTCGCTCGAATCCTTATAAATAAAAGAAGGTTTTTAGTGATTTGTCAGGGGCAGGAACGGCTATTTCCCCCCACACATTTTGCAGAGCTGAAAAGTTGGACCAGCAAAAAGAGAGATGCCTAGCTTGTAAGTGGGATTAAGCTATGGAACAAAAAGAAAGATGATGATTTCTTTCATCACAACTTCCATAATAAAGCTCTTCTCTTTTACTCATTAATTGACTCAATCATTTGTTCAACAAATATTGATGGCAATTACGGTCACTGGCACTATCCCAATGGTGACAAAATCAAGGCCCTGCTTTCACCAAGTTTACATTCTAGCTGTGGGAGAGGGTGGAAACAGACAATAAATAAACATGCCAGGGATGGTCCTAAGTAGAATGAAGGAAAATAAAGTAGGCTTAAGGAGCAGAGCGAAGGGAAGGAGAAATTCTCCTCTACCCTCAAAGTAATCCAGCTGGCCTAAGAATTAAATTTACATATAACAGATTAAGAGGAGAAAGAGCCCAAGTCTTATTATGTGTGCATGGAGGCCCAGTAATGAAATTGAGACCTAAAGAAATAACCAAAGAGGGCAGCTTTTATACTCTTTCGGCAGAGAGACAATAAATCTGTGAGGAACTGACGGGACAAAAAAAAAACAAAACAAAACACGTTAACTTTGGGAGCTTCAGTGAGTAAGGAATTGTCAACAGAATTTGGGCTGGGGCAGTAAATTAGTAAAAGGTGATAAGGATTGTTTATACAGCCTTCTGGGCTCTAAATTTCCCATCTCTGGGGATAAGGTGTCTACCGCCTGGTACCGAGTGGGCGCCTTTCACATGGGAGATGCATTCGCCGCTTCCAGGACGACAGAAGCGGGTCTGAGTGTCCTTGAATAGGCTCTGAAGTAACTTTTATCTAAAATAACCAATACACCAAAGTGGCACATTCTGGGGCAGGCCGCCCCTGGCCCCTACAAGAGCACGATGGAGGGAGAAGGTGTCCAACAGAGTGCGTGCCATGCTTTTCTCATTAGGTGACACTGCCTCTGAGGCTTGACGACGGGGAGGCAGCCAGTCACGCAGACACCCCAGGTGGCAGCAGACCCCAACCAGAGGGAACAGTCTGGAAACCCAAGAGGCTCGAGGGTGCTTTACTGCCCACCAGCTGGTACTCACCGTCCTTTCTCCCACATTTTTTCTTAAGCTTTTCTGTCCAGCTTGACTCTTAACTCAGGAAAGCAAAACCGCCCCTCCAGCGAAAGCCGCTGGGCTGACAAGACCTCCAGCCCGCCCGCCACGTGGACGGACTAGTTTGAGCGTCACCGCTGACTCGCACCTGCGCAGATGGACCACCGAGCGCCCTCTGGAACGACCCACCACTACCTTCATCTCATTATAATACTGAGGTCTCCGCCCTTAGAGGAGCACGAGCCTCATTTACATAACATACAATGTGGGTATAGATATGTTCCTTAAGGCGCATGCGCGACCTTACGCCCTCCTCTACGTATGATGACAACGCTTCCCTATCTAAATATTCATCTACCCTAAATAAAAGGAACCCATCCACCCTTTCTCAGGGGAATCACGGCTTTGGAAGCCATTCCCTATGATCTCCTTATTTGCTGCAAATAAAGTTTTCTTTGTGCAACTTACCAACCTGGTGCAGTTTCTGACTCATGGAGGGGCAAATTCCTTTTGTTCAGATTACAGGAACAAGGGTGCTGGTAATTACCCCTGAGGTCGGAGAGGTGCAGAGGGACAGATGGTACGCAGTTTGCAGGCCATGGTAAGGATGTGGCGTTCCACTCAGAGAAGAGAAGACATTATAGGTTTTAGTGCAGAGGAGTGATAGGATCTGGTTTATATTTTTAACAGATTCTCTGTGGAGTGTATATTGGGGGAGGGGAGTAGAGGTAGAAGCAGGAGGAACAATTAGGAGGCTGCTGGGATCTGCATGGTAGCAGTGCAGGTGGCAGAAGTGAGAATTCTTGTTATATTCTGGGGGTTGCTAATGGACGGGGTGCGCGGCAAGTGAGAAAAGGGGGTCAAAGACAAGTGCATTACTGGAAGAATGGTGATGCCATTGCCTGAGAGGAGGAAGTCTCAAGAGGAGTAAATTGGTTGGGAGGAAAGAGAATTAAAATTTGTTTTTGACATGGTAAGTTTGAGACACCCGTTAGAAATTTAAATGGAGATGTTTAAGAAACAGCACTTTTCTTTTGCTCATAACTTCCTTGCCCCACCATCCTTCTTATAAAAAACTTCCATTTTGTACAACTCCTCAGAGCTTCCCTTTGCTAGATGGGATTTTGCCCCATTCATGAATTATTTAATAAATCCGTGAGATCCTCAAATTTATTCAGTTGAATTTTGTTTGTGTGTGTGTGTTGTTTTGTTTTTTTTTAAAGCAGGCTCCACACCTGGCATGGAGCTCAACACGGGGAAGGGACAAGGCTTGAACCCACAACCCTGAGATCAAGACCTGAGCTGAGATCAAGAGTCAGGCGCTTAACCCACTGAGCTACCAGGTGCCCCTTGAATTTTGTTTTTTAACAGTGGCCATGCACTTGACACTGAGAAGCTGGTACTTGCCTGGTGTGCAGGCACAGTGCTTTGGCACCCAGGTTGGTATGGAAGAGCCACAGTGGGTCCTAGACCAGGAATATCCAAGACGCCTCAGTGTGACACTAAGTTTGACTTTATCCTCGCAAAATGCCACTATCTCTGGGGTGGAAAATACTTCCACACGTCAATCCTTTGCCCTGGGGCTTTTGGGTGGACCCTATGTGGCTGAGCACCAAGGCTGCTACTACCTATGACTACCAGAAAGTTTGACATCTGAAACAATGGTTTGTCTTATTTTCGGCAGAGATCTTGTTTCTGGATAGAAACAGGCATTATGGAACTGAAATTGCAAATATTTCTACTGCTCAGATGCTTAGGGCTTCAGAGAGCCAGCGCAAGATGGCAGGCATGTCCGTGGAGTATTCAGTGACAGGGGCAGAGGGTGTGACCAGATGAAGGTGCAGCTGGGGGCGACTGAAGTCCAACAGAAGAGAGTCAGTAGCAGGGCTGGCAGCCATTTACAGGTCAGCCAGGTGCCTCCAGGAATCACGGGACCAGAAACTCCAGCAGTGTGAAATGAGGGGCACCAACGAGTTCACTGACCCGGGCTGACAGAGCCAATCTGGCACCATACACCTGCCCCCTGTATACTCACAGGTGATAAATCCTTTCAGTGCTGAGAAATACAATTCGACCATTTGGAGAAACAGAAGTGTTCAGATTCCTTAGGCAATATGTGCACAATTTATTAATGCTCAAAGCAGCTTCACGTTTAAGAATTGTGTATTATCTCTCCTTTCTTGGGAGTGGGAGAGTCTAAGCCATACCACTTCTAGACTAATTTTAACATTATCGGTATCAGAGTTACATGACTTGCTAAGCTTACTAGGAGTTCGTAGCCCATAAACATTCATTTCATTAATTCCTCTACAAAAAAACTGATAATAACTCCTATTTTTGCTCTGTGTTGGAGTCTTTCCAGTTTTAAATATGACAATTAACAGGTTTGCTTTAGCGTACTTTATAGAATGTCTATTTACTGCATCACTAATTTGGGGCTTTGAAAAAATGTTTTATGCTGCACTAAGGGAAAGGAGCCAGCTTCATGTTTTGTACCTTTTCACATAATGTTTTCCCTTATTAAAATGACCAGACAGAAATTTGTTTACAAAAGCTTATGATTAACGCCTATATTAAAAATTTTTTTAAGATGAAATACTGCACACTTGTATGCTGATGGTAATGATTAAGCAAGGAGAAGGAGACTGATAATGCAAGAGAGTATATGAAATTGCAGAAGTGCTTTCCTTGAGTAAGCGAGGTTGGGTAATGTGGGGGATCTCGCACCCAGGTGCCACGGATGCCCTACAGGGGTACAAGGATAGTTTGCCCACTGCAGCAACAGTTAAGAGCTGGTTTGTGGGCACAGATTCAACTAGGTAGTGAGTTTTGGTGGTCAGAGCATGTGGAATTTCTCTTCTGGTTGCTTGTATCCGCTCTGAAATAAGAAAGCAGGTCATGAGCTGAGAATAGGAGTAGGGAAGGGCGTTGGAGGTTGGAGGAGAGAGGAAAAGGGAGGAGATGATGGTCTAGGAGAGAGGAAACGAATTGGGGGAAATGCTTCAAGATTGGCTGGCCACACAATCCCCTTGAGTTTTGTGGTAAGTAATTCGGAGTCGGGTGATGGAGCAGGAAGGGGCAGGGGGTACAACTGAAGATGCACACAGGGAGTTAAGGTGTGAGTAAAGACGCGAGGGGAGGTTAATGATCATGGCAAAGGCGTGGGGTCAACCGACCGTGGGTGAGTCGGAACAGCTACTGGAGTCCAAGGACTAGAGGGAATGAGCTGGAAAAACAGAAAATGGCGGTAGGATATCAGAAAGTTTGAAGCTGAGATTATGAAGGGGTGTTTTTCCAAAAACATTCGCACTGCCTGCCATCGTTTCTAAGGTTCAGTAAAAGTCAGTCTGATGTTGCAGAAGAGTAGTGCACAGATGCCAATGAGTGTGGTTCAGAAAGTCTCCTTCCTTCTTCCTCCCTCTCGCCACCTCGCTGGCCCTCCCTCCCACCCCCCAATAATTCTGAAATGGAATAAAACTGTTCAGATGTGAATTTAACCAAAACAGACTAAAACCAAGGCCTGATGAAAGAGCATCTTTCTATCACACTGATGATGTAGAGGAAACATAAAAAGGGCATGTTACTGGTAGAAGCTGAGAGAAAGAACACAAGAAGTAGTTGTCTCTGACATTTAAGCAAGCCTGATGCTGGGTGGTTTTAGATTTATATGACTGATAAATAATACAAGATTCCCTGTAGAGGACAAATCCAAGTGAAAAATTACCAATTGAGAAAAGACGTATGTGGTTAGTAATCTCAACAAGAAAGGCCAAGCTATTCCGAAATCCATGCCATCAAATGACGATTTTTCATTTGTAAAATTGTACCCTTGGCAATTAAGTTGCTTTCCAACTGTCTTTCTCTCTCTCTCTCCTCAGTCGCTCTCTCGCTGAAAAGCCCTAATGGATTTACATCTCTATCCAAGTAATCTGAGGTTCCACCTTTTAGGAAAGAAAAGTTTAAATTATCTTTTATTTTAGGAGGGGTTGATCCTGGAAAGTTCTTATATTTAGAAAATTTTTTGTCTATTTTTTAAAACTTTTCTATTTTCCTTCTAATTCAAACATTCCAGGGGCACCTGGGTTGCTCAGTCGGTTAAGTGTCCAACCCTTGATTTCAGCTCAGGTCCTGATCTCAGGGTCATGGCATCGAGCCCTGCGTTGAGCTCTGCACTCAGCATGGGGTCTGCTTGAGATTCTCTCTCTCTCTACCTCTGCCCCTCTCGCCCCCCTACTCTCTCTCTCAAAAAAATAAAATAAAATAAAAATAAACAAACATTCCAGCAAAATTCTTCTCAGCATGTGGCATCTGACATTTCTAAGCAATGGAGTATTTCTTAGAGAAGGGATTTGGGGCAGGGATTGCTGTGCTTTTCCCTGGGAGTTATCTGATTTCAAAAGTGAAAAAAAAAAATCCATCCACTTTTTTACACTAAAAATTAAACACTTTGACATTCATATTTAGCAGAAAAAATGCAAATGGGGGGTGCCTGGGTGGCACAGCGGTTAAGCGTCTGCCTTCGGCTCAGGGCGTGATCCCAGCGTTATGGGATCGAGCCCCACATCGGGCTCCTCTGCTGGGAGCCTGCTTCTTCCTCTCCCACTCCCCCTGCTTGCGTTCCCTCTCTCACTGGCTGTCTCTATCTCTGTCGAATAAATAAACAAAATCTTTAAAAAAAAAAATGCAAATGGTTAATAAAATATAAAAAGATGTTCACTATCACTAGCACTTAACTCACATAATGTTTATTATGTGTCAGGCACTGCTCTAAGCATCAGGCACCATTATAAAATTTTTACAAATATTAACTCAGTTAATCCCAATAATAATCTTATTTGGCAGGTACTAGTATTCTTCCTATTTTCATTTTTTTTTCTTTTTTTTTATAAAGATTTTATTTATTTATTGGACAGAGAGAGAGGCAGCCAGCTAGAGAGGGAACACAAGCAGGGGGAGTGGGAGAGGAAGAAGCAGGCTCATAGCGGAGGAGCCTGATGTGGGGCTCAATCCCAGAACGCCGGGATCACGCCCTGAGCTGAAGACAGACGCTTAACCGCTGTGCCACCCAGGCGCCCCGTATTCTTCCTATTTTCAATGGGAAAAATGAAACTGAGTCACGGAGAAGTTCTGTAACTTGCTAAATTCACACAGGTGGTACACACCATAGCCAGGTAGTTGGACTCTAGGTCCGTGCCTTTAGACATTATGCCACACAGTATTGCCGGGGAATGCAAATTCAAGGAAAATACCACTCTCTATCCAGCAGATTGGCAAACAAAAATTTAAAAATTGGTAACATCAAGTGCTGGCAAGGAGGTAGGCAAACAACCGAATATTGTTATACCCTTCTTAGAAGGCAATGTGGCAATAGTCGCTAAAAATTTACAGCACACAAAACTCTCTATGTAACAGTCCACTTTGACGACTCTGACCTATAGGGAAAAAAATCAGTATATAAGTTTGTACATAAAATTTCAGCATTGTGGTGATGAGAAAACTGGAAATAACACAAATGTCCGTCACAGGAACTATGATTGAATAAATTATGTTACGTCCATCCTATGGAATACTGTGCAGCTATTATATACGACTTCAAACTATCTCGGGATCCAGAGAAAGTTGTAGTAACGTGTACAATAAGATCCTACCTTTCTGGTGATGATTTTTATGAGCATATTTAACAGTTACCTCAGGAAGTAGGATAGGGCAGAGGGGATTATGAACTTTTTCTATATATATTTCTGAATTGTTGGACTTTTTATGGAAGGTTGTATCGCCTCTGCAATTTAAAAATCTAAGTTAGAAATAATTTTAAATGTAAATGTGATGAGCAGCCTAGACATGTTTTATATTTTCAACTCCACAAAGAAAATGTTATAAACGATATGGCTTTTCAAATCCGATATGAAAGACTCAGATTCTTATCTATGGACACATTTTATGGACAGGCATTGCACACAGTTCTCAGAAATTACAGAATAAACATTCATTTTCTTTCATGGGCATTTCTAGCAATAGACAGCCAAAGGAATAGTTTGCTCATTCTTTGTCTAATAGTCTAACTAGCCAGCAGAGAGCAGTATCATTTTTAAAAAATCAGTGTATGATCTACAATCTCCATTTCTATTCCTTCAGTTTCGCACTCAAGTTGGAGAGAGAACCCGCTTTTGGGAGGGAAATGGAGGGGCTGGGGGTGTTGAAAGATTTTCAAATTCCTTTCTTGTTTGATAAAGGGAATTAGAGGGACATTTCTTGGGCTTCACTTCCTTCTGTCCGTGCTCTACGCTGTGCAGGACCTGAAGAGGTCAAGTTGGAACCGGGAATAGTGGCTGGAAATGGCGGGGGCACAGGGACGACAGTAAGCATTTGACCAGTCTTTTGATTTCTGGTTGTGGGAAGCACAGGCCCTTCCTGGCTGGTGAAATTTGAAGTGCTGCTGCCATCTGCAGGGGTTCCCCATTGTCATATGAGAGCAAAGTCACAAGTGTATCAGATCCCCTCTCATGACCCTCTCCAGGAGATCTGTGTTGCAGCTAGAAAACAGACATCCCAGGTGCCTGCTAAAAGGAAGGGAATTTGTCATAAAATTTAGGACAGTTACCTAATAAGGCAGCTTTAAGTGTGTATGTTTAATGTTGTGAAGCAGTAAATTTCTCCCTTTGAGAGACAACAGGAAGTGAGTTAAGATTTAGGGGCCAAGAAGTGTGTGACTGAGAAATAAGCCATGACTTGAAAAAAATGGGGGAGGGGAGTAAGTGATAGCATTTTAGATGCACCTCTGGCTCTGAAGACTATTGAGCCAGTCTCCCTGAGGACCACAGGCTCAGTTTCTACTGCTAACGTCAAATTTAGAGAACATTCGATCAAGGACACGTGCCTGTGTGCTTCCATTTTTACCTGACTTATTGAGTAGTTTGTTCATTAATTCTGAGCCTCTCTCTCTTCTCTGATTTCTTGAGTTATGGATAATTGATAGGAAAGTCCAAATTGTCTAATAGCACGAAGCTCCGCTTCCTCTTTCTCAGAAATAATTCACTTCACTATCACTTAATCAAGCCCCGAAACAAAAATAGGTCCATGACGCAGTCTTTCTTCATGATGGTTAGAGGTGTCTGCAAATGGTCTGGGGAGTCCAGGAGAACCTGAATATCCCTGGTGGCTCCCAAGGGGGCAGTGGTCCGATCTTCGGGCCATGATACCACAATATTATCTGCAAACTCAGAGAGACTAAAGTTTTCATACAGCTCACTTCACACTTTCTTTTCTGTTTATTCATCATTTTAAGCAATCTGAAGGATGGCCTTGTAGGGTCCATTTTTGCTCTTGGTTGACATTGTTAAAAACAGCGAGTAAATCCCTTTCAATGTACCTTTAGGAAAATTTTTAAATCATTTTAGGAGATATCCAAGTTCCCTTTCAGCACAAATCTGGCAATTAAAAAACGTGTATAGAAAGAGAGGATTATAACACAAAGCTAGCACCCTGATGGATGTTAGGTCATCGGCATGACACTTCAGAAACTCCGCTGTATCTGGGAAACTGCCCTTGTCTTATGAAATTTTGCATTGGAGTTATTAATTTCTTTGGCAAATACTTTATAAGGGCTCATTTATATGCTCAGTATTCTGCCAGGCACTTTTTATATGTTATCTCTTCGTTCTTCACAATGCTTCTGTGAAGGTCATACATTCCCATTTAGCAGATGAGGAAACTGGAATACAGATTGTTCAACTAACCTGCCTACAGTGACGTAGAATTGGAATGCAGGTGTGTCTTCCTTTTATGCCTACGCTGCTTGCGCAATAGCGTCACCAAAGCAGGGTTTGCAGAGCTCTTTCGTGTGCACTATGATTATGAAACAGTCATTCAATGAACATTTGACTCTCCGCTACGTTCGAAGCATTGTGAATTTTATTAATATAGCACCAAGAGGAAAAAATAAGTCAGGCCTAAAATTAGACTATAAAACAAGCGAAAGTTACAAAAATGGAAACGATGACTCAAAGCATATTGAGCTATTTGCGTTCACAGCCACTGGGGGCATTGCTGACTTCCGAGGGGAAGGAGAACAAGGGAGCAGATCATACACAGGAGAAGTCTTATAACCTTAAGATAATTTTGAACCCATCCACAAGGCCACAGAGAAAAAAGAAAATTGGGGTTAAAACTTAAGACATATCGAAATACACCTAAGCACAATTTGGCAGCCGGGCCAAGCCATAGATTACAATTTTTGTTTCTCCTTTGCTTCCTCTCCCTATTACATCTGACCATTCAAGCCTTGAAATGGGAAAACAAATGATCCCCTGCAAAATTTACCCCATCTTGTTTTATGTGTAATGTTGTTACTATTTCTGAATCTCGGAGCCTAGAGCATTAATTCAATGTTAGGGCAAATCTGGCCACGTTCAATTTCACTGCACTTGCTACTCTGTTCTTCCTACAGAGCTCTAAATGTCCTAGACTCAGAAGTTAAACAGTGAAGCCACCATCTCAGCCCAGTGCCCTCGGAACCCTCTGGTGCCACTACCCAGACGCTTACAGCTTAATGAGCCACTGCTTAGTGTGCTGCTAAATGAGGTTGCGAAGAATGAACCGTCCCTAATGGCATCAGCCTTTCACTCGAGGAAAGGGGTTCTTCTCATCACTTACCAGACTTTACCTGAAGGACAAAAGTGCCCCCAGACCTTCACATTTGGGTAAACTGGGAGCTCTTAAAGGAGCCTATGTGACTCTGCCTGCTGATCTGATTTTCTGCTCTACCAGTCATCATTAATATTAATGCTAAATTAGAAGGAGAGACATGGGGGTCCTCAGGCAGAAAGTCAGCACAAAAGGCTGAATGTGAATCATCCAGGATGCAGGGGCCACATTCAGTGCTAATAATGAGGAAAATTTTACAGACAAATGCTACCCAGATTCAGCCTAAAAGCAGTGAAATCACTAGTCGTATAAGGACATTACATATACTGCAAATGAAAAGTTGAGAAAATTATTTGGATTTCTGTTTAGTGATGTACCCCCACGCTCAAAGAAAGCTTCTAACCTAGAACTGCTAAGGATATTTGTCATGATATAAACTGCCACAGATATTTTTATGAGTATTCATTTTTTCCTGCTGCCTCAACCTCAGCATGTCTAGAGTATCATCTACAGAACGCCCAGCCTCCTCCTAAGAGCACTTGATATCTCAACCATCCCAGTGTCTCTGGCTTCAAACAGTAGGACCTCCCCCAGCCCCTCCCTTGGCCCCTACCTTCAATGTCATCAGATCCTCCTCAGTGAGGTCCACCTCATCATCCTTCCATCTGCCTTTCCCCTTGTCCAAACTCTCATTGTTGCACTTCTGGTCCCACATTGACTTGACCCTGAAGTGTAGCAGAAAACGCAAGCCCCAATCTGCCACTTTGGTAGGCTAGTGATTTTGAGCTGTGGGCACCTGAAAACCGGCAAATGCAAAGAAAGGCTTACTCTGAACTCCTGTCATCTTCCAAAAGGAATTCACTTATCATCAATCCCCTCCCCAAGAGTTTCAGCAACCAGGGAAGATGGACTTTTATCACAGGAGATGAGACTAGAAGTCCACACCACACCCAGACAAACTTTGTCACAAACCATCATACTTCCCATCTTTTCTTCTAAGGGCCCATTCATCTCCCTTTACTCTCCCCTAAGAGGCCTACATAACCTGCACCTCCCCAGTGCCTTTCCCTATTAAGATGGTGTGTAATCCTGAATTCTAAGGCACCTCAGAGAGTTTCCTCATGTTTCCTGAGTATCTCTCATGTGTACATAAGGTGTACACGTTAATAAGCTATCTGTTTTTCTCTTGTCAGTCTGTGTTTTATTGCAAGCGTCTCAGCTAGGAGCTCATGAGGGTGGAGGGAAAATTATTTTCATCCCCTACAACACCTGGCCTTGCAAAGTCCTTCGCCCTTCCAGCACAGATTAATTTTCCTAATGGGCCATATTCCCCCATGCAAACTTCATCTGTGGCTCCCAAGTCTTCAGAGTGAAGTTCTGACCCCTCAGCCTTGAATACTAGGCTCTACGATCATCCCGTGTAGGGCTTCAAGTACTTCCCTCTGTGCCCACACTGCTTCAATCAGACCAGCCTCTCTTCTCATGCCTGTAACAGGCCACGTGCACTATATTCCGGCCATTCTGCCTCTTCTCTCATATCAATTCTACTTCTTTTAAAAAAAACTCAGGTGACATGAACTACAACCACCCTCCCAGTAGGCCTCCCCAGTTCATCCTTCTGTGTTTTTTTTTCTTCTCAACACCATTTCTTTATTTTTATCGCTATTTCCCAAAAGGATTTACAGCTAACTCCTGCAGAGATGACTGAGTATGCCACTCATTTACCACTTTCCATAATACAGTAGCCAACACATATAGCGCTTACTAATGCCAGGCTCTGTATAATGCTTTACATATATTAAGCTATTTTAAACGCACTAGAACCCTATGAGGCAGGTATTATTATTATCCTGTCCTACAAATCAGACACTGAGAGCTTATGCAACTTACCCAAGGTTACAAGCTAAAGAACTGCACGGTCAAGATGTTGACCCAGGCACTTGAGTTCCAGAAATACGCTCTTTACCATCTTCTGATAGATAATCTTTTATTATTCATTAATTTTTACACCTGTTCCTATCTTCCCAACCAGATTCTTAAGGGGAAGAGTTAGTTCTTTACAGTTTGCTTAAAGTAGTCTTAAATTATTTCTGCAAATAAAAGGTGGGAGGTAAATAAGCTTACACCAGTCTCCCTGAAAATCTATGACCAGACCTTATAAAGACTTTTGTCATCATCTTCTTTGAATCATGTATGAGTCTGGAAAATCTGACTTTATAGAATGTATGAATTCTAGTAACAAGGACTATAAAGTGCAGCCATATCCCACCTCCTCATATACACACCAATTTATAATATATTAAAAAGTATTTTTGCAGGGAGAACAATTCTTAAGAAAATAATTCTCAAATGCATTAAACACAAAATAAGTGTTGAAGTTTTGGGGACTGTAATCTGACTCCCGAGTGCTGGTTGCCATGTTATCCTAAAAGAAGTTTCCTGCAGCATTTAGATCTTCAATATTTATTAATCTAAATGTAGAATAGCCTATGGGCTCAGAAACCTTATGTGATTCCATCACATTTATATTGTCCTAGCACCTCACTAGTGATAGACACATATTAGGTCTTAAAAAATTCTCTGATTGCTGCCTCCAACTTCGGGGTTATCTTGCTGTCACTGATAGCTTTCCTTGTATTTCCCTGAAATATATTAATTTCTCCCAACCTTATGCATCCCCCTCCTCAATCCTTCCATCTCAAGCAGCTTCGTTCTCTTTGTTCATCTTTTTCTGGGCCATTACATTGTCTACTAGAATTAGCCTGTAATATCATATTTGCCAGCAGGTGCTGCCATTTGCCACAAGATTTGCTAATTTTCAAAATTCCCTAAATCTGAGACTCCAGATTGTATAAAATAGTACAGTGCCTAATTTATCAGCTTGGCAGGTTTGAAATGCTATAAAATCAGTTGCTTAAAATGAGTGATACTTGTAATGTGCTGCGCAGTTTTAATGAGCAGAGCTCCAAGGCTCCATTAAGACAACAGGAGACCACACTGGGAAAACAAGCAGCAAGGATGTGAGTTTAAGAGAATAGCAGGAAAACCCACTTCTTGCCCACAAGATCCCAGTGGGAACACTAGGTTCAGCAAACAATTGACTTTCTCATTGGCAAGTAAAAGGGACTCATCTTAGTGTCTTTCACATCTGTCCTTCCTCTCCATTTCCATACAAGGGCAGCCCCATATTACCTCTTATCAATAACTACTCCAATAGCCTTACATCCTTTCTCTGCCCTCAAGCTCTTCCTGCTCCAAACCATCCTGTGCGTTGCTGGAATAATCTTAAAATGATACTTTCTTAAAAACCTGGTGATGCCCGTCGTCAAGGCAAACTCTCTTCAGTGTGGCATACCAAGCCCTCTAATCCAGCCTGACGTTACCTGTCCAGCCTTATTTCCTATTCTCAGATTCTCCACTTTGACAAGGCAGGAGCTTTTATTCTTCCCCATAGATGAAGCTCATTCCCATCTTGGTATCTGGGTGGCTGCTAATCCTCTAACCCACACACCTGAAATGCCCTCCTTCTCCTAACTCCTTAGTCAACACTACTGCTGTATGAATTTCCCAGGAGTGATTAAGTGCATGGAATATTGCTGGTTAGCATAATTTTTTCTCCCAGCATCCCTGGGAGTATCTGAAATATAAGACAAGCACTCTGTACCAGAACGATATTAATGAAATACAACATTGTGTAACACTTGTATACAGCATTAAGTGAGTAGACAACACAGAGATAATTCCTAGGGGACCTCAGTCACCACAATCTCTTCCACTTGTCCACAGGTCATTTTGCATTCCCAGCTGAAATGTGATTTTGAAAGACCCTCCTCACCTTCTCAGGACTTGTTTCACTTTATGAGCGGAATCTCAGAGGTAACTGGGAGGACCCTCTGCTCTATTTTAAGCACCATCTTTCCTCTCTGCCAGCACAACCCACATTTGCTTACTCTCCTGCTTTCTTGAAATCATTGGCCACCTTAATGTTGCTGTCTGCCCCACTACTCTGGACTTAAGACACATAAATCATGACGTCCGCTGGGATCACCAGAAGGAAGGCTGGCACCATAATGTTCCCCTTTCCAACATTCTCCTATGTTGGCCAGAGTCACTTCTCAACCGCAGTCAGCCCTCCAAGGGCCTCTCTGCCCACTCGGTCAGCCAACCACTGTCTCTTCTATGATACATCTCTAATTTGGGGATGACATATGGTCTCTTTAGAATCAGAAAGCAAAGGTTTAGATTCAAGTTCTAGCTCTGCTACTTCCTGGCTGATGTATTTGAACTTCTCTCCTCAGAGGTAAAATGAAAATGATCATTTCTACAAGGTCAAAAAGTGAGGAGAAGGAAAGAACCAACATGAAGGGCGTTCAACACTATATAGAGCTACTCGCAAGTAAAATGCCTTCTCTTTCTGCGCTCACTCAGTAGCAGTCACAAACATAGTTCACCCCATGAGGCAGAGACAATATGAACAAAGCTAATATCCTAGCAAGAAGGAGGAGCTCTCCAGTTCATTTTTTCTTAGCATCATTCAACTGTAGAAATAAGGATCTGTCCACCAGCTCTATCTGAATGCCATCTAGTGGACAGAGTTCTTGTGATAACAGCAGAACTGCAGAAACAAGGCATGAGCCTCTGCCAGGATTGCCAACAATACACAAGGTAAGCCTTAGCCTTAGCAGGAGACAAATTAATGGCTGCCTATGACTTACGATATAAAGAATTCTGAGTAAGGTCCTGGTTCTTAGTGACCAGCCCCCTACCCCCCGGACTCCCCCCAAATTTCATCATTAGAGCTTCAATTTTTCAAGCACTGGAGGGTGTTTATTCTTCAAATGTCCTTTATTAAAATTAAAAGACCTATGAGCAATAACCCCTTAAAGCTCTTTCATCTCACACCTTAGCAGAGTTTAGCAGAAGGTAAAGAAGAAATAAAGAAGTAAAGGTTATACTAGAAATCAAGAAGGGCAGGGAAGAGCTGGGGCCTTGGAGAGCATGAGAGCATCTAAAAGGAGACCAGAGGGACCAAAGACAAACTCCAGACTCACCCTACTTTTGCTTTAGGCAGGCCTTGTTAATACATATTGTTTACCTGATTATTTTCTTTGCGTATCCTGCAGCTTACAAGTAGCCTCAGTGAATGATGAAGCCTATGTACGTGGAAAGAAGGTGTATTTTTTAAGTTTCAAATATATCTCCAAAGCCACCTCTGCACACACTGAGGCTGGGGGGTGTGGGGATGGGGAGGAGGGGGCAGGCAAGAGGACCAAAGCCGGTGTTTGAGTCCAAAGCCGATGGGGCTTCCCAGCAGCTAGTTCGGCAACGTGGCACTGGAGGTGTGCCTCTTTGGACACACAGCAGAGCCCTGCTTAGCTGTGTTTGCTCCTCCTCTACGTGCTTCCTTTTTGACCCGTGGTATTTAGAAAGATGAGAGACAACGCTGCGAAGAACACAAAGGCTTTTGCAAACCGTCTCTGGCTTCAGATTCTAAGCTGTCGCTATCAGGGTTGGATTTAGCAACTTGGCATTCGTTTGATAGGACCACCCCTGTTGGTGGCCATCTGGAGTCTTTTGGAGAATTTTTAAAGAGGCACACTGCCTGGAGAGCATTTTGTAGTGGCGAAAGCACTGGTGTTCGATTCTGAAAGCCTGGGTTTAAACCCCCCGGCAGCAGCTAAGTGACCTTGGGCCACCCGATGCACTTCCTTGAACCTCTATTTCTTCATCCGTTAAGTGAGTTTACAATTCTTTGCAAAATCTCATAGTCTAGGGTAGAGCTTCCCAAAGTTCTAGGCCCGCAGCATGAGTGTCACCTGGAAACTTAGTAGAAATGCACACTCCCATCCCCCACCTAGGCCTCCTGAACCGGAAAGTCTGGGAGTAGGGCCCAGCAATCTGTGTTTAAGAACCCTGGTAATTTTGACACACAGCCGATTGCTGTAGGGTTCTATTACTCTCCTTCTGTTTCCTCTCTGGGTGTGCTTGGGCCTCACTGACTCGCAGTTGGTCAAAGGTGTGCTGGAGGCCAAGGGAAGCATTCCCTTGCAGAAGCAGGCTGACCAGGCAGGTGACCAGGCCCCAATCAGGGTGAGGACAAGGACGAAGGGGGAGAGCCCTTCATCATTTCCCCAGACCCTTCCAGGGCCAAAGTTCCAGAAAACTCTGAGACTGTCTACAAAACAGACATCTTTTGAGCCAAGTTCTTGCAGCACATTTTGACAATCTCAAAAGTAGCAAGAGCAAAAACAGTATCTGTTGATGATGCCAACCTCTCATTTGCTAATTGTGTCTCTAGTCCCCATAGATACATGTCATTAGTGCTGGGCAAGGAAAATTACTTTCTTCATTTTTGTTTTCTTGTTTTTCCTTCTACGGTTCCTGACAACATTTCGTTTCCTCTAAGTTATCAGGGACAACCTGCAAGTGTGGTGCTGGGTTCCACCAGGGAACTGTGGTTTCCTAGCAACCGCCAGGGCCTGCTGGGCCACTCTCTGAGTCACCAGCTCCGGGCAGCTCCTGATAAGCCGTGCTGCTAGCAGAGGAACACTCTGCGGACCCCACACAGGAGTCTGCCTGCCCACGCCTTCTTCACAGGGCACAGCATCTACAGGGGACAGACCATGAAAAGGACCTAAAGAATGACATAGATATGGCACTCTTTTTTCTAAGCTAGATGGATCTTGCTTCTTGATTATTCTATGGGGAGTTGGAGAAGGAGAGAAAATAGGGAGGGAAGGAAGAGCAGGGAGAGAAAGAAAGGGAGGGAGGAAAGATGTTTTCAATGAACATCTCTGAGCATCTGCAGTATATCCTTTAGCTACATCCTGAAGATGCAAAATAAAATATGTAGTCTGTGACCTCCGGAAGCTTATGGTCTAATAGGGGAGACAGTTCAGTATTCCAGCACGATAGATGTCATACGGAGGACTGCTGTTTCGATGACTGGGCATAACTGCAGGGCTTCATAAGCCATAAAAAGACCTCTTGCAATTTTGTAATGTCTGCATTTCCCTATAAAATCTTTCCTATCATTGAGATTGTCAAATGTATTAGAATTAAGTCATATATAGTATGGCTCCTACAGTGTGTTTAATCTCTGTATCTGTGATTGTATTAACTTTCTTATTCTTAATGCCGGGTATTTGGGTCTTTTCTCACTTTTTTTGTGTATTAAGTCCAAGTGTTTGTCTCTTTTATTGATTTTTTTGAAATAGGCTCTATTGATTCCACTTTTCTTTTAAATGTATTGATTTCTAGTTTTTGTTTTTATTGATTCCTTTCTCTCACTTTCCTACAGTTATATTTGTTTTTTCATGTTCTCTAGAGTTGAAGCCATAATTGAATCCATTTATTTTCATTTTTCTTGTTTATTAATAAAAACAATGCTGCAAAAATCTCTGATTTCAGGTTTGGCTGCTGCCATGTGTCTTAATATGAACTCTTGTTGAATGTGCTTATTTACCTTTGTCTGCTTAATCTATAACAAGGACTAAAGTCCTCCTCTATGATTGTGGCTCTTGTTATATTTCTAAGAGGTTTGATAAATATATTTGATGCCATGCTGCTTAGCACTTAAAGTTTCAATGATTCCTTCATGTTTGTTACGGATTGCACCTGTCAGCAATAAAAAAGAAAGAAAGAAAGAAAGAAAGAAAGAAAGAAAGAAAGAAAGAAAGAAAGAAAGAAAGAAGGAAGGAAGGAAGGAAGGAAGGAAGGAAGGAAGAAAGAAAGAAAGGAAGAAAGAAAGAAAGGAAGGAAAGGAAAACCCTTCATCCCCTTTAATGGTCTGAGCCTTGAATTCTACATCATCTGATACTGACGTTGTCACCCCTGATTTACGTTTACTGTCTATACCTTCCTTTACTTTAGCATAGAAGAGTGTCTTGTACTTCGACTCTGTGTGTTCGGTCCTGGACCTGTTTTCCCTCCGATTTATTTCTCTTTCTCTTACTCAGCTCTGCCTCACAGTGGGGCCCCTACAGACTGTCCGCTGGCTCCCAGCTGGGTTTGGCCAATAGTGGAAACCAGTGGGAAAAAGAGATAAGACAAGGTATTCCTCTCCCCCTGCCTCTCCTGTGTTATTTTCTGCAACAGCTACAGCTCCTCTCTGGCTCCAGCTCTTGCTGAATGGTCCCGTGTTGGTTCTAGCTTCTGCCCAGTGACACCAGAAATCTGCCTTCTCCCTTTGTCTTTCAACCAGGGAGTGGGTAGCAGCTTCCTGAGATTGCTAATCTCTGGGCTGCCTCACTGTCCCTTGTTTAACTTCACTCTTTCATCTCCTGTGTAACCAATTTTTGCATTAAATTTCCTCTCTGGTAAATATTTAGGTGGTTTCTATATTCCTGAATGAGACTTGATATACCCATTCTTTTTATTTTAGTATGAAATTTAACCTATTCATTTTTGCTGCAAATTTCCCTAACACCCATTCCAAACCCCTTTGTCTTTGCCTTCTTCTAGTATAAAGGCTGCAAAACCAAAAACTAAGCTCTCCTGCAGCAAGCAAGTCCATGTGGTACCATGAGATATAAATAGAAATATACTGAAGATTTGGGGGAAAGTGTTGTTTTCCAAATACCTGTATTTGGTATTTAGCACAGGGATTGCCCTTTCCTTCTCTAGCCCTTCTTTATTACTCTCTGGACAGTGGATCTGATGGCTGGAGCTTTCGCAGCCATTACAAAGCTATCAGGAAAAGACAAATTGAAACAGAGTACACTGAGTCCTGACACCCTTGAGCAACTGAACGTATATCAGCAACCTCCAGACTTCCTGTTACAAAAGAGAGAGAAAAAAAAAGATTATTTGTTGAAACTACTAATTGCAGATTATCTGTTATTCTCAGTAGGGTGCAATTTCTAACTCAGTATTTCCCAAAAGGATGTAATTGGCATTTGGGGTTAGCCAATTCTTTTTGTGTAGGCGTAGTAGACCTGCAAATTGCAAGATACTAGCATCCTTGGCCCCAGGTGCTAAATGCCAGTAGCACTATTCAAATATTGTGCAAATCAAAGTCTCCTGCCATACATTTCCAAACACCTTTGTAAGGGATAGAGTCTCATCCTCTCCAAAAAAACATGCGCATACACAGCACACACGTAAAGTTTTCTTTTGCTTTCTTAATCATTACAGAAGTTACATGGATCCACTCTCTCCTCCACTAGAAACTTACAGTCTTCTGCTGGAATCAGTTTTGTAAGGACATGAGGTTAGATATTTATTACACTTTTGGGGGAGTGTGAAAGATTTTAAAAATAAAGTACAAGAATAATATAACAAACACCCATGTATCCACTATTCAGAATTAACAAATGTTAACATTCTGTCACTTTTGCTTCAGATTTTTTCAAATAAAAGAAGTAAAAATGCTATGAAATTGAAATCCTTTATTCCAATCCACAATTCAAAACTCTCCTGCTCCTCTTCCCCAGAGGTAATCACTATTTTGAATTTGGCACGTTTCCACTTAGTTCTTGCTTCTTAACAGTGTATGTAGGCATACACAGTTCGTAGTAATGTGGGTGAAGCTTTGAGTGCTTGTTAAATATACAGAAATGCTAGCGTGCTATACATACCATTCTGGAATTTGCTCTTTCACTAACTTTAAGTTTTTGATATTTAGTTAAAACACAAACGTAGTTCACAAATTTTATCTGATGTGTATTATTCAATTGTATGAATTAATCACTGTACATTTATCTATTCCTTTTTGATGGACATCTGTTTCCAACGTTTCACTATTGTAAGCAATACATCTTGAACATCCTTGCAGGAGTCCGTGGGGGCACATTTATAAGAGCTTCTTTAGGGTACATACCTAGTAGTGGGAATCATAGGGTACACACGTCTTTGCTTGATATTTCCAAATTCTCCAAAGTATTACTAGTAATTTCAAGTCCCAACAATTGACTAAGAGAGTTCCTGCTTCCCCATATGGTCACCAACACTTGGGATTGTCAGACATACTGATCTTCGGCAATTAGATTGACAGATGAGAATTGATATGTCTTGCTATTTTAATTTGCAATTTTCCTGAAAATCCGTTAGATGGAGCATCTTTTGGGGAGGGGCATTTGGCCCTTATTTCCTTCAAATTGCCATAAGCTCTGTTTTTGTTTCATCCTTCTCTCCAGTAGTCTTTTTATTTTTGATGCATGGGAGTTATAAATTCTAACTGATTATAGACATTTCGCAGACTTTTCATTCATTCGTTAAGCACCTACAATATGCCAGGCACGATTCTAAGCCTGCGGGTAGAATAGTAAACAAATCAGACAAAATTCGTATACTCACAGAGCTTCTATTTCTTTCCTCCTTCTTCCTCCACACTCCCAAGTTTTTATCTAAATAAGCCATCTTTTAAGATCCAGATTATCATTTTTTAATATCTTTGCTAAATTTCATATGTTAACAGCAATTATTTACACACTAATACTAAATTTTCCTGGTTTCATTTCTCGCAAGAAGTTCTGTGATGCTCTGGCTTCCTCCAATTTGAATTACTTATTTTGATTTTTTTTTCTTGAATTTCTATAGGACTTCTTCAAGGAATTTTTCTCAGGAAGAGGAATATGTTATGAGTTCTTGAATGTCTGAGAATGGATTTTTCTATTGTCTTTATACATAAACCAAAAAGGAAATTCTTGGGCAATAATCTTTTCCTCAACATTCTTTATATGTTATTCCCTGTCTTCCAGCAATTAGTATGATGAAGAAGTAGTATTTTTCCCCTTTTTTCCCCCTGCTGAATAATTTGTTCTGTTTTGTTTGTTAGTTGTTTTTCCTGAGTGCAGGGAAGACCCTGCATTGAGTTCTAGTGTAAAAGTCTGTACACTAATTTTACCTGATTCCTGGTAAGTCCTTTTCTTCTAAAACTCAAATATTTCTTTAAGTTTAGAATTTTTTTCCTATTATTTCCCTTTTGTTACCATTTCTGTAATTGCTGTCTTTTTGGTAATTTATTATACCTATATTGGGTTTGTTGGATTTATCCCCTATACGTCTTTCCTTTACATGCTTTATCATTAAATTGTGTATTTTCCTCTGCATTTTAGGAGATTTCTCAACCTAATCATTTAATTCACCAACTTAATTTATTGCAGGATTCAATTTTCTCTATGCTGCCTTTATTTAAAATTTTAATTTAAGGATTATATTTCTGATCATATGGCAGTACTTTCTAACCTCAGATAGTTCAGTTTTCATAAATAGAGCGTCCTCTCTAATCTTGTACTGAGATATTAAAAGGAATTGGTGATTCACCTAAGTCTTTTCTTTTTCTGATTTCTTGGAATAAGTCCATTCAGAAGAGTCATTTCTCCTGATTACTCGGACTGTCCTCCCTTGTTTGAATAATTTGAATAATTGTTGAATAATTTCTCATATCCAGGGGTTTTTCCCTATTTACCCATTCTTGCAGCACCTCAATTGCTGCAGGTTCTCTTTTGTCTTGCTTCCAGATCTTTGCATATGATGCAAAACCTCTGAATGAAACCCTCACCCTAGCATAATGCCTGGCACATAGTAAGTGTGCAAGAAATGTCTGAATTTAACAAATGAATGTCTACATTTTTCCTGTCTGGGAATTTGGAAAATGCCTTATCAGAAAGTGTACAGAGCTCCATTCAAACTGTTCAGTTTCAGACAAAGGAGGAAGGGAAATTTTCATATTTTTATAGCTTTATTTTTGCAAGATTGGCCATCTAGGTTGTACCCAGAAGTTAGGAAAGAGCATATGCAAGAAAATTTATTTGCTTAGCCCATCGTGCTTAGTAGATGCTTTTTTGTGTTTGGTGTGGTCCCCCAAGCCAGCCCCTTCTCTGACTGGCACAGCTTTCCTTAGTATAAACCTGGTCTGATGATGCCTCCATTTTACTTGACATGGCAGATCGTAGCAAGCATGGAGTCAAGACCCAACTTCCCAAGATCATTTGTAGGGTTCGGACATAACCCACATTTTCTTGAGCACCTCTTGGTCTGAGCTTAGGGCTTATCTGGGACTAGCTGAGGTAATCTACCTGCTTACTTTCCAGGTGAATCTTTCCTTCATTTGTGTTAAATTGCATCTGGGTCAGTACTTCCCTAAATCCATTTTTAAAGTTTTCAATCAAGCTTATATTCGTTTCCTAGGGCTGTTGTAACGAACTGTCACAAACTGGGTGACTTAAAATAATAGAAGTTCATTCTCTCACAGCTCTGGAGGCTAGAAATCCAAAATTAAGGTTTTGACAGGGCCATGCTCCCCCTGAAGCCTCTACGGAAGAACCCTTCCTTGCCCTTCTTCAGCTTCTGCCAGTTGCCAGCAATCTGTGGCATTCCTTGACTCACAACTGCACCGCCCCAATCTCCGCCTCCATCAATTCATGACCTTCTTTCCTATATATTCTGTTCCAAATACCCCTCTTCTTATAAATGCACCAATCATTGGATTAGAGCCCACCTTAATCCGTTATGACTTCATCTTAGTTTGACCCCATCTACAAAGACCCTCTTTTCAAATAAGGTCACATTTGTAGGTGCTGGGGGTTAGGAGTTTAACATATCATTTTGAGGGATACAACTCAACTCCCATCAAAGCTTTTAAAAACAATTAAGAAAACAAGAGTCTGTAAAACCCTAAATCTAGTTTTATATAAACTGTAACTTATAAGATTTTCTTAAAGTCTCAGGCCTCAGGTTGCTTCATTTTCTCTTTTCCAGCTCTGCTATGGATGTTTTCTAGTATTTCTCTGGTCATTTCAAATGGAAATTGAGTGGAAAGAGAGTTAGATATGCAAATCACTATCTTAAATCACTATCTTGAAGTGGAATAATGTTATCTCACAAACTTTATCAACATTCATTTACTGATACATATTAAATGAGATTAGTGATGGACACTAGGAAGAAGAGTGGCACTGTGGCTTTCGGTTATTAGTGAAATACAGATAAAATGACCTACGACGTCAAAACCCTCTGCCCTGATAGTTTAGGGAGCAACAGCGCAAGGTCACCCTATCCCTCCGCTGAAGGGTAGTTTTCCTCCAGAGAACATGCTTATGTGCCTAGCTTAGAAAACATCTAAGGGTGTTTCCCAAAAATTTTCTAAAGTCAGTAAAAATGGAAAGATAATGTGCAGTGACATTTTCTTACTCTTCCTGCTGAAGGGAGAAAGGAAGCCCCGAGGCATAGGTTGAACTTCAGAAGCACGGTGGAGTGGGCAGCAGGGTTGAGGCAGATGACTGGAGGTGGGGAGAAGAAGCGTCCTCTGTGCCCACACCTCGCCAGGCACTGTTGGTAAACTCATTTTATTTAATGTTCGCATGAGCCTTCAAGGTGAGTGGTATTCATTCTGTTTTTAGAGATGAGGGACCAGGCTCAAAGGGACTAATTTGCCCAAGGTCATAACCGTGAAATGGCAGAAGCCAGGGAGTGCAGAAGTGCTGGGTGGAGCAGTGAGGCAGGGATCACAGACACGAGACCCGGCTCTGAAATCAGACACGCTTCTTCCAGCCTTGCGTCTGCTGAGTACCAACCAACTGAGCAGCTTTGAGCAAGTCACCTATCTTCTCTGAGCCTAAGTCGGCTCATCTATGAAATGGGAATAATGCCTACCTTGATGGGGTTACATGAGCCAAAAATAGGTGATACCTGTTTGAAAAGAACATTCGTTCTCTTTGCCCACTTTTTCCAACCTAGAAGGGGAAATGCCCCCAGGGGATTCCCACCTGCCCAACTTTGTCATATTAACAATACTTTTTCTTTTCATTTCAAAATGCTTTCACGTGCATTATCCTAATTGATCCTGGTTAGGAAAGTCTAACACCCATTCCTCTGCCCCATCAGATGAGGAAACAGTCTCAGAAGCCTTGAGAAATGCTCCCAAGGTCGCAGAGCTCCAGCTGGAACTGGGCTCCAGATCACCTGATTTCGGGTTCCAGCTATACCTGATGGAGCAGTCCCGCAGCACCGCGTTTGCTGAGTTACAAAGTGCTGTGGCTGTAAGTCAAAACCAAAAGCTATACTAAGCTGCTACAGCAGCAATTTTGGGTTGAGTTTCTACTGACCTGTTAGCCGTCCACCTTGACTGAGACATCAGCTATCTCACCCATTCTGTGTATAATGTGGGGCTTCAATAAAGAGCCAGGGAGAGACCATCCATCCATGTCTGGGGGTCCTCTTGGAGGCAGGGGTGGGGGAGAAGCAACACTGCCCACAATCCATGAGCTGGAAAGCAGGTACACATAACATGTGAATTGCGATGCCATGGGGACTCAGCTATCTAAGTCCACCTTTCAGACAGAGCCTTATCTAGGAAATAGAAATGAAGACCTCTGTCCCCTTAACCCTACAAATAAAACAAAAAATGATTGTGAATTATTATAAATAATACAGAGTAGATAAAAATTATGTGAAAGTCTTGCTATCTTTTATGATTTACCTTCCACGTTCAGATTTCTGCATCTACTATTTAATATCTATGTCACACACACACACACACACACAGAGTCTAACTTAGGTTCAAGTTTGATGGTGTACATTTATTTTGACTTTCACAGAAAGCAAGGCAAATGTTAAATCCTTCTCCCCATTTGGATCCAAATCAATAATTTTTGAGAGTCTTAATACTAGGAGACAAGATCCAGAGTAACGCTCAGTTAAAATGCTGCACGACCAGCCTCATTTCCATTGCAATATCTTAAGCTCCTGATTGTTAAACCTTCTGTGGTGGGAATCCTTTGCTTACTATTCCCCTCATGTGCAGCCTGCTCCATTAGCTGCTCAAACGTGAGCCATGCCTTATGCCAAGGTGATCTCAGGCTACTGCACACATTACGCAGACTTTGCATATAAGGGGAATAAATCTCAATGACCCTCAAATCTTTCCCTCATAATCAGTTTCCTTTCCTATAACTGCATCTCTCTGAGGACTGTCTGGGGTTTTACTGTAACAAATAAGTTAATGTAGGAGAGGAAACAGATGGGCTTGACTGCATTCTGGGATTTTTATAAAGCAACTCATTTTGGAAAGTGTAAGTGAGATTTTGTCTACAAATTCCCCAAAGGCATGAATAAAGAATGGGAATTTGGGTCCCAAAATAACAAGGAAGGACAATAATTATGGTTTCAACCCATAAGTGGCTTGGGAATCCAATCAGCAGCTCCGAGGTTCCAGATGCTAGTTCTAGGATGGTTGCTAACTCACTTCATGATGTCGCACATGTTGCTTCACAGCTCCACGGTGGGTTAGAGTTTTCATTTGCCTCACAGATTTGATACAAGAAATACCTAATTCTAAGTGAACATGTTACCTCTCACTAGCCACTGAAAGAGTTTTGTGCCATGCCTTAGAGAAAAGTTCAAGGCTCAGTTCAATTTAAAAAACAACAATTTGTCATCAACCGCCCACTTCCAAGATTCAAGGCGATTCTAAAGGTGGCATGCTGGGGGTGAGGTGGGGATTAGATAGGAAAGGAGAAATAGCAAAAGTACCAGACCTCCCTTCCTTTTCTGAAAACTGTCCCACAATGAGCCTCTGCATGGCTGCACCATGTGACCATGCTACTCCCACTCCACTGACCACCTCAGCCCGAGCCATATTGAACAGAGTAGAGATCTGCCCCAAAGGGAACCCACGCTGAAGTAGAGATGGAGTAACAGGTACTTCTCCCAGAAATTTGAAACTGAGAGGCAGTGGGCTGCATCATGCACAGCGGCTTGGAATGTGGAATGATGCAGCCACCGTGGAAAACAGTATGGCACTTCCTCAAAAAGTCCAGCATGGAATTTCTGCAGGACCCAGTAATTCTACTCGTAGATAAATATTCAAGAGAATTGAAAACATACACTTCCACAAAAACTTGCACACAAACCTTTGGAGCACAGTATTGATAATAGCCAAAAAGTAGAAACAACCCAAATGTCCATGAGCAGACAGATGGGTAAACAAAATGTAGTATATTCCTAAACTAGAGTATTACGTAGCTGTAAAAAGTAATGAAATACTTTGACACACTGCAGCGTGGCTGCACTTTGAAAGCATTACGCGTAGTGAAAGAAGCAAACACAAAAGGCCGCATATTATAGGATTGCATTTATATGAACTGAGCAGAATAGGCAAATCTGTAGAGACAGAAAGTAGACTAGTGGTTTCTAGGAAATGAGGGAGGGGATGTTTGGGACTAGCTGCTGATAGGTATGGGGTTTCTTTGTAAGGGGACAGGAATGTTCTGGAATTAGATAGTAGTGATGGTTGCACAACATAATGAATATCCTAAAACCCACCGAAGCGTACACTGTAAAACGGTGAATCTTACGTTATATGAAGTATATGTAAATTTTTTAAAAATATTATACTGAAAGAAAACTTATGCCCCTCATTACCCTACCAAGAAGTTAAAAGCACTTTCCAGGTGTCTTAGGGCATCATATGAAAATGGAAATACTCTCAAGTACCAAATACCTGATTTTACTGAAGAAAAGGAAAGTTCATTTTTACTTGGTTGGCGCACGTTCACCTGAAAAGCCATGAGGCTCAAACATAGCAGAAACTTAGAGTAACAAATGTCGAACCCAAGGGACAGAGGGCAAGGAGGGCAGAGCACATGCTGGGCTCACGGGACTCTCAGTCAGTGCTTGAAGGAAGCCAAAACCAAGCAACTGCAAGGTGCCCACAGAGCTCCTCTCAAGTTCTTTCCACCCTCCCGCCCCCACCCCCACACCTCCCCTGCTTACCCTGAGGGTATTCTTATTTTCCACTAAAGGCCTAAAGGGTAAATGTTGCGGAAGACACTCAAATATAGTAGACAGGGTTGGGCCATTCCCAAGTCTGTCCTTTTTTTTTTTCTTTAAATCACCTACATAAGAATTTAGCTTTTCTCCCAAAGTATAAAATAACGTGATATATGGTAGGAGACAGGCTTGGTGAGCACCCTCCCTAATAGCATCCATGAAAATTAACTTTCATTGATTTGCTATTAAAATTCTACATCCAGAACTACTTTGTGTAATGATTTACTGGGTAAGGTTGATTTTGAGTCATGAGCTGGCAGGTGCATAGGTATAAATATAGCAGAGAACGCAGGCCATTTAGGGATGCGGGGAGGTGCCTAAACTCAGCATCACTACTAACCCCAAGGCTCCTGAAGATTGAAATCTACGTCTTCCAGGGACGGAGCCTACAGAAACTAGTGTTGCAAAATCAGGATGTTGCCTGTGAGGTCATTGGACCTTGGCCTAAATCTAATTTGAATAATTACATTTTGTTCCACCCTGAGTCAGTAGAGGCCCCTGATTAATAATCAGCATTTGGTACATGCCAGTGAAGTGTTTGCTGCTATAAATAGACAGAGTTAACAATCTAATTAACTATAGGAACTGGCAAGATGAACACTCCATTCAGGGAGAAAGATAGATGACAATATTTTTAAGGTCTGCAAGCACTGAGCTGTCCCTGACCCTAATCCATTAGCAGTTACTGTCAAAGGTCACTCTGTTCACCCTTGTTTTTAAAAACCCCTTCCAAAAGCTGCCACCTTTTCTTCCTAGGGGCAGGCATTTCAGCAATAAATATTCTATAACGATACGATAGAACCTTGAGGCACCTAAGGAGAAAATGTGGCCGGAGAAGCATATGTCATGGTCATTCTAACACTCTTCCCATGGACAGTCCACAGCCCTTGGACTTGCTGTCCACGGTGACCAAGCTCTTACCTCTGGTGGCCAGGCAGGAACAATTATGCCATTGTTCTTTGCACATCAGTGTTTGGCTCTTGTGGAATTTTCTTTGAGGCTTTCTTCCACCCAGTCATAATAAAATCAAATTCAGTATAGGGTCTCCTGGGCAAAGAGTGTGTTCTATTAAGCGATTTATAATCTGAAGTTCACAATCTGATTTCCATCTGGGAGTATCTGAATGTTGTCTACTATTGAATTAAAATGAGCATCTTGCTGATAGTAGCATTTCCATCTCTTTTTCCCCTCTCATAGTTGATTAACAATGATGTGTCTCCTTGCCTTGTTCTGATCCCCAACCGAGGATGCCTGACCCCCAGAGTACTAAGCCAGCTAAGCTGTGATTTCACCGTGGAGCCGATCTCTGGCACTTACAGAGGGTCTTAAAGACAGGATCTTGGTTGGTCACACATAATCTGCATGCAGACAGCATCCCAGTGGCAATTAGCCCAGGGCCTGGGGTCCATCTCCACTTCTGACTTTAGATTGTATATTTCTCTCATTTCTTATTATCAAACCTCTCTCCTGAGCGGTGCTTACCTATCGTGTTGGGCCTCTGCCATCACTGCTGCGTCAAATGCCACCAAGGGTGTCCTAATGACAAAATCTCATTTCCATAGTTTTGTTGAAGCATCTGCCATCACCCAACACCTTTTACATTCCATCTCTACATTCTATCTAGTTCTCTCTTCCTTAGTTCAATTAACATTCTTTTGGTTTCCTCTAACCTTGGTGATAGGGCTGCCAGATTTAGCAAATAAAACTACAGGACATCCAGTTAACTTTGATCTCAGATAAATATGCATGGGGCGTATTTCTACTGAAATGTTCTTTGCTGTTTATCTGAAATTCAAATCTAACTGTGCATCCTGTATTTTATCTGGCAACTCTACTTGGTGATGATATTTCTCTGCCACTTTCCATCCAGGCTTTAGTCTTTGTTCTTATTATTTCCTTTATCTTCGCTTGCCCCTCTCTGAATTTATCTGTTTTACTAGGCTCAACCATCGTATCGCTTCTAGATCACCTCTCTCCTTCCTCTGAACTCCTTAAACATATTCAGCAATTTAATAAGCTTCCTTGTCACATATATTTCTTCTATTGTCTTAAATTATTATTCGAATCTTTTGTGTGTTTATTATTTATCACTTACAGCTGATTTTCAGTTCCTGGAGGTCAGACATCCTCTTTGTACCCCAAGGCCTGCAGCATCGCTTCCATGGACAGGCTGCCAACAGAGGTGTAAAATTCCAACCCCGGGTTTCTATTCATCAAATTAAACCCTTTCATTTTTATGCAACGCTGTCTGGAAATCCTACCACTGTGTTTCCTTATCCATTCACTCTCCCACTCTCCTGGGATGTCACACCTCTTCATAATTCCAGCTCTTCCCCCTCACTCTTAGCTGATGGTCTTGCTTCCTACTTTGCTGAGAAAAGAAAAGCATTGAGAGAAAAATTCCACATGCTCTCCCTTGTATAACAAACAAACACCAGCATGTGCGCCCATCTACCCCTCCTTCCCTCCTGTGACGATGAATTTGCTCCTTGATCCTTTCCAAAGCAAACCTCTCCCCTGTTCAGTGCATCTCATCTCCCCCACTGACTCAAGAACATCACCTCAGCAACGTTCCTTTCTCTCCCTGTATAATCAAGTGCTCCTTTCTATTGGATTGTTACCATTAACATGCACTGGTATTTCCCCCCTTCATAAGCAAGCAAGCAAACCAACCTCTCTCCCCCTTGACATCAAATTACTCTCCAGCTACCAACATGACTTTTCTGCTTCTTTTCCAGCAAAACTCTCCCAATAGGTCTGTATTTTTTGCCTCTGCTTCCTCTCCTACCATTTTCTCCTGACAATAAGGATTGTGTTCCACCTACACCTAGACTGTTTTGTCAAGGTTACCGATTAATTGCTTCCAAATTATCATATTAAGTGAAAACAACTTAGTCTCACCTAATTCAACCAGTCAGCAGTTTGTGAATCGAGTTCATTGCTTTAGCAGTCGTCCCTCTCTTTTCTGTGTAATAGGCTTTGAAATGTTCTTTAAACAGCACCTTCCCTCAGCTTCCGTATCACCACTCCCTTTTGGTTTTCCTCCTACCTTATTGGCCGGACCTCTTCCCTCGACGTCAGACTCATACGTCCATTTGCGTATACAACATCTCTACTTGGAAGTTTGCAATGAACCTCATACTAAAATGTCCAAAACTAAACTCGTTTCCCCACTCTTGCCCCAAACCTGCTTCTCCCACAGAATTCACCATCTTAATAACTCTTAAATCCATTCTTCCAGTTGCTCATATAAAAAACCTTGGAGTCATCCTTGACACATTGTTTTCTCCCACACCCCACATCCAATCAACTGCGAAATCCTGTCATTTCTACCCTCAAAATATTTTCAGATCTGACCACTCTCACTACCTCCACCTCTTGCCTACATTATCGCACTTGGCAAGCATTCAACAAACGTTTTTGCATCCATTAGTGAATGAATGGAACTGTATACTGTATACTTTAATACATTAACCTGCTCTCAGCGGAAGTGCTCTGAAAGAACTACATGCTTAAGCGTGAGAAAACAAAGGTTTATTCATTCCTTTATTCATTCAACAAACGCATATTGACCATTCACTATGAATCAAGTGGTTTCCCAAGCACATAGCGGAGAACAAAAAATCCTGCCACTGGTATTTATTGGCTGTGTTGCCTTTGGCAAGTAAAGAACTTCCCTAAATTTTGCATTGACTGGCAGCGTAAGATCAAAACACTACCCAGCTCGTAGGGCGATCGGGAAGAACAGCTAAGATAACGCTTTTACCTGGGTGTGCTTCGTAAACATTCTCGTGCTATGTAAATATAAATCATTACTGACCCGCATAACAACTTTATGAAGCAGACAGGGCCGTATTTTTTATAATAGTCCCATTTTTTAATTAAAAAAATTTATAAAAGTTCAGTGATTTCCTCCCAGATCAGAGCTAGTTAGAAGCAGAGCTGGAGCTGTATCTCGGGCCTTCCGGCCTGTGTTCTAGATCTATGTTCATAGTACTCTTCCTTCCAGACAATTCAATCTATGTTGTGGGAATTAATGGAATTATGTTTACAAAATCCTTCAAACGTCTTTGGCAAAAGATCTAGAGAAGTATCTGCATTCATTTCCTAGGGCTGCTGTAACTATCACAAATTCAGTGGCTTAAACAACGGAAATGTATTCTCTCACAGTCCTGGAGGCAACAAGTCTGAAATCAAGGTGTCAGCAGGCCATGCTCCCTCTGAAGGCTTTAGGGAAGAATCTTTCCTTAACTCTTGCCAGCACGTTTTGCCTGCAATCTTTGGCTTTCCTTGGCTTGTAGAAGCATCACTCCAATCTATTCTTCCATCATCACATGACTTTCTCCCTAACTCTCTGATTGTATCCAAATTCCCTCTTATCATAAGGACACCAGTCATTGGATTAGGGCCCACCCTAATCCAGCAGGACCTCGGCATAACTTGATTATATCTGCAAATGTAAGCCAAATTACATTTCCAAATAAGGCCACTTACTTACCCAGGTACTGGAGACTAAAATTTGAACATCTTTTTGGGGAACACAATTCAACCCACAACAGTATTTAAAGGACCTGGAAACATCTTTCAAAGAGCATGCCTGGGAGGAAGTTAACATCATTGGAAGGTGTGTATGCCCAAAGACAGTCCAGCTGTGTGTGGATCAGACACATGCCAGAGTTTCTCTTGCAACTGACAAACAAACACAAAGAGAATCAACCATAAAGGCATGAAATTGTCATCCTGGTGGGAAGGGTTTTGGCAAAATGCCCTGGTTTCTCTGAGAGGCAGTTGATCCATAAAGTAATCTACCTTGATCAGCATTATATAATCCCACAAAAGGACATACAATGAAAGCAATGATGCAAGGAGGGCAGAGCTCAGGGAGAAATCTTGCCCTACATTGTTACCCAGCACTACTGCGCAGCTGGCGCACCTGTCGACCTTCTCTGCCGCCAGCACCTTGCCTAGAGACTAACCCAGTTTAGTCAGACCTTCCAATGTTAAGGGAGGTTCTATATTTAGACAATGTTCCCTGCCTGAGGATGAACTGGGCTGGCCTCAGTGTCACACCTTAACACAGCTCTGTTCCTGCCCTTTGTGTTTGTTAGGGGAACCGGCAGCCTCCTCTGACATATGAACTTAGGGTGTTTTGAAAACTAGAGAGACCCTGGAAGCTCCTTTAAGTTAATTCTTTCTTTTTACAGCATCCAAGCATAGATGGAGCCACTACCTGGGTTTGAATCAGAGTCCCAACGATTTCTAGATATGTGACTTCAGACCAGTTCCTTAGGCTCTCATGTTTCTCGTCTGCAAAATGCAGGCAATAGTAGCGGTATTTACTAACGGGTAATTGGAAGGGTACGTCGATCCACATAAAATACGTAAAGCAGTGCCTGGCCCATGGCAAATACAAAAGACATTTTAACCATTACTATTTTCATTGTTTCAGCTGAGCACACCTAAGCTCAGAGACGTGACGGAAGCTGCCCAGGTTAACCAGCAATCTGGTACACACTCAAGGCTGGAACTGGTCTGCTAGGTCCATACCCTCTTATTTGGCCCACAGTTAACACACTTACAGTAGCTCCTTTGAGACAGATAATAAGGGTAGAAACCACACCTCACCAGCTCTACGCTCTGGCTTTAGGATGTTTCCCAGATGACCTGTTTGTCACTGTGAAATCGGGAGATGGGCCCAAAGGAATGGGATAAAAGCAATGGCAGCAAGCTGGAATGGATGGTGTGCGATTAAAGGCAGGGAAAGCACTTAGTGGCCATTGCATTGGTCCCATCATTAAATGGGGAGGGAAGGAAGAATGGGAAAATGGAGTTCATTGAAAAACCATAATAAACTAAGTTTATTACCAGCAAAATTACAAGGGAATGCAAATGAACAAATAAGTGTCTTCTGGGATAAAACCATGATGGTAGACTCCAGGCGTGTGAATCAGGTTTGGGAAAAGCACGGGATCACGTCAGCCAGTTAGAAGTTGGAAGGAGAGTAGTACCGCAGAGGTACCCAGGAGGAATCATACCCCATTTCGGTAACTCATTGAATCATTTGAGAAATGCAAGGGGAGAATTGGAGGAGGATTTATTTTACTGCGCATCCAAGCGATGGGGGGCCGACGAGCCCAGGAAGCACCCAATCTTCACAGCATAGGCGGGCCTTGTGCAGCACTGAAAAGCAGGGTATCTTAGGGGACAGGTACAAATGAATTTTCCTCAGGAAAAAAGGGAAACTAACTTTTTTTTTTAATTTCCGAGCTCCAGACATGTCAATTCATCTAATCAAAGTATAGGGTCCTGCATCAGACCTCAAATAGTAAAGGGGTGAAGTGAGGGTAGCCCCACTTTACAGAGAGGAGGAAGTAGTGATAGGATAGTTGGATGTAGAGACAAAGGAAATGATGCCTTGAGGATGAAGCCCAGGTGGAGGGCACTTTCCTGAGTTTGGAATTAACAAAGCACTTCCATGTTCACTCCTCATTTTTCCAAAGTACCTTAAAAGACTGGTAAACACAATAGGAAATAAATTTGTTTTTCATACCTGCTGTCTTATTTAATCTTTAAAATGTCCCTGCTAGGTAGATTTATTCTTGTCTTAATTTTACAGATAAAGGAAACAAGATTTGAAGATCACAGAACTCTGGTTTTCTGATATCATATTATAAGATTTTCAAGTCTATCAGGGTGATGATCTTGTGGGGAAGGAACCAAACATGACAGTAACTGAGGAAGCCACGCTCAGACCCTTTGGTTTCGAAATGCCATATCCAACTGGCAAGACCAGGAGAACATTCTAACTTCACTCTGTTCATAGTTTGTCTAGGTTTGAAGCCATTAGAATTGGGCCTTTGGAAAATCCTGGAGCAAATTCATTCATTCATCCATCCATCCATCCATTCATCCAACCAACCACTCAGTTACACATTCAGACATATTTTTGAGTGCCTGCTATGGCCAGGCTGGTCTTGTTCTAAACGCTGGAGATACGGGAAAGGACAACATAGTCAAAGTCCCAGTGCTTTGGTGCCTAGATGGGGAGACAGATAATGAACAAATAGATAAGATATCTTCAGACAGTGCTACAGAGAAAGTAAATCTGAGGCAACTGGTACAGGGGATCTCAGCAGGTATTCAGCATCATGAGGTAGGTGGGTCAGAGAACACATCCTCATCCACATAGCATCTGAAAGTCTTGTGCAGGAAAGGAATCAGCCTTACTAAGATTTGGGCAAAGCACTTTCCAAGCAGAGAACAGACAGGTTCTGAGCCAAGTCAGAGCTAAAGGAGGACAATAGGAGATGAGGCTGGAGAGGTAGGCAGGGAAAGTTTATGTAGGCATGCTCAGAAGTTTAGATTTTATTCCAATTTCAAAGGAAAACCAATGGTGGGTTTCATGCAAAAGAGTGATGGTATTTATGTTATGTTTTTAAAAGATTCTTCTAGCTGCCATATGTAGAATGGATCGAATGGCAGCATGAATGACAGATGGGAGACCAGTTAGGAGAATATTTCATAGCCTACAATGAAAGATGATGCGGCTTGGATTAGGGTGAAAGCAGTGGAAATGGAGAGAAGTGAATAGACATGGCATATCCCATATTTTGAGCGGAAACCTAATTAAGACAGTGGCCTAAAAAAGGGACTCAGGCAAGGATAATTCATAGACCTAAGCTCTTACTGCCTGTTCTGGTGAAAGAGAACACCTTTAAGCCTAAGCCATGAATGCAGTAAATCAAGGCAACTGAGGCTATATATAGAATTAGGAAAAACTCAGGCTTTGATGGCAAAACTACGTTCAACTTATGGTTTCACCACAAATAACTGTGTAACTTTGGACAAATTTCCCTACATCTCTGAGCATATATTTCCTTATGTATAGAATGGTGATATAAGTGCTTGTTTCCCGAGATCATTACCAGATAATTTATGGAAAACACTTAACACAGTAGTAGCATATAGTAAGTGCTCAATAAATGTTAGACTACTATTATTATTCATTTTCATTAAGAAAATTTACAGGGAAACCAACTATCACTTTTTTGTTCTCCTCTGTGCTTAGCTTCTGGGTCTCTTGCGTCTTATCACACACCTAATCACACCTCTCTCTTGGATCTGAAAGTAGCATCTCTTTGCATTGAGTCCACAAAAGAAAGGCAAGTGATCACGCACTGTCTGGGTGCTCACCTCATGCCAACACGCACAAGGTTTCTGAGTCTGCCCAGGCATCCTTGCCAGACATATCTGGCAGGTAGGACATTTTCACGGGCCACCCCTGGCAACTCTCCTCAAGCCAACTAGGATTTCCTTGAGTATACTTGGCATACTCAGAAGCACAACTCAAGTCTCAACACTACATAATGCATTACAAAGCTTGGTTATTCATGAATGGAGTGATATTGCGACATAGTTGCATTAGTCATCTGCTGGACCAGCATCTTAAAAAAAACTATTTTTAACCGTGACCTATAGTTAGAAATATATCATGACCCAGTAAACAGTGTGTAATGAAAACAAACCATCATGAAACAGCCTTTATTTTTACCACATGTGGTGTACTCTGAATATTTCTTCTTTTGTCTCCCCCTTCCCCCCATCACCACCACCTTTTGTTTCAAATTCTGGTCACAACCCATTAAATGATTTCATGACTTATTAATAGGTCATGACTCATATTTGAAAAGCTATGCTGGAAGGCCACAGCAAATTGTTTTATAGCTGAGTATATATTTATTTCTCTAAACCTCCTTTGTCACAAAGTTTCTGTTTCTCTAGTTTCACCCTGTGTAGTTTGCTAGGATTTGCATGTGTTTGAACTCTCTACATCTGTAAAAGGCATTCAGCACTTGTAATTTTTCAAAGGGTGCTTCTAACTCAAGTGTTAGCCCATCTGTTAAGACCTATTTATTGCTTTTTAAAAGAAAAAAATTAAAAGCAAATTAGGAATTCCAGGCTTACACTAACCAGGATTTTTTTTCCTTTTGTAAAAGCCTTCCATCTGTCTGCCCTCTTTTGGACACAACTCAAATAGGAGCCTGCATCTCATCAAATCAAATGTGGGCGCCGTCAAAAAGCTGCCAAAATATCATGCCAGTTGCTTAATTTCTTTAAGGAGAATTAAAATCGGATTTAACATAATGAGTTGTTTGTTTTGTTGCTTTTCTTTCCATCCATTATAGAAACATGGAGCTCACTTTACTGCATGAAAGTTTACGCAGTAGCCTTCCAGAGGCAGTCCCAAGGCACATTAAGATAGATCTGGATAACACACTCCCAATGGGCAGATTAGTAGTGGAGAAACAAACCACTGTGGGAGTTGGGTACCAAGAGCTTTAACTCAGAACCCATTTAGACCCCAGGGTAAGGGCAGTTACCCCCATCTGACTTGTTTTTCTCTTTCCCACAGGGCCTGTTCAGGGGAGCTCAATACCTTCAAAATCCATTCCCCAGCAAATCATTTGATTTTTTTTTTTTTTTTAATATAAGCTCTATGCCCAACATGGGGCTTGAACTCATGACACTGAGATCAAGAGTCACATGCTCTACTAACTAAGCCAGCCAGGTACTCCAAGTCATTTAATCTTTTTTTTTTTTTTTTTTCAAAATAATGTATTATTTATTTCAGGGGTACCGGTCTGTGAGTCATCAGTCTTACACAAAACACAGCTTTCACCACTACACATACCCTCCCCATAACCAGTTCTCTTTCTTGACCTAACTTTGAGATTTAAAATTATAGTGGTTAGGTCACCTGGGTGGGTCTCTTGGTTAAGCATCTGCATATGGCTCAGGTCATGATCTCAGGGTTCTGGGATCAAGCTCCGCATTGGGCTCCCTGCTCAGTGGGAAATCTGCTTCTTCTTCTCCCTTTGCCCCTCACCCCCCTGCTTGTGTGTGTGTGCTCTCTCTCTCAAATAATAATAATAATAATAATAATAATAATAATAATAAAATAAAACTATAGTGGTCTATCTCCTCTTCCAAAGATCTAAGAATAATCAGAACTAAAGAGTTATGTATAACTAGATAAAGGGACCAAATTAGTTATCAGATGACAGACCCTGAAGTCTCCAGGAGAGCTTTTCCCCCTACACAAATCAGTGGTCTCAGGACTGTGGTCTCAGGGCTACTACCCTACCATTACCAACAATGTCACACCAGGAAGGGAGACTAAAACAATGCAATGGTTAGGAGCAAAGACTCTGAAGTCAAGTGACCCTTATGTTCAATTTCTGGCTTTACTAATTAGATCAAACCACCAATCTCTCTAAACCTCCATTTTCTCCTTGTTAGCAGATTAAAAGAGAATGAATCATATGGAGCACTTAGCATACTCTCTAGCAAAAAAGGGCCACAGATGGCTGATGTTATTATTGTTGTTTTTGTTATTGTTATGAAAGGAAGGCACTTACTCCAGTATCTTGTAGGTATAGAGCAATCAAGACATTAAAAAGTCTGTAAAAAAAGAAGGAAGGAGGCCTGCTTAAGATGAATATGATGGTAAAACCAAATTCTTAGATTTGAAAAGCAATGATACAACAGAAAACAAGAGATTGATGAAAGTGAAGAAGTAAAGCTGGGAAATTATTTTAAATGGGGTATTGAGGACGCATTGCTTTCCTGAATCAGTCTAAGGTCTCTGCTTAGTGGTTGGGCCTTACTTAATCCTGCAGATATCTTCAAACCTAGCCATAGGTTTATTAAAACAGAAGCTTATTTTTTAATTTTCCTTCACATCATTTTCATTTCTTCTTGTCACCTTCTCATTCTGAAGACTCCTCCAGGAGGAAGCTAATTTTTGTTTACTCAAATTATGTTTGTTATGGACTCCGCCATCACATCTCTGCTAATCCTTTATTACTGTTCTGTGATGTTAAGTTGCCTTCCCTTCCTCCGTTCTAATCAATGTACCTCTTGAATCTTCAAGTTTGAAGAGCCTGATCAAGTAAAAATAACCATGGCAACATTTTGGGTGGGTTTTAGCAGCATTTCTTGACTTATAGCATTTAGCACAATCTATTTACCTATCTGCCCATTTCATTAATAAGAATCTTGTCTCCAGTTTTCAGTTCAGTTCAGTGACTCTCCTCACAACATCTGACAGAGTTCTTTTCAACACATGGCTTCTAAAATATGTCTCCTCGGGGCGCCTGGGTGGCACAGCGGTTAAGCGTCTGCCTTCGGCTCAGGGCATGATCCCAGCGTTCTGGGATCGAGCCCCACATCAGGCTCCTCCGCTATGAGCCTGCTTCTTCCTCTCCCACTCCCCCTGCTTGTGTTCCCTCTCTCGCTGGCTGTTTCTATCTCTGTCAAATAAATAAATAAAATCTTTAAAAAAATAAAAAAATAAAATAAAATATGTCTCCTCACTACCTAGGCAAAGAGATCTTTCCAACCTAACTCAATCCGCTTCTAAGATACAGGTGTTTGTGGAAAATGAAATATGTTTAGCTGTACTTCTCTGGTGATTTATCTTATTATTCAAGAAATTCTTTACCCTTATTTCTGATTGATCAGCATTTGGCTGTGGTCCCTCAGAGTCTCCATCAAGTAACTAATGACCAATAGAGAAAATGTACCAAGGAAATTGTAATTTAAAGAAATCCTGCTTTTTAAGAAAATGTGTTTGTAAAGTGAGTATTACTTTGTAACATAAATAAGTGTCCAATTTATCAAGGTTTATGTTGAGATTTCTGTAGAGCACTTGTCTTAAAGGGAACCTTAAGATTGTACCATAAAGGAAAACAAGCCCATATTAAAATCCCAGAAATGTTTCTTCTGCGCGGTCTTGGGCAAGGTATGTAGCTTCTCAGAACTTCCGCATCCTTATCTGTTAATGGTGGTGATAATACCCACCTTGAGTGTTGTAAGGCTTAAAAATGATGATGTTCCTGATACAGAGTAGGCACTTAATAAAGGCTAGCTAGCATTATAACCAGAGTTTTTAACAGAACATAAAAGAGGAAGCTGAAGAAAAAGTCAAGCTGGAAAATTATTTTTAAATAGAGTAGTCAGGAAGAACTGCTTTTATGAATTGGTCAATATCCCTTTAGTGCTAAGTCATTCATACTAAACAGCCATCTGCTGTCTGCTGGTGTGACCCTTTGGGGGAAACCCTAAATACTTAGAAATCTGTCTTTGCCACCATGCTGACTTCCTTCTGTGTCATTTATTAATCAACGTTGTTTGATTTGCACAAGAATTATCAGGGTCTGGTCCTTTAGTGGAGGCTAGAGCTGACATTTGTTAATGTGATGTCCAAGCAAGATTAAAGGAGGTAATGCAGGACTAGCATCTTAAGTGCTCATTTAATATTGTTATTATTTCCTAATAGGTAAAAATGGTTAGACAACATGACCCTCTGAATTGACTTCTATTTTTTAATATTTCATGACTTCAACCCAAAAGACACTAACATGATTCACTGAAAACTACGCAGTCTTATCTACAATTGCGAAATATGAAGTGCTCTTAAAACTGAAAGTTTTTTCATTATTCATTTGTCTGCAAACCTGACCTGAATGGCTGGGAAGCTATTTATAGTTCTTACATATTTCACTGCAGAAATATTCATTCATTTGATTACAGGGTACTTGCCACAGACCCTGCTGGCTGTGTGATAGATACAAATTGTGAAATTCCCTTACAGTGGCCTGTAAATACTTAATCCAGGATCATATCTGGAAATCCTGAGATTCACCACCACTAGCTCTTTTCCTACAGGGAGCTCAGAGTAGTACTTTGCCTAAGGCAGCCTTCCCCATTCAACTGATTAGATTCTTGTGAAGTATGTTCCTGCCTTAGAATTCTTCCAGTAAACCAGGGTTTCGTTATTTGACTCCGCAAAGGTAAAGATGGGAAAGAGAAAGGAGCCAAAATTAAATCAGTAAGTTTGCCTAATTATCAGCTGTGTGAAAAAAATGTTTTGATTAAAAAAGAAACTATTGAAATTTTTGGTAAAAAATGAGATTTAGTTACATGGAGATTTCATATACACACCCTTCTAAAGCAGTAACACCGCTGTCAACAGACATTTCACTAAGTTTTTTCCAGAAATCTTCCACGTTATTTTCTCCAAAGTACCTATGTAGCATTTATAGACAATATTATATCCATTTTTATAAATGAGAAAACTGAGACCCGGCACAGTTTTCTAATTACTATGCTTAACATCAACAACAACAACAATGTCTTTGTGTAAAAGAGCATAGGCTGTTGGCAGACTGAAGGACGGTGACTTACTGTCCCACTTTACCTGGGGGATGAAGGATTTCTCAGAATGTGGGACTTGTAGTGCTAACACCGCCAAGTCCTGGGCAAACCGGAAGGAGTTGGTCACCCTACTCTGGAGTTATTAGCCGTGATTTCCTTCTACCTCTTTCCTGCTTCGAAAGATAGCCAGCATCATGTTGAGCATGTAGCTGAAGTATAAAGCACAAGGAGAAAGTCTAGACTACTTCCAGGTACCACACGCACCCAGCTTCGTATTTAAAAACATTATTCTATGCCAGTAAGAAGCACAGAATGAGATCAGACAAACAATTTGCTACTAACAGGCAGATTTTGTTTCTTCAGGCTTATCTATATATTTTAATTCTTTCATAATGGTCATGCATTGTTTATGATTTTAAAAAATCATCCTGTTACCATATGGTCCAGCAATTCCACTCCTAGGTATGTACCCAAAGGAATTGAAAGGAGGTGATGAGGGAGCAGAAGGCCAGCTGAGGGCAAAGCACAAGCTAACAGCCCACAAGCCCCTCCCCTCCCTAGGTGGGATATGTGTGACATTCCTCAGGCACTCCTGGCTGCCCTAGAACAAAGGAAATGGAGAAACAAGTGGTTAACTGATAGACATCACAGTCCTGCAGGACCTGAGTCTCCATCAGTTTGCAACTGTCTTAACGATTTACAAGAAAAAAACAATCTTTTCAATAGCCAAACTTTCAGAAACTTACAGACTCCATTTCATGAAGACCTAACATCACACACCCCCCTCCCGCCTACCGCCATAGGATAGAAAATCTTATATAATCAGTCACTCCTCACACTTATAATGCAGCTCTTTCTGCCCACGGGTCCTGTCCCCGTGCTATAATAAAAACACCTTTTTGCGCCAAAGATGACTCAAGAATTCTTTCTTGGCTGTTGGCTCTGAACACCACCACTTCAGACCACATCAGTAGGGACTCAGACAAATATTTGCACCCCAGTGTTCATTACAGCATTATTCACAATTCAACAGATGAATAGATAAACAAGTCATGGTATAGCTATGCCATGAAATATTATCTAGCCTAAAAAGGAAGGAAGTTCTGGGGCTCCTGAATGGCACGATTGCTTGCGCGTTCGACTCTTGGTTTTGGATCAGGTCATGATCTCAGGATTGTGAGATCAAGCCCCACATCTGGCTCCACACTGAGTGTAGAGTCTGCTTCAGACTCTCTCTCACTCTCCCTCTGTTCCCACCCCGCTCTCTCTCTCTCAAAGCAATAAATAAATAATTTTTTAAAAAGGAATGAAGTTCTGATACATGCTACAACATAGGTAAACCTCGAAGACATGACGCTAGGTGAAATAAGCCAGAGACAAAAGGATAAATATTGTATGATTCCACTGTATGAAACATTCAGAAAAAGAAATTCATGGAGACAGAAAGTAGACTGGAAGTTACTAGGGGTTGCAGAGAGGGGAATGAGGAATTATTGCTTAATGGTTAGAGTTTCTAATCGAGGTGATAAGAAAGTTTTGGAAATAAATAATAGTGGTGGCTGCACAACTTTGTGACTAATTAATGCCACTGAATTACACATTTTAAAATGGTTAAAATTGTAGACTTTATATTACATATATTTTGTCACAATAAAAAAAATACCAAAAAAATTACATCTAAAGACTGAAAAAGGTGAACAAGGAAAATTTAGACAAAGTATTTGAAGTTTATGGCTAATGTCTTAACAAACCATTAAATAAGCTGGGTGTGCTAAATCCAGAATTATCCCTGATGATATGTGAAATACACCTTTCTTTTGTACTTTCAACTTAACTCCTGTTCTATATACAGGTCTCTAGTCAAAGAGTAAGCATTTTCAAAATAGAGTCAGAGATCTCTCCTACATTCTCAATTAAAATAAGTACGTTAGACACACGTGGCTGCGGCTACTGTTTAAATGCCAGAGAGGCAGTTTCCAACTCAAACTAATAAGGACACACTATACTTAAGAACACTAATCTTCAGAAATATAAGTCATCCCCAGAACTTGAGGTACCAAAAATGCACCACAGATGTGAATTATACCAGGAATAGGCCCCTTCCAGCCATTATCTCGTAAGGCTCCAAAAATCTTGAATCTTGTTTCTAATTGACCATTCATACAGTGGCTCTAAGTCACATCTGAGGAATTCTTTTCACATATATTTATCTAATTGTTTCAGCACATTTGTTACAAAGATATTTTCTAGGGGCGTCTGGGTGGCTCAGTCAGTTAAGTGTCCAACTCAATTTTGGCTCAGTTCATGATCTCAGGGTCGTGAGACCGGCCTCTGTGCTCAGCGGGGAGTCTGCTTGAGATTCTCCCTCCCTCTCCTTCTGCCCCTGCCCTTTCTCTCTTGTGTACGCATGTGTGCATGCACTCTCTCTAAAATAAATAAATCTTTAACAAAATAAAGAAAGATTACATTTGCTAATTATTGCCTTGGCATTGTTGTCAAGAGTCAATTGACTATATATATATTAAGATACATTTTTAAGATGCCTGGGTGGCTCAGTTGGTTAAGCATTGACCTTCAGCTCAGGTCATGATCCCCGGGTCCTGGGATCGAGTCCCACAAGGGGCTCCTTGCTCAGTGGGGAACCTGCTTCTCCCTCTGCCTGACATGCTCTGGGTATTTATTTATTTATCTATCTATTTATTTATTTTTAAGTAGTCTCCACTCCCAGCGTGAGCCAAACGCGGGGCTTGAACTCATGAAGTTCAAGAGATCAATACCTGAGATCAAGACCTGAGCTGAGATCAAAAGTTGGATGCTTAACCGACGGAGCCGTGCAGGTGCCCCTGCAGTAGTTGTTTTATGAAATCACTGCAAACACCACATTAGTGAATAGTGAACCTTTTCTCCCAAGGGAAATACAGGATTAGATACTTGTGAGTCTCTGTTCACAACACTTTCATCAATTAATCAAAACATAACCTTGTTTTTTGTCTATTTCTGTTTAAAGACATCTTATTTAATATACACTGTAGTCTCATTAACACTGAACTCACAGCCAACAGCACTAAAACTCATCCCTGAATGCACCAAACCACGTAAGGCATACACAACGTTCTCGCACTTCCGAACACTATTCAGCACTTCAGCACTATACTTGGGTGTCATTTGAAATAGCAAACTCCTCAACAAAAAGCACACACACACACACACACACACACAAAAGTGACCCTGGCATCCAGAAAGGCCCCTTGTTTACGGTAGGAGGGCTGAAAAGAGAAAGCAGAGCATCGCCTTGTTCAAGTTCATCTGGGATGTGAGCTTTAGGTAACTCAAATTTTTCTCTGCTCTCGTGCATGTCCACAAGTGAACGCAAAAGTACTGTGAGCGTCGATCTGCGGGTTACAAACAAATTTTTTGTGAGTAAGCAAATCTGCAAATGAAGAGTCCACAAAAAAAGAGGGTCAATTTTATATAGAAATGCAAATGATTTTTCCAGTTGTTTACATAATCGTTATTTACCTCCTATCCTGTGACTGTGCTAAACTCATTTATAAGTTCTAGCCGTGTTTGGGATGTTCCTTACGATTTTCTACGTAGGGAACCACGCAAAGTCTTCTCTAGCCTTACTACTTCTCTGTCTTTTACTAGCAACTCTGAGAGAGGAATACTGAAATCTCTGACTATAATTACGGATTTCTATCCCTGCTTTCATTTCTATCAGTTTTAGCATCATGTATTTTGAACCTTTGTTATCATACATGTTCGTATTTAGAATTGTTATGTTCTCTTGATAAACGGATCCATTTATCATTATCCATGGTTTTGTTGGTTGGGTCCATGAGCTAATGGCCAAGAGAGAATTTTTGAGATTTCTTCAGTGCAAAAAGGTGTGTTTATGATAGCATGGGGCAGGACCTGTGGGCAGAAAGAGCCGCCCTGGGGTTGTGAGGAGCAATTGATTATATACTCTGAAATTGGGGGAGGTAAAGACAAAGGAAGTTTCGCAAAGGATTTTCATATGCTAAAGAAGATTTACAGGCTCCTGGAGACCTGGCTATTATCAAGCTAAGTGGGTTGTTTTTCCTCCTAGCAAGGCGTTAACGTCAAGACTGGGAGTTCCTCAGGAGTTATACTTTGCCTGCCTCAAATATTTGTCATTGGGCTGCAAGTTATAAGGAAATTTAATTTTATCTACATTTCTTTTTGCCTTTGTTCTCCACATCATATGCTAATATTCCTTGTTCTGAAATTTACTTTATCTGGTATCAATCACTCCTACTTTCTTTAAATTAGTATTTACATGGTATATCTTTATGTACCCTTTCATTTTTCTTTCATTTTTCATTTATCTGTATATTTAAAGTGGGTTTCTTATAGACAACATAAAATTGGGACTTGATTTTAATAATCCCTTTCTTTTAGTTGGATTGTTTAGACTTTTTTTACATCTAATGTAATTTTTGATGTGGTGGGCTTTATATCTACCAACTTCCTATTTGTTTTCTATTTGTCCCATCTGTTCTTTGTTTCTTCTTTTCTCTCTTCCTGTCTTCTTTTGGAATAATTGAATACATTTTACAATTCCATTTTATCTTCACTTTTGGCTTATTAGCTGTACTTCTTTGTTTTGCAGGTTGCTCTAGGGTTTGTCAAGGGAAGAGGAGACAACTGATGTGATGTAGGGTGGTCAAGAAAGAATTCTTGATATGTTTTTGGTGCTGAAAGGTGTTTTTGTTAAAGCACAGGGACAGGACCAGTGGGCTGGGGGGAAAGAACTGCCCTGGGATTGTGAGGAGTGATTCATTACATACTTTTATGTTGGGGGGTTAGAGATAAAGGAAGTTTCTAAAGGGATTTTCATATGTTAAAGAAGACTTACAGAATCCTGGGAGTCTGACCATTGTCAAGCTAAGGATGCTATTTGCCTCTAGCAAAACATGAACATTAAGGCAGTTGTGAGTTCCTTGAGGAATGTCATATTCTGCCTGTCTCAGGTATTTATCAGTGGGCTGCAAGTTGTAAGGAAGTTTAATTTTTTCTACATTTCTTTTGCCTTTGTTCTCCCCATCAACCACCACTTAATACCTGAAATAAAAAGGCAATACAAAGGTAGAGCTTTGGGGTGCCTGGGTGGCTCAGTTCGTTAAACATCTGCCTTCAGCTCAGGTCATGATCCCAAATCCTGGGATCTAGTCCTACATGGGTCTCCTTGCTCAGCGTGGAGCCTGCTTCTCCTTCTGCCTCTGCTGCTCCCCCTGCTCGTGCTCTCTCTTCCCCTCTCTTTCTCTCTTGTGCGCAAAAATAAATAAAATCTTTAAAAAAAAAAAAAGAGCTTTGCTGATCAGCCACAGTATTTCAGAGCAGAGAAGGTTACTGATTTTATATTTAGTTTTGGGAAGTGTGGAGTTCAGGAATTGATGGACTTTGAGAGGTGCAGGTGAAAGTGTGAGGACGCAGGTGAAGCTACTGTTGGTTGGTTGGCACGCAGTGGCATGTTTATGCAAGTGCGTGGCTCCCGGATTGTTGCGCTGCAGTAGAGAAGGGCTGACCCTGATCCGTTGACTTGCAAAAGCACCTGCACTGAGGTCAGCTGTCGATCACAGTTTTAAAGGCAGTTCTGCTGGCTACTTTTCACCACAGCCAAAGCCTGAACATTTTATTCTCAGAGGTAAAACATACATCTGTAACTTACATAATCGACTTTCAAATAATATTATACCACTTCCTGTATATTGTGAGAATCTTACCACAATATACTTCAATTTCTCCCTTGCTACCCGTTGTAGAGGCAGTCCATTGTCTTCCGACTTTCAGGGTTTTTAACAAGTAGTCTATTATCCTTTCTTTTTCTCTTTTCATGTACTATGTCTTTTATCTACAGCTGCTTTAAGAACTTTGTCTTCCTCACTGTATTTCAGCAATTTGGTTGTGCTATGTCTTGTGTGGTTTTCTTCTGTTTCTTCTCTTTGAGGTACATCGAACTTCCCAGGTCTGTGGGCTTATGGCGTTCACCAAATTTGGAAATTTTTTTACTCAAATATTTTTTCTGTCTCTCCTTGTTTTTCCTTCTGGGGCTCCAGTTACATGTACATTAGACTACTTGATAGTGTCCTACAAAGCACTGATTTACTCATGATTTACACATGACTGGGGTTTTTTTCTCTCTTATCTGTTTCATTTTAGATAGTTTGTACTGTGATGTCTTTAAATTCATTGATCTTTTTTTCCTGCAGAGTTGTAATTAACCATTAATTCCATTCAATGTAGTTTTCACTTCTGATATTGTATTTTTTTATTTTTTGAAGTTCAACTAGGATGTTATTATATCTTTCCTTTCTCTCTTCATCATTTTTATACTTTCCGCCCCTTTCTTAAACATATGAAGATGGGTGCTTTAAGGTCTTTCCTAGATAATTCCATCACTTCTGTCATTTCTAGATATCCTTCTATTGATTTTTCTCCTAAGCATGGACAATATTTTCCTGCTTCTTTGGATGCTTGGTAATTTTTGTCGGATGTGGGGCATTTTGAGTTGTATGTTGCCAGATGCTGGATTTAGTTGCATTCCTTCAACTATTGCTAACTTTTGTTCTGGGATACAGTTAAATTGCTTATAATAAGTTCGATCACCTCAAAGTTTGCTCTTAAACTTTGTTAGTGCAGATTCAGGGCATCCTTTAGTCTGGGGTTAATTTGGCCAGCTAGTGAGAACACCAGTTCCCAGCCCTGTGAAATCTACCTACTTTCCAGGGTTCTTTCCATGACCTCAGGAAATTTTCTCACATGCGTGAGCAGATATAATTACTCAGCCAAAGACTGAAGACTACAGATAGACAAAGATCTCTGTGAAACTCACACCTGGCCCTTAAATTTCTCTGAAAATTCTGGCCACCTTGGTCTGCTTAACTTTCAAACTGTCTCCTCAACTGAGCATGACCACCAGTCTCTGTCTGGGGGGTCCCCTTTCCTATACTGCCATCTGGAAAGTCTCTCCAGATAATAAGCTGTTATGATTGTAGGGCTCACCTCATTTGTTTCCCGCATCTCAGGGATCATTGTCCTGAGCTGCCTGTTGTCCATTATCTGAGTCCCATTGATTCACCTATTTTGCCCAGTTTTATAGTTGTTTCAAGAAGAGAAGTGAATATGGTCCTTATTATTCCATCATAGTCACAAGTTCTCTTAGGGGTTCTTTTTAATATGAGACATGTTAGAGACAAATGAAAGGATTAATTAGAAATAATTGAACTGCATTTTGAAAACAGTTGTTTTGTTTTGTTAGTTTAATAAACAATTAGCTAAGACGTAAGTTAATGTTTGATCATGCATAGCAGTTAAGTCCATGGACTTTGGAATCAGATTGCCTCAATCTCCACGCTGTCATCTACAAGCCGTATGAGACTGGTCCATGTACTCATTCCCCATCTTTGCCTCTGCTTCCTCAACTGTGAAAGGACAGTGATAATACTACCCATTTCATGGGGTTCGAGTAAACATTAAGTGAGCCATATGTGTGGAAGGCATATAGCCCTTATCCATTGCTATATATCAAACTTGTACAATAAAATACTCTAAAATTTCGTGGCTTAAAACAAGAACAATTTATTTAGCTCACAATTTGGTAGGTAACAATTCTGTCTGGGCTTCTCTGGGGTTCAGCTCACTGTTAGCTCGGTGATGGGGGTTAGTGGACCACATGTCCCTTCTCCCATATGGTAGCCCAGGCTTGTTCATGTGACTGTTCAGGGTCCTAAGAGCAGCAACCCTGCAAGTTTCATTACTCATGCACTTTCCAAGTCTCTCCCTTGGTCACATTTCCTATTTTCCCATTTACCAATATAAGCCAAATGACCTAGTCCAGAGTCAGTGTAGGGAGGCATCATCAGAGGTGCGGGTATGGAGAAGGGACAAGTTCATGGCCGTTTTTGTAATCTATCATGGGCACTGAGCAAAATTGTAGCTGTTTAGTACATGTGCATTGTTTTTTCTTTATTTTATTGTAATATAAATTCAACAGGCATATAGTAGTTATTATTTATAAGGGATAGACAGTAATAAGAAGAACCAGGCAGCTGAGGTGTTAACTATTAACTCTATTTCATCAGTATACTGTTACAGCTAACAAAAAATGTGCTTGTCTTGGCTCAACTGATCTTTTCACTCTGCTTCTGTGCAATCATTACAACTTCAGGGGACATCTCTTGTCTCCAATGCCACAATTACATTCTGCTGCAAAATTCCTTCTCTCTGCACTCCTCAGTGAGAACAGTTGTATAAATCACCCAGAATGTTGGCAAGAAAAGAGGAACTTCTGGGCTGAGTGCTTTTTGAAGAAAATCTTTCCTGCTACCCAGAAGTCATTTACATAGGTTAATTCCTGGAGTTTAAAATCCACAGCACCTCTTTGCTGTGGCAACTGTGAGAGAAACTGTCTTTTTTGCCGCATCACAGAAGAGTTACTGGTTAAGCATTTTATGCACACACATACGTGGGCACTCCTGACAACAGAAATACTATTTATTGTTTCTGTGCACTTAAGACTGACTAACTCTCTCCCTGGATATGCTGCTCTCCTGACACCAAATGGCATGATTATTGTCCCAGGGAAGTATTGCCTGAATCTTCCTGGATCAAGCACTCATCTGCAAATCATCACTCAATCATTCTCTGGTCCTACACTCCCAAACTTGATTCAGTCATAGATAGTGTGTGCATATCCCACAAGTCTTCACTGAACCTCAGTAACCTACAAGTCACCTACTTGTCTGTGGCAGGATGATACATTGAGACATTAATGTTACCTTGTTCTTGCTGCAGTAGGAGAATACGTAGAATAAAAGCGGGATTTTCCTCATCCTAGCTCTCTTCCCAGAAGAATAATCATGTCCCTGTGATCAGCCTCCCTTGCTTTGTGGGACTTATTTTAGTAGCTTCCTTGTGTTTCAGAAGAGACCCTGAAAGTAACTCCCCACTCACACCCCCAACCTCAAGCCCAGATCTTTGTTTAGGAGGAAGCTAGTGCTTGAAAAATAGGGATTAATGGCCTGAACTCTGGTGAAAGAGAAGGTTTCACATAGGGGAGAATTTGGGGAAGAGAAAGGGAGACATTGTGTGTTTCAGGTATAGTCAGAAGACTTGGACCTCACTGCCATACAGTGGCCCATGAATGATCAACATGGATGGCCCATGATATGACAACACAAGGATCCCAGGTACCATGGCCTTTGGAACCATGACCAAGTTTGGTCCAAGGGAGTATTCATTTACAAATGGACCAGACTGGCTTGGAGAATGAACACCTTAGCAGCAACTATGATAAAATAAAGACTGAGGCCCTTTCTCTAAGTTCCCTATATTGTGTAAGTCCTGGTAGGGAAACAGACCTGTCTCCCCTCTCCTGCCCCATGTGCCTGCAGTTGGGTTTCCTGCTAGCTTTGGTATGACCATGCCAGAAAACAAAGCATGTGTCACCTTTTCCACATCCCAGTCAAGGTGCAAAATTAGCCCAATTTACTTGTAAAAGTAAAATCTTTATCAACAAGTTCCTAGGAGCTGGTCTTCTGGGCTATTTTCCATCCTTGCGCTTTTTGGTTTCAAGCTAGTCACCAGAAATTCCAGGGATGGTAAGATACAAGCGTTGGTAGGAGTCTGCTGTGTCGGTGCTAAAATCTCTTCTGGAGCTGGTGCACAATAACTAGCTGACTGGCACGAGTAGGTCTGTTAGCAGGTGTGAGATAACGAGGATTCAAATCCTACCATGGCCCAAAAAGCAATTACACAGAAATGTTGCTGCAGGACTTAACATTAAAAACTCTCCATCACTTCTAGTTGGCTCTATCCACTAGTCCAAAGGCAATTTCCTCCCAAACTTTTAGCATTAAAGATCCCCTCTTTCCCCTTGAGCCTGAAAATCCAGCTGTGTTCTCTCGCCTCTGACATCAGCATTACTGGCTTTGATACAGCCAACCATCTGGTTGATGAGGCATGAGGCAGAATGGAATCCAGCTCACGGTTCCCTGCTGTTTCCACATGAACACTACAAAACTCACTGGCGTCAACATGGATGGTGAGCTCTGACTCAGACTCACTTTAATTAACATATTAAATAACCATGGCCATAATTTCTGATGACCATTATTGACATTTTCAGGAAGAGACTGAGGGGATTGTTTTTGTGATGATCAGAATTTGGGGGGGATACTTTGAGTCAGGTGGTCTTTCCCAAGAAGTTTACTAGATGATGTGAAATCAGTATAGACAATAGAGTAGATATTTAGAACATTGAGAAAAAGAGTTAACATTTTTAGCTGTTTCATTGTTTCAAGTATGAAATGTATCTGTTCATTTACTGTGTGAATTCATACTTCTAAAGCTGCTCTTTATTTTTTTCCTACTTCTTTTCAACACATTATCTGTAAGTAGAGAAGTTCTACCCATCAGTGTTAACCGTTTTCTTCACCTCCCACCCACCACACCTCACTCCCCCAGCTTTCCTGTCAGTTCTAACTTGGGGAATTTTAAATGGGAAGAGAGAGACAACAATCACCACAAAAAAGAAGGAGTAAGAGTAATAAGAAGCAGTGTGATGGTAGAGACAGATTTTGTAATCAGAGACCTGGATTTAGTCATCATTCTGCTACTTAACAAATGAGTGATCTTGTGTAATATCTTTGAACTCTCCATACCTCAAATTCTAATCTGTAAATTAGGAAAATACCAGTAAATAAGGTAGGGTGTGGTCTGTGCAAACTAGCAAGACTTTATAGATAATATTTATTAAAGGAAAATTGAGACATGGTTGTTGAACTTCGTATTAGACCCAAAGTAGAGGCACTAACATGAATGTTGCGAAGGAAAACTAGTTTCTCCTTCTCATTTTCCCCATGAGCACTGAAATAGGGACTATACTTCTTTGGTTTAGTGCTTTCATTATGGAGATGAATTCTCTGAATAGATTTTCCTTGGCAGAATAGGAATCTCTCTCTCTCTCTCTCTCTCTCTCTCTCTCTCTCTCTCTAGGGAATAGAAATTTAGATTTAGGAAGGAACACCAAGACCTCTACTTCTTTATCTGCCCGTCTCCCCTGGACTGTCCAGTTACCCTTCTCCAGCTCTCCTTTGAAACTAAAATATAGAGAGAAAAAGGCCATCTACAGCCTTGCTCAATGTGACTGTGCAAACCTATTCCATTCTTACTTTGTATTCAGGACACACATGCTCCTCCTCCTGTAGTATTTGCTGATATACTTTGCACTCCAGCTGCTGCAATATCTAAATCAGTGATTCAGTACACAGACCACACGATGTGCCACTACACTCCAACGAGCAAGGTCTGTCTCTCCATGGGGACAGAGGATCTAAGCATCTGTCATTCTCCTCCTGTCGCTTATAATTAACCACACGCCCCTTTACACACATAAATATTTATGTGCAAAAATAAAACTCCCTGGTGCTTTAAACCAATCTTTCTTCTCCTCAGTGAGCTTTGAAAGTTGCCAAAATGAATTTTTTACTTAATTCAAGACTCTATAAGAAACTCTTTGGTGTGAAGAACCTACAACACATAATTATATTCCCAGAAAATAATTTTAAAACCTCAGGGTTAGAAGTAGGATACATGTGTACTTCTAGAATGTAAGCTCCATGAGGGAGAGGTCTTTGTCCATTTCATGGATATGTCTCAATTGTTTAGAGTAGTCCCTGTCATGTAGTGTGAGCTCAGGGAATATCTTTTGAATATAGAATAAATGAACACACACTGATCCCAACTATGAAACGTGATTCTGTTGTTTAAGATGTTAAGATGTTTAAGATGAAGAGTTTAAATGTAGAACTTCATAATATAATAAAAAATTATTAAATTAAAAATAAATAAATGTAGAACTTCTAGGCAAACATTGTAGAACCTGAAAATACTATGATATTAAGGGAGAATAAACTGGCATGAGACATAATCATGAGATGTAAAAGTTCAACAAGGAAGGATTCACTCAACAAATGATCATTAATGACTGCCAAGCATCATATTAGGTCCTAAAGCAATTATATAAAAAATTAAGAGCCATCCTTACCTTCAAGCAACTCTTGGCTTGTGTGTGATTCTCAAAGGATGGTCCATGGATCTCCTATCAGCACTCGTTAAAATTGCAAAATCTCCGGTCACACCCCAAACTTACTGAATCAGAATCACCAAAGACAATCCTATAAATCTATATTTTCAACTTGCTAACCAGGCCCTTGTGAACCCTAGTGTTAGAAGCTGGTCTAGTGGAATTCGTGTTATTTGACTGTTTCTCAGCAATTATGTGGTCTCCGCTACCATTCAGGTAACGCATTGTCACAGCCAAATATCCCTTATTTAACTGATAGAATAGTAATAGTAAAATAAATGATGACTTTTGATTAGTTGTTGAGTATCCTATTGATTCAAGTCTACAAAACAGTCCTCTTTTAAACTAATCCTTACAGGGACTAGTGATTTTAGATGGATTTGAAAGATTAACATTTAGGGGCGCCTGGATGGCTCAGTCGTTAAGCGTCTGCCTTCGGCTCAGGGCATGATCCCAGGGTTCTGGGATCGAGCCCTGCATCGGGCTCCCTGCTCGGTGGGAAGCCTGCTTCTCCCTCTCCCACTCCCCCTGTTTGTGTTCCCTCTCTCGCTGTGTCTCTCTCTGTCAAATAAATAGAATCTTTACAAAAATAAAAAATAAAAGATTAACATTTATGGGGCACCCGAGTGGCTCATCAGTTAAGCATCTGCCTTTCTGCTCAGGTCATGATCCCAGGGTCCTGGGATCCAGAACCTCATCGGGCTCCCTGCTCAGTAGGGAATCTGCTTCTCCCTCCGCCTCTCTCTCTCAAATAAACAAAATCTTTAAAAAAATAAAAAGAATAAAAGATTAACATTTAGTTCATGTAGACATTCAGGAAAGCCCTAACCAATCCTTGCACGTCGACTGAGTTCCTAAACTTCTGCAAATGGTATTTGAAACTTGCCTCAGGCCTCATCAATTTCAAATATCCCAGCATCTCCATTAACCTGTCCTGCTCAGCACTAACTCCTGAACTGACTGACACCTGCACACTTTCTTAAAAAGACTAATTAGGTCCTCGGTGCCCAAGGTGTAGAGAATCAACTACCATCTGGCTCAGGATGGCGCAGCCTTAACATGCCGAGTGTTTAGCTTTAATTATGTGTTTGTGTAATTTAACACAGCTTTCTGTGGACTACTGACAGAGCACATCTTTAAACAACTTTGCTGACCCCCTGTGCATTGTAAAATTCATTTCTCAGTTGTTCTTCCCCGTTTGAATTATCTCCTCTGACCTGACTTCAGCGAGCAGAGCCTTTCACATCTTTCATTTCTCTACTGTCTTATTCACATCTACTCTTTCATATTTCCACATTGTTGAACTCTGTGATTTCTAGCAGCTCATGAATCTTGTCCTGTATGGATCCTGACACTTTTAATAACCTTTCTCTCCATTTTAACATTCTTTGCCAATCCTTCTTTAAGTCTTCACCAATTCTTTTTGAGATGATTTGTAAAAGTTTAATATTTAATTATTTTCCTTGTTCTATGCCTCAGAACTGTGTTTGGCATTTTGCTAAGTAGAGAGTACAAATAGTGAGTTTGGTCACATACTAATATTATTTATACATTATTTTATACTCTAATTCTCTGTGGAAAAGATATGTTAAATTCAATGCCAGCCAGAAAAATGAAAATGCTTTGGGAATTGCAAACATTGGTCACTGAGCTAACTGCAAACACCTCCTTAATTTTGAAAATAACAGATTAATGATTTGAGATAACACCATTTAATGTCTTAATGTTAAACTGCATATTTACTGTTAATCAAAACAATTTTTTCAATTCAAAGTGATGGTACTTAGTGTTCTGTTAATCATGCAAGGAGCTAATCAATTTGTCCCTTAAATGGCTGTTCAACTGATTAAGAGAAGCTAATCATCAGTTATGAAATCCATATGGCACAGATGAGTCAGGGATAAAACGCTTTTTGCTAACTTGGGGCCAATAATTCTGTCTCCTTAAATTGCCTCTTATGTCAGTTGGAAGAAGTTATTTTCTTTCCTTAAATGTGTAAGAGTTATACTCTTATGTATAGATTGAAAATTAAAGCCGAGGTTAGCTTATAGTTTAGGAATCAAACCAAGGACCATGCTATGGTGGGTTCAATTTCTTATGTAATCCCTAACGGTCAATAACTAGGCAAAGCAATTATAATTCCATGTTAAAAATAGATTGCTATGAATAAAATAAGGCTGTTTATAAATTTAACTCCGCCAGATGCTATAAAGAGTATTTATGTACGTTAATTGTTCAGTACTCTAAAAAGATCATTTTATCTGATAATATTCATCCATTCAACAAATAGTTATTAAGGATCTGTTAAGTGTCTGGTACTATGCTAGACACACACACACTCACAAAATGTAAGTAAGGGCATATAAGAGACAGTTTCTGACTTTTAAAGGCCAAAAAGAAACAAAAAGCAATCACCAGAGTAGATCTTAAAGTTCTTATCACATGAAAAAAAGTTATAACCATGTATGGTGATGGGTGTTAGCTAGACTTGTTGTGGTAATCATTTTGCAATATATACAAATATCAGATCATTATGCTCTATGCCTGAAACAAATATCATGTTATATGTCAATTATACCTCAATAAAATAAAAATTTTAAGCAACTACCATGGTAGATAATTAGATACATTTTTGCCAGTTAGAGTCACTCAAAAATAAATTAAAAAAGAAAGAGAAGCAGAGTCATATAGCTACATGCTACAGTTTATACATCAGAGATTAACAGTTGGACAAAACTACCTGTGTCAGAAAAAAAGCACAATTCAATGGCTCTAAATTCAGGGACTGGCAGTCAGGATGACTGGCCTATAATTCTAGCTTGTAGCTATCACTCATGTCCTGTTTGACTTTGGGAGTACTTAAATTCTCTCTGTATTTAAAATTTCTCATTTGCAAAAGAGCAGCAGGAGAGGTAATGTAGTAGTAGAGGTCAATTTCAGATCATCTGGAGGAAAACCAAGACATCCTCAAGGGCTTCTGTATTTGGAATCCCAATGCAAAGTGCATTAGTCGATCAATCATCCAGTCAGTAAGTATCTATTGATTATCTACTGAGTGCTTTCCAGGGAGGTAGGCCCTATGGGGGACACACAGAAGAGGGAATAAAATTCTTATTTTCTTTATTAGCTGTCAGCCTTGTTGGGTAGAAAACAATTAATATGCAATAACAATGAGGAAATTAATTAATTAATTAATATTTATTGGGTGACTACTATCTGCCAGACACTGTTATGTTCTTTAGATTGCAAGGCTCTTTTGCATGCTATATTATTTAAAAGTGAGCAAGTATATATAATCAAAAGCTAGACTGTGCATTCTTTTAAGAGCTATAGAATGTTGGATTAGAGAGATATCAATTAGGCTACATTCAGGGATGGCTGCATTGAAGTTAGAAGATTTGAACTGAGCCAAGGTGTTGGACTGTTTTGGAGCAGATGAAGTTGGGTATAAAGCAGCATATTCCAGAGGAAAAGGACCAAGCCTAAAGGAGGCAAGGGGCAGAGAGCAAGCTGATCATAGTGCATTTATGGGCATATGCTTTTACCAAAACAGAGGTCTTATAGAAGGACAATGGGAAGCAAGAGCCAGACTTTGAAAGCCTCATTTAAAATTTGCAGGAATGTCAATTTAGAAGAACGTGTATAAGAAGAAAGAGAATATTTGAAATAGGGAGAGGATGAAATTTCTAGAGTAGGGAACTCATGTAATAAAAGAGGTTTAAGAGAGATCGGTCCGAGGGTGGCATATCGATTGGATTTTGGGGTGCAGCAACTAAACCATCAGGAGATTGGCTCCTTCTGACCCCGTGTTTCTGATTTCTGCAACACCCAGATCACAGATTTTTCTCTTATCATTTGTAGAATAACATATCCCTGAGAGATTTTAGATCTGCCATTTGATTTACTGAACCTTCAGTGACAGATGGCTTATGAAATACAAAGTGCTAATCCAACTTAGTCCAACTTGAGGTTTGTCACGCAGAGAGTTTCTCAAAAAGAAAACTGTTGTTTATTTGCCCAACTTTTATTTCTCCACTGTCTTCCTATCTACCTTTTGGTTCAGGGTTGAGTAAAAACAAAGTCAGCAAAATAATGCCATTAATCCTTTTCCTTCCTTCAATTTCTGGGCACAGTGAGTGCCTGGCAGAGGTGAAATAAGGCCAGGAGTCCTGCGGGGTCCTCAAAGCTTTGCTGGGTAAGAAGTTGGAGACCAAAGACAGAAAGAATCAAAACGAGAGCTGCTGTACCCCCGCTGGAGAGAGCTGGGAAGGAAGAGGGGAGAAGCAGTAAATGGAAAGAAGAAAAGTAGAGATAAAGTGCGTGCTCTGAGGCCATGGTCTCAACTCAGAACTAAACCAATTTTCAAGTCTAGGAGAGGAGCTGTGGGGCCAGTTCAAGACACACGCTTGGTTCTCTCATTCCCTACGCATCTGAGTAGACTCCCGAGCAGCACGCTGGCAGAAGCTTTTGCCTCTGTCTTTCCTCTTCTGTTCCCCTTCTCTCTATTTCTCCATCCCACAACCCCACTCCTCTGCCAGAAACCTGTCCTTTCTCGTCTAGACCCACTGCAACTGTTCAAAGGCAAAAAGAGGAGAGTTCTTTTGGCTGCACACAGAAGGGCTGACACTTCATTTTTTTTTCTTTCTTTCTTTCTTTCTTTCTTTCTTTCTTTCTTTCTTTCTTTCTTTCTTCTTTCTCTTCTTTTCTTTTCTTTTTTAGAGAGAGAGAGTGTGTGTGTGAATGGGGGAGGGGCAGAGGGAGAGAGAGAATTCCAAGCAGACTTCATACCCCGAGCAGAGCCCTGTACGGGGCTCAAACTATCCACCCTGAGATCACGACCTGAGCTGAAATCAAGAATCTGACGCTCAACCAACTGAGCCACCCAGGTGCCCCTGACATTTCACTTTTACAGAAAGCACATTTTTATAAGTTATGCTTCAGGCCTGTGTATGGATGGACGTGTGCATGTACATGTCTGTCTGTCTGTTTCTCTCTCTCTCTCTCTCTATATATATACATATCTATATCAATTATCTAAACATATATTAACCGAGTACCCTTTTATAAGCAGGGCCATGGGAGTCTTGATTTCCAAGCCTATCTGGAATCCTCACAAATGTCCCTGACCGCCATATTTTGTCCCTCCTTTTGAATCCCCACCCTTTCCTCCTTGACTTTGCTCTCCTCACTGTTTTCTCCTCTCTTCCCACTCATGGCAGAAAAGTACACAAAGCAAGGGGAAATATGGACTGCCCTGAAGAAATATGGTCTCTCATAGAGGTGACTTTGTAGAAGGGACTGTGCGGGGGAAACCCCCAAACAGCACCACTTTTTTCATTGTTTTTGTCCACGGCCTGAAGACTTCCTTCTTTCCCACATTGGTGAGTGTGAAATTGGGTCACGAATTTAACCAGGGCACTACTCATCAAGGTTCCAGGAACGGTTGTGCTGCAGCCCTCATGCTCCTTTCTGGCCTCTCGCCAGAGCCCCAGTAGAGGGGAAATAACCTCACCTCTACCAGAGGAGCTTTATCAGTCTCGGGCCTGGGCTTGGGCCCCTGAACACCATGCAGAAATGCTGAGAAACCGCTCTGTGCTGGAGTTAGAGAAGATCATCTTGTCTAGAATCTGGATGGAACTTTCTGAATCCTTTCAAGATTCTGTTTTCTTGAATTCTCAAATCAGACATTCTGAAATCATCATTTCTAATCGTTCTCCCCCTTCCTTCTCCCTGCGCTCTCTCTTACACACACACACACACACACACACACACACACACCTATTTATTCTGTTTTACAACAAAGAAGTCCTGTCTAGTTCCCTGTGTTTTCCTCCATTTCAATTGCATGTAAAAACATCAGCAACGATTCTAAAGCCATAAAGTTTACGATTTGGAAACAGTATATTCCAATTAGGTAACAGTGCACGGAGCGTCTGTACACTGTTTCAGACCAAGTTATTATTCCTTCATTTCCACAGTGCCCTAACCCCACTCCGTGGTCAGTTTTGTAATAGGAAATGGCTAAGTTTTAATAAATATGATTCAAGTTCACCCATTCTGAACTGATCTCCAGATGACTTGTCAGTCCCTAGCTTTTCAATCACAAGTGCCCTGAAGTAATAATCCATTAGCTAATCAATGAGCTTCCTTGTAGGAGCTGTGACATATATTTGAGTACAAAATAGAGGACAGAAATGGAGTAGAAACACTGACATTGATTTTTTTTTAAAGTTGTTATTTATTTATTTATTTATTTATTTATTTATTTATAGAGATGGGGAGAGAGAGAGCATGAGCAGGGGGTAGGGACAGAGAGAGAGAATCTCAAGCAGACTCTGTACTGAGCACAGAGCCTGATGTGGACTCCATCCCACAACCCTGAGATCATGACCTGAGCCAAAAGCAAGAGTCAGATGCTTAACTAACTGAGCCAGCCAGGTGCCCCTGATTTATTTTTTTATATGTTTGGCACAGTATCAGACACTCACAAATTTTAATCGTAACCACATTGTGATGGCTGAAAACAGAACAGGACACTTGTAGCTAAGGATTTAATGGTTTGAAAACATACTGGTTCTATTTGTCCTAGAAGTCTGACAAAGATATATTTCCATGCTTTTTCTTCTAATGCAGAAATACAGTATCTTACCTGTTATATTAAATAATCTATAAATAAATAAAATAATAATCATTCTTTTTAGCCTATTTAAAAGTCATTTTAAAATTAAAATACTTTTTGATTCTTCTTGTCTCAGGATGTTTCAGATGCACACTGCTGCATCAGACACATTTTACACCCACATTAATCAAAGCATTGAGAAATGATTACTAAGGATGTGAGATTGATAACACTGTCTTTTTAGAAACATCCAGAGCAAATACTATACTGCACAGAAAATAATATTCAGCCCACACCCCATCTGTCCTCCCTCTACTTCTCAACAGACCCCTACTATAAGTTTTTATTTGTAAACCAAATAAGCCACCGCTCAAGATGAGAGAATTTGTTGAAATCTTCTTTACAAGCAGATTTGTTTTTGAGTGTTTTTAAGTAAACAAACAAAACAAACAAAAAGAGTAATCAATGGCAGTTGTGTTTATAGGAACTGCCCAAGTGAAAAGTCAAAGAGAACAGAAGTCATCTTTCCCTTAAAAGCCATATTGGTTCCCACTAGCAGAGATGTTGCCATTCATTTTTACATTACAGCAATGTCTTTTTCTTGAAAGCTCATTCATTATTCATTCAAGGAATATTTATTTGGTATCCAGTATGTCCCACACAAATTCAAAGTATTGGGGATATAAGATTCCTCTTCTCCTTGAGCTTATTTCTAGGGCAGCACTGTATAATAGACTACCTGCAGTGATGGAAATATTCCAAATCTATGCTGTCCAATATGGTAGCTACTAGCTACCTGTGGCTATTGAGAACTTGAAATGTGACTACCATCATTTGGAAACTATATTTTACTTAATTTTAGTTAGTTTAAACTTATATTTAAATAGTCACATGTAACCAGAGGCTACTCTATTAGACAGTGCAGTTTAGGGAACTCAAGTGTGAAATGCGTGAATGTGTGTGTGCCTGTGAGAGGGTAGTGACAGATGCCATAGATACGTGAATAAGAAACATCAAATTGTATTAATTGCAAAGCAGCAATTAAAATAGGGTGATGTGATATAGAGAGTTTGGCAGGCTACTTTAGAATAGATGGTCGAGGTGGGAATCTCTAACAGGGTGACATTTTAGCTGAGATCTGAATGATGAGAAGGATCCAAGCAAGGATCAGGAATGAGCATTAAAGGGAACAGCCAGTGAAAAGCCCTGAGGTGGGAACAAGCTTGATGTTCAGAGGGAGACCAGTGTGAGTGGAGGGGAGAGGGTAAGGGGAGTTGAAGCTGGAGAGTTATAAATGCACCCATATTAGTTTCCTAAAGCTGCCGTAACAAAATACTGCAAACTTGATGGCTTTAAGTAAATTACATTTTCACACAGTCGCAGAGGTTAGAAGTCTGAAATCAAGGTGTCAGCAGGACCTCCTTCCTCCAAAGACTCTAGGCTCTACAGGAGAATCTTTCATTGCCTCTTCTCAGCTTCTGATGTCTCTCAGCAATTCTCAGTGTTCCTTGTTTTGCAGAGTATCACTCCATTCTCTGCCTTCATCCTCACACGCCTTCTTCTCTGTATCTCTTCAGTCTCTCTGTGTCCTCTTTTCTTCTTGTAAGGACACCAGCCATTGGATTTAGGGCCCACCCTAATCCAGTATGACCTCATCTTAACTTAATTTCATCTGCAAAACCCGATTTCCAAATAAGGTCACATTCTGAGGTTTCAGGTACACATGAATTTTGGGGACGACACTCTTTAGCCCACTACAGCACTGATTTTGTAAGACTTTGAAAGCTAAATTAAGGAGTTAGGCTTTTATTCTAAATGTGAGGAGATGGCACTGGTGGATTAGGGGTAAGGGAATGACTGATTTATGACTTAAAAAAAATCATTCTGGCTATAAGGAGATTGGATTTTAAAGAAGTAAGAGTGGAAGAATAGACACTAGTCAAGAAACCGTTACAGGAGTCCAGATGTAAGGAACAGGAGCCTGGATAAGGCAGGGCTGGTGGAAATGGAAGAAGCGGGAAGATTTGAGATATGTCTTAGAGGTAAAAGGGTTAGAATTGATTGATTAGGTATGGAAATGAGGGGGAAAGAAGAATCAAGGAAACTCTTGGATTTGAGTTTTGAGCAAAGAGTGAGTGGTGTCTCCATTTACATGCCAAGGCAGAGTAGGAATGAAGCAAGTTCTCTTTGGTGATGTTAAGTCTGAGATAATTCTTAGACAGCTGTGCTGAGAGAGCAGCTGGGCAATTACACATACAAAACTGCAGTTCTGAGGAGCCCTCAAGCCTGGAGACGTAGGTTTGGAGATTCAGGTGAAGTAACTAAGGCACAGAGAAGCTGAAGAAGTTTCCCCAGGTCACACAGCTAGTAACAGCAGAGGGAGGATTGGAAACTGGGGGTTCTGGCTCCAGAATCCATACATTGAACCACTGTGCTATACTTCTCAATAGCGCTTAAAAAGACCTGAGACTTTTGAAGAAGAAGGGAGGAAGCAGCAGCAATAGGGGCAAGGAGAACATCTGTTCCAGTTGATAATTGTACCTGAATATAAACACGATCCCGTTAGTCACTCAAGTGTGTGTTGAGTGACTCTGTAATATCAATGTGTACATATCTTCAGCCATTTTAAAGGAGGTGACAGTGTTATGGGAGTCCATGTTTTATGCAGAACATGTTGACTTAGACATTGTCAGGTATTTATTTAGAATAAAATATGTACTATGTGAAAATCAAAACCTGGGTGGCATTACTTCCTGGAAAGGACAATTTCTGTAGTCTTCCTTGCTGTGTCTGTGTATCCCTGATTGACTTTCAACATAATTGGAATATAAAGAATATACATCCAGGGCACCTGGGTGGCTCAGTCGGTTAAGCATCCCACTCTTAATTCCAGCTCAGGTCATGATCTCAGGGTTGTGAGATTCGAGCCCCACGTTGGGCTCTGTGCTAGGCGTGAATCCTGCTTAAGCTTCTCTCTCCCTCTCCCTCTGCCCCTTCTCACTTTCTCTCTTCCTCAAAAAAAAAAAAAAAGAAAAGAAAAGAAAAGAAAAGAAAACATCCGATGAAAATTCTGCATTGTCCTGATCGAGTACAATCATACAAAAAGAATTGCTTACTTATTCCAAGTATCAGAATTTAGTAATTAAACTTCAGCAATACTCGATGCAGTATCTTATAATTAATATAGATCAATTTTTAAATGACTTATCCCATGACTAGTGACAAATACTAAAATATTTAAGGTTATAATCACTGTATTTACTACCAAGAGAGACTGTGGCATTGGTGGAGAATTCAAGCGTCTGAAAAAGGGAAAAGCAGGAGATTGTAGAAGGATATAGTGTGCACTGTGGACTTTTATGTGGGGGCATTCCCAGTTTGCCTGCCTCAGCAGCCAGGGTATTGGACAGGAGACAACCGATGCACAGTTGTTAAAAGCACACATAGCTCTGTGCTCTGCCACATACTAGATAAAAGACCCTGGGAAAGTTATTTAACTTCTCTTGTCTTCGTTCTTTACCTACCTCTCTGAGTTACGGTAGGAATGGAGCGAGATAATACACAGAAAATGCTTATAGCACTGCCCGGCACTGAATAAATACTCAAAAAATGTCAACCATTTTCGATTTCTTCACCCTGTCCTGGCCTGAGTTTGAAATAATTGTCTAAGCGTGAGGTGGCAAGTATGTGTTCCGTATGTCTAACCTAGCTCAGCTAGGCTCTGTCCAGAAGTTCCCCCTGAAGGAGAGGGCTCAGCCTACTGCCTGCCTCCCCTCTTCCTTTATCTCTACTCTTGTGAGCCAAATGTTACCTTCGGGAAATTATTCAAAATCCCTATTGTCAACCAGGAAATTCCGCTTCTAGAATTTACTCAGTTTCCCCTGAAAAAGATTTAGGAATGTATGCTCAGATTTAGCTGCAATGTTGTTCAGAGTAGTGAAGAAATGAATCAGAAAAACTCAGTGAACAACAGAGGATTGTTTGGATAAATTGTGGAGCCCCACACACATACAATAAAATTTTAAGCACCTCTAAAAAGAGTGTTGTATAAAACTAATGAATGACAGGAATGGAGTTCATAATATATGAACTTTTTAATTTTTAAAAAGCAGGCCACAATGTAGCGTATGCTATCTGGTACCCTTATTTCTAATGTATAAGTAAATACAAGCATAGACAATGTGTGGAAAGTTTTGCAGTCACCGAAGTTATAACGCATCACACACTCACTCCTCCCACTAGCTTTGGAACGGTCTACTAGCCAGTCTAGATAACCAGCCATTCTCATGCAAACTTAGCCTAACCCCTCTCTTGCTACACAGAGACTGCGAGAAGAAAGGAGACAACTAGAAAGTGGTACTATCAGGCTGCTCTTAATTCTCCCCTTTATACCTCTCAGTTTAAAAGGTGTTTACCCTGGAGTCTGGCTTGTGGCAGTGCCCACAAGGAGCTAAAGGAGTTGTGGATGACAACAGAAGCGAAGAATTGTTGTATTTCCTGTGTAGGACTTTGCCCGTGGTCACTGCTATGGTCTGGGGCCATTGTTCTAAGCCTGACGTGGGCCATTTAAATCATTATGATCACTTAGGGATTTAAAATTGTTTAAATAATGATCAAAATTAGTTTTCCTGTCTTTTATCATTCTTGGTAGTATTTTTGAAAACAAATTAGAGGTCCACTTTATTACAATATTCTTAATTATGAAATAGATGACTTTCCCATCCTTTTTAAACCATAATAATTGAGAGTGCTTGTTTTAACTTTGGAAATGTGAAGGGACTGCTATGTGTTAGAGTAATCAATATTTAAGGTCATTAACTCTTCTTAAAATACATTCAGATGGTCTTTCCACAGTCTCTGGTTGGAGATTTGTGATTAACCATAAAAGTTAGTAGTAAAAGTGTCAGTTTCACATATCTTAATGAAGATGCTATAATATTTGTTCCAATTTTTTAGATCACTTTTCAGTCCCTGGCATTTGGAAGCAAAAAGCCCTTTCAATGAATATTAAAGTACATTTTCTCCAAGCTTCAATGTTTCCATCACTTGAAACTGCAGGCATAAACTAGCCAGTAATTTATAAATTACTAAGATCAAATTTATAAATCTAAGATGAAACCATATGGGACTGCCAATTTTGACCTATGAAAAAATGACAATTTCATATGGTTCATCTTCATATGGTAATAAAGGTACATAAATAATTTTTTAAATAAAACCTCCTAAAACTATTTATAAACAATAATTTTTACCCAGATTTATTTGTTACAACCACAGGTTTTTATATGTTGTTGTCTGTTTTTAACCTGCAGTTTACCAAGTTTTATAATCACACTGGTTCAGTTTATGTTCTAAGGGAACTGGGAACACAGAAACATTAAGTATAAATTATGTAACTTGTTCTAGAAAATAAATAGGTTAAATGCACAACTAAGGAAAGTGGCCCAGAGCTGAAATGATCTTTTTATCCATTCAACAAATATTTGTTGAATACGTACTAGTGCCAGGCACTATGCCAAGTGCTGAGAACATGCCAAGGAACAATTCGGAAATTGTGGTCCAGCTTTTTACTTAATTCTATGTAAATATTCTCCTGCATATATTTCTTATTTAGATTTTAGGGGACATTTAACTCCTATGTATGTTTTTTTTCTCACACAAATAAAAATTTATTGTTTTATGTAAAATTATGACACGAAAAATATTATTTTTTGCAACACTCAGATTATATTCTTACTTGTGTACCATTGTCACTTCTGTTATATTTTGCTTTTAATTGTAGAGAAATACATAAAACATAAAATTTACTATTTTAACCATTCTGGTAAGATGGTTTTTGGTCATCACATGTGTAAGGAAAGTGTTAAGTCTGTGTGTACTTACTACTGTAGATCTCTGTGCATTGACACTGCAGATCTGTCTAATGAAGCAGCAAAAGTTCAAAAAGTAGGAAACCAAATCAAGAAGACCAGTATACACTTCAGGAAACTTGGGAATCAGAGCATGGTACCAACTTGGCAGCAAGTACTTGATCAGTATTTCCCAAACATGTTTGACCTCATTATGATGTTGAAAAATCATCACAAACTCATAAAATATAACAGGCATCTGGATTAGAATAGGCAGTAAAAAATGGTCTCAAAGAAAATGTAAGTGCTGTTGGAAAGAAGCAAAATTTTATCCATAAGCACGATACAGGCTGAAGATCATGGAATACACAACATGCATTAATGTTTAGATTATGTTGGTACAACGGTCAAATCTGATTCTGCATTAACAAATTGAGCGCCAGTCCGTTATCCTTCAGGTGACATATGCAACTTCCTTTGCTCTTAGGATTGCCCACCATTTTTTTTCTTTTTTCTTTTAAGATTTTATTTATTTATTTCAAAGAGAGAGAGGGAGAGCGCACAAGTCGGGGAGGGGCAGAGGCAGAGACAGAGAAGCAGGCCCCCTGCTGAGCAAGAAGGAGTGGGGAGGGGCTTAATCCCAGGACACTGAGATCATGACCTGAGCCAAAGGCAGACACTGAGCCACACCCAGGCGCCCCTTGCCCACCATTTCTTATAGAAATATTTTGCACCATAAGAACTGCAGAAATGTGCCGAGTGTTTTTCTTACATATATTTTTGAAATGCATTTTTGAAGAAATATTGCTAACACCAGGTTTTGGGGTTTTGTTTTGTTTTTGCTGAACCTATTAATATCTTAGGACAGTTTGGGAACATTGTTCTATATGCCATGCAAAGCTATAAAGATTAATAGAAAAGATTTTGGCAGTGTGTGGCACCTCACTTTTTTTTTTTTTAAGTTTTATGAACACTGAGAATATCTTTCAATCTATATGGGTGTGAGTGGTCTCCACTTCTTTATAGATTGGGACATTAAATAGGAAGTTAAAAGGACCAGTTAATTAATTCAGGGTTCTTTCTTTAGAATGTCACCTCTGAGAGACAAGGCGAAGAGCAGCTCTTTGTATATATCCCCAAACTGCTCCATGTTTCTATCCCTAAAGCACCTCCCATGGTACCGGGCATGTAGCGGACTTGTAATGAATGTACGCGAAGAGGTAGGACAGCCTAGGTAGATACACCTGAATTCGAATTCTAACTCTACCTTGTACCAGCTGAGCAGCCCCAGGAATATTCATTAATCTCTGAATTTGTTAAGCCCGTATTATATGATGGTGATAACTTGTTCCACAGTTGCAATGAAAACTAACTGATGTAATAAATATAATATGTCCGGTGCAAAGCATGGGCACATAATAGAGACTCAATGAATGTTAGATCCCTTCCCTTACTTTATATATTCTTCATACCGGAGTTGATCCTAGAAAAAAATTATCAAGTGAAGTCCCCTTCCCACTTTCCCTTTTGGTACCCAAAGCTATTGCCCCTTGTGGTGGGTTCCTCTAGGCTAAGGCACTATTTCTGGAGGTTTGAGTTCTCTCTTTTGTAGTTACAGACACTTTAAAAAAAAAAGTTGGTGACCTTTGAGGTTTCTTTCAGCTCATCATTCCCCTCCTCTCCTCTCTACCAAATTTCAACTTAACCTGATAAACTAGGCATCAGGGAAAACCTACTGCATATTGCCCAAGGCTCCAAGAGGCAATTTTCTGGGCACAAGCAATTAGCTGCCCTAGGCAAAATTGCATAGTAGGCAAAGCTTTCCTCCTCCCTCTCCCGCAGTCCCACCCCCACACCTGCAGGGTTCCTCAACTGCCTTCAGCCTGCCACAGCACTCATACCCACCGACAACTCTGACTTCTACCCGAGCCTCAAATTCTAAATTTCCCCCCTCTCTCTCCCTATATAATTTTCTATTCTGTTTTGGGGGTTAATCCTAGCTAGGTTCTATGAGGTAATCTGATCTAAAATTTTCTGATTGACACCTGCATTTTAAAGAAGAATGTGTTAGCATAAATAGTGAAATATTTATGGGAAATATCTCTGAACCGGTGAACTATTAAAATGTCCTTTGCTCACTCTAGGCTACCAGAGCTTGCTCAACCAGTTTTATCTTTTCTAAAGAATAGAGGTCATTTCTTATACGTTTGCTTCTGAAATATTATCAATCCCTGTGATAAATTAATCAATGCCAGTAGAGTTCTTAGATAACATGCCTGTCTCCGTGATTTTTTTTTTTCATATTACTCTTCCACTATCTTTCCTCCACCTATATAAATCAGAGTCTCAAATTGGTGGCCTAGGCTTTCTCTAAGGCCCTGGATATGCTTTGTTATGGGGCCTGTAATAGATGCTAAGCACGTGTTATTCTTAGCCAGCAACACAAGCAGATTAGCACCTCTCTAGCCTTCACATATTTATGTTAGCTGCCCAAGGCACTTGAGTTTGTGAGCCCCTACTCATCCTTTAAGACCTTCTATCCAAAAGTCATCTTTTCTATGAAGATTTGAAAATCAATCCTTTGCATACTTACAGCAAGTTAGCTGCTAGTTGCTCTAACAAGCACCTGGTCTTACACACAAGGGCTCCGAATAGAACAGTTGACGGCAAATGGAGTAGGTCTCACCGCAGAGATTTCAGACATGGCATCGGGGAAGCAAGAGCTCTTTAGAGGCTGACAGGGCTTTTTGTGTGTGTGCCCTTCAATTGCTCAGTGTAGGTTGTTAACTCCTTTACGTCTAGGAGTAGGAATGTCTAGTACAGCCTTGTACCTTCTAGTGGCCCTTAAGGCAATACTTACCTTAGACCCTATATACACAGTGCCAATATTTATACAAATTTCACTCGCATTATGCAACATCTTTTCTTTTCCCCCTCTCACATGTAAAGTGGACTGTTTGGATCATTTGGACTACAGCCAGGGCCCACTCCTTTGTTGCGTTTTCCCTCCTCTAAGCACAATAAGCAAAGCCAACACGTCCTGCCCTCAATTCCCTCCATTGCCATGACTGCCCCAAGACAGTGAACATAATGACAATAGTCATCATTAAGAAAAATGCATAAATCTAGTACTCTGGATCTTTGCTACAGGCCTACCATATAGGAACCATTCTTCCAATATTTTGGTAACTGAACCTCCTTGGACAGGAGGTTGAAAGGAGATAATATTATTCTAAATCTTATTCTTTTGCAAACAGCATCATGGCAAAATTCCAGCATAGTAACACTGGACATCTACATAATGCCCTTTTTCACAAGCATTCATAGTGTTTTGCAAAATTTCTTATGCATCTTTTTTGATATTAGATGAGAAGAGAGCAGAGATGATTGATTCTAGATGAAGAAAGTGAGATAGGCAAAGTCTGGATCAAAGAAAGAATGAAACAAAGGATTGAAAGAGAGAAAAATCCTAACAATGGATTCCTAACTCTGAACCTAATGTTTGTTCTTTGCACCGTCCTTCTGATAGCAAAGGGTTTTTCCTTTCCTTGAGTCCGCTATTCAATGTCATCAAGTGAATATTGAAATGCAAAAGAACATTGAAATGGCCCTTAGAATTGGATTCAGCCAAAAGACATGTTTAGGAAGGCAGAGTTTATTAAAAATGGGTTCCCAATAAGACTATTTTTAAAAGAAACCAATAGCAAGTCAAAATTAGAGGAAAATATTAAATACCCACAAAATGAGCTGCATCTTCGTGTATCCTAATGATAGAAGATATAGGAAATTGTTAGCTAAAAAATGACTAGACTATCCTTAAATAACCTAGAGGCAAGGAGTAATAAATTATAATTCATCTGATAAATTTCTCAAAACAAAAATACATCCAGCTTGGACTCACTAGGGATTTTTCAGAGTACTAGATTTAGAAGAGAAAAAAAAAAAGTCCGTTGAAATAGAAAAGTGGGAAGGGGGGAGTAATATATAGAGTGATTAAAGTTTGAGTCTGATTTTTAAAAAGGCAGTAAAAAGAACTGGTGATATAATAATAGCCCCAGGGATTTAAAAAAGAATTTCCTCAAATATATCTAGGGGATAAGAAACACTGGAGAGAAAATAGGCCCATTAATAAATGACGAATGAGATGAAATGAGATTTTGAAACAGTTGGGCTACTGAACTGCTTTTTTTTTTTTTTTTAAATAGATCTTTTAACAAGAAAACAAAAAAGGAACTAAGGACAGAGAAGGAACAAGACTTGTCAGCAGAATGCTGATAAATAGCAAGCAAGGGAATTCAGTCCTTGCAAAAAATAAGGATTTTCCAAATCAGCAAACTTGGGGGATATGCCTTCTACCGGGGATAAGAAGGAACTGAGTAATTTATATTCTGAACCACATTTTCCCTTGCATCTTCATCGAGCCGAGATGATCAAACCATAAACCCTAGAAACTGCTTTAACTTCAAATCACCTGCATTGTATTCTCACCCCTAATATCCTCAGATAATCTCACGTGCTTTAACAAACAAGATCTCCTAGTGCCAAGCACTGTACCAGGTACTATGAATACAAAGACCGAAACATGACCGCCTTTTCTAAATCATTTTTTTTCCTTAAATTTTGTATTAAAAAAAATTTTTTTTTAATGTTATGTTAGTCACCATACAGTTCTTAAATCTTTTCTAATTGTTACCTTGGGCCCCTCCATTTCCGTTGAGGACCTTACAGGCCTTTCAACACGCAC